>NC_140991.1:165416627-165992628 GCF_052327205.1 Somniosus microcephalus | reverse complement strand
GCTGTGCGAGACGGCCGGCGGGCCCGGTTGCCAGGGTAACCGTTGACGCTCAGCAAGCCCCGCCCCCCGGCCGAGCCAGAGAGAGACGCCGCGTCTCAGCTCCTGCTGCGCGCGCACCCTTTAGTAAGGTAGCGGCGCTGGGCTGAGGCCCGCCCCTGCAGCCTTCGAGTGGGGCCGGGAGGTGCCTAGCTCAGGCGTGGGTGCGGAGGAGAAGCCGAGGCTTCGAGGCCTACCTGGAAAAACGGGGAAAGGTAGGAAAATTAATGAGATTAGATAAGTTAATTCGTTTCTAAATCATTTTTTTAAAAAACAATATGTGTTTTAAAAGCAACGTTTTTTTTAAAGACGCAGAAAGCGGGAAAAAGAAAGGAAAAGTTTGGAATCAAGATGGTGGCGACTCACCTCGGTTCAGAACGATAAGGCCCGGCCACACACGCATCGATTGGCCCGGCGGCACACGCCAGCAACCCGGCATACGATTGGTCGAGCTCGAGGTCACTCTGTCGCTAATGAGCGGATAATGAGATGCTAATGAGCGGAATGTTGAAGGTTTTTGGGATACCGCGGGCGCGATTTTAGCCCGGCCGAAACATAAATACACTTAAAACCGTCTCGGAAGCGTAAGCTTTCTTTGGAGGTAACGCGCGCGTAGGTACGCCCTGTAACTTTCGAGCGCATAGCCCAACAGATGCACACAGAATGACAGAATGACAGACAGATCGACCGATTTAAATATATAGACTAGCTGAAGTGCCCGGCGGTGCCGAGGCTTTTTCTGAGGACATGTTGTTGTTGGAAGAGAGAGAGAGAGAGAGAGAGCGACTGGGCGGGGGGGGAGGGAGAGAGAGAGAGTGCGACTGGGGGGGGGAAGAGAGAGAGCGACTGGGGGGTAGAGAGAGAGAGAGCGACTGGGGGGGTAGAGAGAGAGAGAGCGACTGGGGGGAAGAGAGAGAGAGACTGGGGGGAAGAGAGGGCGGGTGGGAGGAAGAGAGGGCGGGGGGGAAGGGGGAGGGGAAGGGGGGGAAGGGAGGGGGGGAGAAGGGAGGGGGGGGAAGGGAGGGGGGGGAGAAGGGAGGGGGGGGAAGGGAGGGGGGGAAGGGAGGGGGGGGAAGGGAGGGGGGGAAGGGCGGGGGGGAAGGGAGGGCGTGGGGGGGAAGGGAGGGCGGGGGGGGAGGGGAGGGGAAGAAGGGGGAATGGGGAGGGGGGGGGAAGGGAGGGGGGGAATGGAGGGGGAGGGAGGGAGGGGGAGCTTGAGGCTGAGAGACGGCCACGGCCACGCCCGGTTGCCGGGGTAACCCTGCCTCGCCACGCCGCCCCGCCCCGCACTCCCGAGAGCCCCGCTCTTCGAGCCCGTCCTGCACTCCCGAGAGCCCCGCTCTCCAAGCCCCAGTCGGCCTGTACTCCCGTTGCCGGGGTAACCCGATCCGCACTCTCGAGAGCCCCGCCCCCCCCGCCCGAGCCGAGCGCGGTACAGAGTCTCACCTGCTCCTGCTGCGCGCGCACACTGACCCTCGTGGCTGACGTCGTTGCCCTGGGTAACGTGACACTGGGGGGGGCGGGTGAGGAGCTTAGCAGCAGCCCAGTTACCTAGCTCGGGCCTGGCTAGGCAAGAAAGGCCCAGGCTTTCAGGCCTAAGAAAAAAACGGGCAAAGGTAGGAAAAAGAATGTTCAGGTTAGATAAAATATTTACAAATGAGTGATTTATTTTAAAAGAATTTAATAAATTGAATTTTATTTGCTGGAAATGTATATTTGAAAAGAAAGACGCAGAAAGCGGGAAAAAGGAAAAGTTTGGAATCAAGATGGCGGCGACTCACCTCGGTTCAGAACGATAAGGCCCGCCCACACACGCACCGATTGGCCCGGCCGCACGCGGCAGCAAGCCGCCGTATGATTGGTCGACCTCGAGGTCACTCTGTCGCTAATGAGCGGATAATGAGATGCTAATGAGCGGAATGTTGAAGGTTTTTGGGATACCGCGGGCGCGATTTTAGCCCGGCCGAAACGTAAATACGCTTAAAACTGTCTCGGAAGCGTAAGCTTTCTTTGGAGGTAACGCGCGCGTAGGTACGCCCTGTAACTTTCGAGCGCATAGCCCGCCAGACGCACACGCAATGACAGACAGAATGACCGATTTATATATATAGACTAGCTGAAGTGCCCGGCGGTGCCGAGGCTTTTTCGAGGGCATGTTGTTGTTGGAAGAGAGAGAGCGCGACTGGGGGGAAGAGCGAGAGCGACTGGGGGGGAAGAGAGAGAGCGACTGGGGGAAGAGAGGGAGGGGAGGGGAGGGGGGGAGGGGACGGGGGGAGGGGAGGGGTGGAGGGCGGGGGGGAGGGGAGGGGGAAAAGGGAGGGGGAAAGGGAGGGCAGGGGGGAAGGGAGGGGGGAAGGGGGGGAGGGGGAGGGGGGGAGAAGGGAGGGCGGGGGGAGGGCCCCCCCCGAGGGTCATGCCCCCCCCGAGGGTCGCGGCCCCCCCCCCGAGGGTCGCGGCCCCCCCCCCCCGAGGGTCGCGGCCCCCCCCCCCGAGGGTCGCGGCCGCCCCCCCCCCCCGAGGGTCGCGGCCCCCCCCCCCCCCCCCCCCCCGAGGGTCGCGGCCCCCCCCGAGGGTCGCGGCCGCCCCCGAGGGGGTCGCGGGCCCCCCCCCCCCGAGGTGAAGGCCGCCGATTGCGCGCGCAGCAGGAGCTGAGACGCGGCGTCTCTCTCTGGCTCGGCCGGCGGGCCCGGTTGCCAGGGTAACCGTGACGCTGACCAAGCCCCGCCCCCCGGCCGAGCCAGAGAGATGCCGCGTCTCAGCTGCTCCTGCTGCGCGCGTGGCCCCCCCCCGAGGGTCGCGGCCCCCCCCCCCCTCCCGAGGTTCACGGCCCCCCCCCCCCCCCCCGAGGTGAAGACCGCCGATTGCGGCTGTGCGAGACGGCCGGCGGGCCCGGTTGCCAGGGTAACGCTGGACGCTCAGCAAGCCCCACCCCCCGGCCGAGCCAGAGAGAGACGCCGCGTCTCAGCTCCTGCTGCGCGCGCACCCTAGCGGCGCTGGGCTGAGGCTCGGCCCTCCAGCCTTCGAGTGGGGCCGGGAGGTGCCTAGCTCGGGCGTGGGTGCGGAGGAGACGCCGAGGCTTCTAGGCCTTCCTGGAAAAACGGGGAAAGGTAGGAAAATTAATGAGATTAGATAAGTTAATTACTTTCTAAATCATTTTTTTTTAAAACAATATGTGTTTTAAAAGCAACGTTTTTTTTTAAGACGCAGAAAGCGGGAAAAAGAAAGGAAAAGTTTGGAATCAAGATGGCGGCGACTCACCTCGGTTCAGAACGATAAGGCCTGGCCACACACGCACCGATTGGCCCGGCGGCACACGCCAGCAACCCGGCGTACGATTGGTCGAGCTCGAGGCCACTCTGTCGCTAATGAGCCGATAATGAGATGCTAATGAGCGGAACGTTGAAGGTTTTTGGGATACCGCGGGCGCGATTTTAGCCCGGCCGAAACGTAAATACGCTTAAAACCGTCTCGGAAGTGTAAGCTTTCTTTGGAGGTAACGCGCGCGTAGGTACGCCCTGTAACTTTCGAGCGCATAGCCCGCCAGACGCACAGGCGATGACAGACAGAATGACAGATAGACAGATAGACAGAATGACAGAATGACAGAAGTACCGATTTATATATATAGATAGATAGATTGAAAGGCCTATGGTATTAATAGAAGACTTTTGCATCACTAAAGGATGTATTTTCCTTTTCAGTGTGATCATCACACTGATCATCACCTGCCCAACTGCCCAGGTACTGACTCTGCCAAAGTTCCCGAGTTGAGCCTCATTAGGATATTCTAGATGGGCTCCCAGTATTGCTAACATATCTTGCCCATTTGGGAATGGGAAATTATCTGCTGCTACAGGATTTAATGCAACGGCTTTAAGGGCCAAGCATCAGCTGTAAGGTTTTGTTCAAAAGAAGGAGCAGAATTTGTTGGAGAAGGTGTCCAGAGGTCTGCTCCAGGTCTCAGAACCCCTCAGAGGCCACAGTGGAAAGGCTGCTGGGCCAAATAAGGCACAGGAGGGAGGCCCTGTTTTGGACTGAGTGGCAATAGCCCCCAAAACAAGTGGTCATGCCCAGTATTAGGAGATGGCTGGGGCAGTCAATGCCATGACTGCACACACAGCAGCTCAGTACTGTAAAAGGTTTAATGATTTTACCAGGTGAGGCAAGTTATAAAGGAACTAGATGCACCTTCCAAGAATGCTTTGTGTTAAAATGCTTCAAGAGCTTTCCTCCAATACCCAGAAGGTACCGTGGAGTCCTTTACAACCCGCTTCAATGTGCAAGTGGGATGCGCATGTCTGGGCAGGGGGAGTGGTGGTGGGGTGGGGGGGGGCGGGGGAGCAGCAGAAGAAAAAGTCTAGACTTACAGGAGGGTTGTGGGACTTGGCTGATGAGCATTCACAGATCCCTGCCCCACTTCTTGCCCCATTCATCAGAATAAATCCAGGAGAAACTTCTTTATGCAGAGAGTGGTTAGAATGTGGAACTTGCTACCACATTGGAGTAGTTGAGGTGAATAGCAGATACATTTAAGGGGAAGCTAGATAAACACATGAGGGAGAAAGGAATAGAAGGTTATGCTGATAGAGTTAGATGAAGAGGGTTGGAAGGAGGCGCATGTGGAGTATAAACACCAGCATTGACCATTTGGGCCAAATGGCCTGTTTCTGTGCTGTACATTCTATGTAATTTTATAAATGCCATGCAAAAGTATGGTGGCCTAGAAATTGGATAAGGCCCGAAAATGGGCGGGGGCATCGCCCAGCACTAGTTGCCTGCGTCCGTTCAAAGTGGTGCAGGCAGCATGCAAAATTCATGCTGCCTGCTCATTTGCATGATTGCAGCGCTGATCTCAATAGTAAACGCGCTGATTGGCTTAATGCTCAACAGGGGGCCAATATCGGGTGCAGTCTACTGGCCAATAAAATTTGGTCCAGACTCTCTCCACTACTTAACGGGGAGGTGCTTTGTTGCAGAAGCACCTCATTGTTAGATGAAGGGAAGTCATGGCCCAACAGCCGAGAGAAAGGGCTAGACGATTTTCTGATGCGGCACTGGAGGCCTTGGTCCTGGGGATCCAACGACGCTGGGACATCTTCTACCCGCAAGCCTTCAAGGATCACCACAAGAAGGATCTGGGAGGAGATCGCTCAAGCCATAACTGTGATTAGTGTTGTCCCCAGGACCTGGATCCTCTGTTGCAAAAAGTTTAATCACACACTTACCACTACTGCAAGACTCACACCCACATCTCACACCTTTCATACACTGCTGGCTATTCAACCATGGCAGGTGCATCATCCAAACACATTGCACCACACTCACTGACACATTCCCCTTTCTTTTGCAAAGGTGGCGCATTACATCTTTCGGATGAGACGTTAAACCGAGGCCCCGTCTGCCCTCTCAGGTGGACATAAAAGATCCCATGGGACTAGTTCGAAGAGCAGAGGAGTTATCCCTGGTGTCCGAGCCAATATTTATCCCTTAATCAACATTAGTAAAAACAGATTATATGGTCATTATCACATTGCTGTTTGTGGGAGCTTGCTGTGTGCAAATTGGCTGCCAAATTTCCTATAATAGAACAGTGACTACACTTTAAAAGCTGCTTCATTGGCTGTAAAGTGCTTTGGGACGTCCGGTGGTCATGAAAAGCGCTACATAAATGCAACTCTTTCTTTCTTTACAACCGGAGAGAGCACCAGCAGACAGATGGCAGCCAAGCAAGATTGACAATCTGACGGACCTGGAGGAAGCAGTGCTGGACATCATTGGAGGGACAGTGACGGAGTCCATGCTGAGCGGAGAAGTGGAAAGCATTGCTGGTGATGGTATGCTCATACCTAATCCTTCTTCTCATACCCCCTCATCCCACAAATTCTTCTCACTTACAAGCTCCTGATGCTGTATGCACGGATATTTTTCTTTCTTTCCATAACTGCTGCAGGGTAGCGGGCATTCACCATTATGATGTGCTGGACGAGGTTGCACATCAACTGCACATTAAGTGAGTAGTAGCCTTTGCAGTTGCGGCACAACTCAGGATTGATATGCAGCACCTGCAAAGCCACGTGTGTGCAGCCGATGGTGCCCTGCACATGGGGAAGCCTGCTATAGAAATATAGAAACATAGAAGATAGGAGCAGGAGTAGGCCATTCGGCCCTTCGAGCCTGCTCCGCCATTCAATGAGATCATAGCTGATCATCCAAATTCAGTGCCCTGTCCCTGCCTTCTCCCCATATCCCTTGATCCCTTTAGCCTTAAGAAATATATCCAACTCTTTCTTGAATATACTTAATGAACTGGCCTCCACCGCCCTCTGTGGCAGAGAATTCCACAGGTTCACCACTCTCTGGGTGAAGAAATTCCTCCTCATTTCAGTCCTAAATGGCTTACCCCTTATCCTAAGACTATGACCCCTGGTTCTGGACTCCCCGGCCATCAGAAACATCCTTCCTGCATCTAGTCTGTCCAGTCCTGACAGAATTTTATAGGTTTCGATGAGATCCCCTCTCAATCTTCTAAACTCCAGTGAGTATAAGCCCAATCAACACAATCTCTCCTCATACGTCATTCCTGCCATCCCAGGTATCAGCCTGGTGAATCTTCGCTGCACTCCTTCCATGGCAAGAACGTCCTTCCTCAGGTAAGGCGACCAAAACTGCACACGATACTCAAGGTGTGGTCTCACCAAGTCCCTGTTCTTGTACTCGAACCCTCTTGCTACGAAGGCCAACATACCATTTGCCTTCTTAACCGCCTGCTGCACCTGCATGCTTACCTTCAGCAACTGGTGCACAAGAACACCCAGGTCTCTTTGCACTTCCCCTTCTTCCAATCTATTGCCATTCAAATAATAATCTGCCTTCCTGTTTTTGCCACCAAAGTGGATAACCTCACAGTTATCCACATTATAGTGCATTTGCCATGTTTCTGCCCAATCACCCAACCTGTCCAAATCGTACTGGAGTTTCATGACATCCTCCTCACAGCATACCCTCCCACCCAGCTTTGTGTCGTCTGCAAATTTGGAGATATTACATCCAATTCCCTCGTCCAGATCATTAATATATATTGTGAACAGCTGGGGTCCTAGGACCGATCCTTGCGGTACCCCACTAATCACTGCCTGCCACTCGGAAAACGACCCGTTTATTCCAACTCTTTGCTTTCTGTCCGCCAACCAGTTCTCTATCCAAGTCAATACCTTGCCCCCAATCCCATGTGCCTTAATTTTGCACGCTAATCTCTTATGCGGGACCTTATCGAAAGCCTTCTGAAAGTCCAAATACACCACATCCACTGGTTCTCCCTTATCTATTTTACCAGTTACATCCTCAAAAAATTCCAGTAGATTAGTCAAGCATGATTTACCTTTTGTAAATCCATGTTGACTTCGTCCGATCCAGTCACTGCTTTCCAAGTGCTCTGCTATTACATCTTTTATAATGGACTCTAGCATTTTCCCCAGTACCGATGTCAAGCTTACCGGTCTATAATTCTCCGCCTTTTCTCTGCCACCTTTTTTGAACAGTGGGGTAACATTAGCTACCCGCCAATCCATGGGTACTGTTCCAGAGTCTAGCGAGTTCCGGAAGATGACCAGCAATGCATCTACTATTTCTAGCGCCACTTCCTTAAGTACCCTGGGATGTAGATTATCAGGCCCTGGGGATTTATCGGCCTTCAGTCCCATCAATTTTCCTAACACCATTTCCCTACAAATACTGATTTCTTTCAGTTCCACCCTTTCATCAGACCCTATGTTCCCTGGCATCTCTGGGAGGTTATTTGTGTCCTCCTTTGTGAAGACAGAACCAAAATATGTATTTAGTTGGTCTGCCATTTCTTTGTTCCCCATTATAAATTCCCCCGATTCTGACTGCAAGGGACCTACGCTTGAGTTCACCAATCTTTTTCTCTTCACATATCTATAAAAGCTTTTACAGTCAGTTTTTATGTTCTCTGCAAGCTTACTCTCATATTCTATTTTCACTTTCTTAATTAATCCCTTTGTCCTCCTTTGTTGAATCCTAAACTGCTCCCAATCCTCAGGATTATTGCTTTTTCTGGCCAATTTATATGCCCTCTCCTTGGACCTTATGCTATCCCTAATTTCCCTTGTAAGCCACGGTTGGGTCACCTTTTTTGTTTTATTTTTATGCCATACTGGGATGAACAAATTCTGTAGTTCATCCATTCGGTCTTTGAATGTTTGCCATTGCTTATCCACCATCAACCCTTTGAGTGCCATTCCCCAATCAATCCTATCCAACTCGCTCCTCAGACCATCGTAGTTTCCTTTTTTTAAATTGAGGACCCTAGTCTCCGAGTCAACTACTTCATTCTCCATCTTAATGAAGGATTCGATCATATTATGATCGCTCCGACCCAAGGGGCCTCGTACAACAAGATTGCTAATTAATCCTTTCTCGTTACATAATACCCAGTCTAAGATGGCCTGATCTCTGGTTGGTTCCTCGACATATTGGTCCAGGAAACCACATGCGCGCTCCTCCTGCTTCTCCCTGTTCAGAGAGAAGACAATGAAGTCCCTTCTCCTGGAGTAGAGAGCCTCTATGACCTCTCGAATGCACCGATGGATGGCAAACTAGGAGATGTTAGCTATGTCTCCTGCTCCAGACTGGAAGGATCCAGTGGCAAAGAAATTGAGGGCCATGGTGACCTTGAGGGCCACTGGGAGAGCCATCGTTGCCTTGCTCTGAGGCTGAAGGTCTGGTTGCAGGAGGTGGCAGAGTTCTGTGCCCACCTCCTTGGTGAAGTGGAGCCTCCTAATACACTGCTCCTGGTAGGGGAAGTGCTCTCGGAAGACCCTAGGAGGGTAAGGCTTCCTGCTGAGAGCTCTCCTCCTCCCTCTGTGAACATCTTGTCCTCTTCTTCGCTGCCTCCGCTCCATCTCCCTGTCATGCTCAAGCACGAGGGGTACTGCAAGTAGAGCCCCCATGACTGAACAAATGATGTCAGCAGAAGCCTTTAAATGAGAAGCATGGCGTTCTCCACTTGCATGAACACTCCCTGTCACCTCAGCAACTTAAAAATCTTTAGCAAACTCCAAACAGTTGCACCAACTTAGACAGAGCCAGTAGAACTGAAAAAGTAAGTCGGCTGCAAGTTGTTGATGATCCCTTTAAATCACACTGGTGGGGGGTCCTTCCTGCTGCTGAACACTTGATCAGCTGGTCGTGATTAGGCGAGGACATTAAATGGAGCGGCGATGTCCAAAATGGCAGATCGTGCATCAAATCAGCGTTGCACACTCATTGACGTCACAATCTGCCTCATAGAATGATAGAAATCATATAAATTTACTGCACAGAAGGCGGCCATTCAGCCCATTGTGCCTGTGCTGGCCGAAAAAGAGCTATCCAGCCTAATCCCACTTTCCAGCTCTTGGTCCATAGCCCTGTAGGTTACAGCATGTCAAGTGCTTATCCAAGTACTTTTTAAATGTGATGAGGGTTTCTGCCACTATCACTCTTTCAAGCAGTGAGTTCCAGACCCCCACCATCCTCTGGGTGAAAAAAAATTCTCCTCAACTCCCCTCTAATCCTTCTACCAATTACTTTAAATCTATGCCCCCTGGTTATTGACCTCTTTGCTAAGAAAAAAAGACTTGAATTTATATAGCGCCTTTCACAACCACCAGATGTCTCAAAGTACTTTACAGCCAATTAAGTACTTTTGGGGTGTAATCACTGTTGTAATGTAGGAAACATGGCAGCCAATTTGTACACAGCAAGCTCCCACAAACAGCAATGTGATAATGACCAGATAATCTGTTTTTGTTATGTTGATTGAGGGATAAATATTGGCCAGGACACTGGGGAGAACTCCCCGGCTTTTCTTCGAAATAGTGCCATGGGATATTTTACGTCCACTTGAGAGAGCAGACAGGGCCTCGATTTAATGTCTCATCTGAAAGACGGCACCTCTGACAGTGCAGCACTCCCTCAGCACTGCACTGGAGTGTCAGCCTAGATTTCTGTACTCAAGTCCCTGGAGTGGGACTTGAACCCACAACCTTCTGACTCAAAGGCGAGAGTTCTACCCACTGAGCCACGGCTGACACCAAGGGAAATAGGTCTTTCCTATCCACTCTATCTAGCCCCCTCATAATTTTATACACCTCAATTAAGTCGCCCCACAACCTCCTCTGCTCCAAAGAAAACAACCCCAGCCTGTCCAATCTTTCCTCATAACTAAAATTTTCCAGTCCTGGCAACATCCTCGTAAATCTTCACTGTACCCTGTCTAGTGCAATCATCATCTAAATATGTGGAGCGAGCGCAGACAAGGGCAATGATACCGACCTCCAGAAAATTGGTCGCTTCAGGACCTGCCGGAAAGGGGCAGAAGCGAGGCCGCCGCCATTTTTTCAGCAAAATCGGCCTTAAAGGCCGGCGCTAAACCCCTGACGTTTGTGGCCTAAGGATTATTAATGCTATCAGCTTCATCCTGCAATGGGCTGTCCTACACCTGTCAATGCCTGAATTTCTCACTGGGTGCCAAAAGTAGAAAAAGTGTTCTATTCATAGCCCTGAAGTTGCTCACCTTTAAGAGCATAAAAATTCCCCACAAAAAAATACAAATTTAGGAAGTGGGAAACAAAAGATAACATATGATTGGCACATGAATCTGACAAGAGGTAGCACACGTATACAGGTAGGAGTGGTTAGGTATGATTTAAAACATATCCCGGATATGGCAGGTGTATAAATTTTATACTGCCATATTAGGCAATAAGTTTAGTTGATTTCTGGCTGTTATCAGGCGCACATCCTACAGCTGGTACCAGGATCCTTCAGCTGAATGCCAAAAAAAAGAGGGTGGAACAAGTCTGACTAAAAAATCAATGCAAATTCACACCCAGAACAGCGGGACAAATCACTCACCAATAAATTGCTTTTGTAACAAGGCAAACCATGTTCGTTAACACATGTGCGGAACCCATTGATGTGTCAGAGTTAAGGTAGAATTTATTTTAAAAAGTATTGTTCGTTTCATGTTACAAGATAAATTCAGCCTGAACAAAATCTATTTAAAAGGTGAACAGGTGTATGTGTCAATGATTCTCAATGGTTTAAAGCAGCTGCGCTGACCTCCAAGTTCCACTTTGCCAGTTCTGCACTGTTTACATTGCAACTCTCATTGATTTCACAAATGGTCTGAGTCCTTATTTTCTTCTCTATCAGACACAGACAAATATATTAAAATCCCACAAATGAAAAATAATATCTTGTGGGGAGGGCCACAAACATTTCAAATTGGCAGCCGGCAACTTCCGGGTCCCCGGGGAGCCTGCCTGAAACAGGCATTATGCTAATCAGGGGCCTAATGCCTGTTTTAGGACCTCGCAGCCAAATGCAACAGAAACTAGACGGAGCATGCGCCAAGCATGTTCTGCTCCGCTTTGACAGGTTTTTACTGCTTAACCCTCCTAAAAAGTGCACCTCCTCCCTTCACAACAATGTTACGGGCTGTTGCCGGCTCGCGCTCAACCCCCACCCATTCGCACCCCATTCCGCACCACCAATGTGCCCCCACCCCACAACTCCAGGACTTACTCGTGGACAAAGGGGGGAAAATTGGGTTGCTTTGCGCCTCCTGTTAGCGCACCCGGAGGGCGCTAACAGAGCGGGGGGGCGCAAAGCCCATATCGCCTGAGCGCGGCGTCACTAACGCCTCTCACGAAATTCTTCAGGACATTAGCGGCAGCAGTAGCTGGTAGCGCCACGCGGCGCTGTGCCTCCGGCAATGACATCATCGCCGTGCGCAGCGCCCCGCTCGCTCCCCAGCCGCAAACTTCGGTCACGCCCCAAAACCTACCGCTGGGTGCTATGTCCGACAGGGTCAGGGTGAAGTTTTTGCAGTCGCCGCGGTACAAATTAAAGGGCAGGTGTTGGGAAGCCATTTTTTTTGAACCGCCTGCCAGCACCTGCCCCCTTTCGCTCCTCATGCGGGGTGCCAGCTGCGATCGGTCAGCCCGGCACTCCGAGTGCCACGCTGTTTTCCCGGCACTCCGCTCCCCGTTGTTCCAGCAGGACCCTGGTGCGCGCTATGCTAGGCCCCTCACCTTTAATCAGGAGAGGGAGGTCTGTAATACTGCGGCGCTGTGTGCCGACGTGTGTGGCGCTGTTGCGCGTAGTGCAGCAATATTGAATGGTAGCGCCCCAGGAAGGAGGGGGAGCACTTCCAGTAGTGCGCCCGCCTCCTGCTTGGGGCACTACCACTCAATTTACGGCGCAGGGGTGCCAACTTTTTCGGGGCGCTAAAAGTAGCGCCCCGGTGAAGTTAGCGCCCCAAAGGGGGCGCAACCAAATTTTTCCCCCTTAGTGTCTATGCAGGCCAATTTTGAGACGGACCCGACTGGCAAGCTACATCAGGACACCCAGTGTTATATAGATTTGGTCTGAGGCCCAATTTCAAGCGAGCCTCGAGCCTCCATTTTCAAAAGCAAAATACTGCGGATGCTGGAATACTGAAATAAAAACATAAAATGCTGGAAATACTCAGCAGGGCAGGCATCATCTGTGGAGAGAGAAAGAGTTAATGAGGGAATTTTACCAGCCCTGGGGAGGCGGGTATGGAGGCGGGACTGCCGGGAAAATGGCAGAAACTGGGAGCGGGTACCGAACCTCCTCCCAGCCCGCCTCTGCCATCTTTCCGGGAGGCGGGAAGGGGATTATAGCCAATTAACCGCCTGTTAACAGGTAGCTAACACACAGTTAAGTGGCTTATCCCCATTTTAACCACACAATTGCGGGCTTCCCGATGGCTGCGAACCTCGCCAGGGTCAGCGAGGCGAGCAGTGGGTCTGCGGGGGTGAGAGGGGTCGAAAGGTCTGCTGTACAGGTGAGTGATGGGTGCAAGTGTGGAGAGGTAAGTATGGGAGGTGACTGTAAAATGTTAGAAAAGTTTACTTACCTTCGCTTCTTTCTGCAGGCTTCAACCCTTGAGGATCCGGAGGTGCCTCATCTCAATGGCAGAGATGACAGAATGGCTGCTGCATTCTCAGATGCAGCAGCCATCTGATTTCTGCTAAGGAAAGAGGTTTGGTGAGTCTTCAATACAAGGACTAACCTCAGAACAAAGATTGTCAGTGTTTGTTAGCTTCTCAAAGCTGTCAAATGCTGACAATTCATCTGTCAAAAATTTTTGACAGATGAAACGTCATACGCTGACGTCCTCTGTTACCGGCTTTCCCTTAATTGGCCGGCTAAGCCTGCAGAGCGGGTTTAACAAGGTCAATCAAGGGAAAATAGCGTGTGTTGGCCGGACATCATTGGGGGCGGGACTGAAACCCGACAACCAGCAGTCCCGCTGCCAACGCGTCCCCATTGATAAAATCCAGCCCAACGTTTCAGCTCGATAAACTTTCGCCAGAACTGGAAAAAGTTAGAATTGTAACAGGTTTTAAGCAAGTGCAGGGCAGGGGAGGAAAGAACAAAAGGGAAGGCCTGTGAAAGGGTGGCAGACAGCAGTGATTAAATGACAAAAGGTATGATTATACAAGGTAAAAGAAGATGGTAATGGGACAAGTAATGAAACAAAAGATGAGTCTAGATGAGGTGTAAATGGGGATGGCAGAATCATCAACAGCTGCCATGTGAAAAAAATAGGGGCCGAGGTTATGGTCTGAAATTGTTGAACTCGATGTTGAGTCCAGAGGGCTGTAAAGTGCCGAACAGAAAGTTGAGGTGCCGTTCCTCGAGCTTACGTTGAGCTTCATTGGAACAGTAAAAGACAGAGGACAGAGAGTTAAGATGTGGGAGTCCTCCCACGAGACCAATTCCCCAGCCCATATCCCTCTTGCAGAGGAAATAATGATAACTCCCCAAAAATAGTGCTAGGAGAGTGGAATTCTACTATACATTTTTTTTTGGTAATAAGAAAGACTTGCATTTATGGAGCGCCTTTCACTACCACCTGACGTCCCAAAGCGCTTTACAGTCAAAGTACTTTTTGAAGTGTAGTCACTGTTGTAATGTAGGAAACGCGGCAGCCAATTTGCACACAGCAAGCTCCCACAAACAGCAATGTGATAATGACCAGATAATGGGTTAAAAATTCGGGTGTTTTACGCCACCCGTTACAGCCATGAAATAGCAAAAAAATGTCGGCCGGCGTTCTTCTGTCAGCTGGTGGTGGGTCCCGCAGCGGCCGCCATTTTGCGAGGTAGCGATGTCGATAAACACTATCATTAGAGGAATTTAAATTAACGAGATTGTGACTTCAGTGAATGTGCAACGCTCACTTGACGCCTGATTTGCAGCATTGGATTTCGCCAGTCAACTTACCAGCATGCCTAAACAATGACAGGGAGAGCAAGCATTCAACAGCAGGAAGGAGGCTCCAGCAACAATATTTAAAAGGGATCATCAGCAATCAATTGCACCTGATATGTTTATGCAGCTTGAATGGCTCTGTGCTACTCTCTACAACTCCAACAGCTTTCTTAACTTCTTTCAAGGTTTGAAGGTAACAGGAAGTGTTGTTGCAAGTACAGAACACCTTCATTATTTTTTAAAGGCTTCTGCTCGCAACACTTGCTCACAGTCATGGGTATCGACAGTCCACCTCGCTCTCCAGGATCTACGGCAGAGGGGGCGAAGGCACCAAGGAAGGTGGGAACATGCGCACAGAGGGAGGAAGAGGAGCGTCATGAGTGCTCTCAGCAGGAGGCCTTACCCACCTAGGGCCTTCTCCCACCTCCACACAAGTGAGGAGCAGTGTCTTAGGAGGCTCCGCTTCACCAAGGAGGTGGTCACAGCTCCTGCAACTAGGCCTGCCGCCTGAGAGCAGGGTGACCACAGCTCTCACAGTGGCAGTCAAGGTCACCATGGCCCACAATTTCTTTGCCAGCGGATCCTTCCAGTCTACAGCAGGAGACATAGCTAACATTTCAGAGTTCGCCATCCATCACTGCATTCGTGAGGTCAGTGAGGCTCTCCAGGAGAAGGGGCTATGTTGTGTTCTCTATGAACAGAGAGAGAAGCGGGAAGAGCATGCACGTGGCTTTGCCAGGATAGCGGGCTTCTCCATGGTGCAGGGCGCCATTCATAGCACCCACATGGCTGTGCGGGCACTGCATAACAATCCTAAGATCTTCCGTAACCACAAAGGCTACTATTCACTTAATGTGCAGTTGGTGTGCGACCACACACAGATTCCTGAATGGCAATGCCCACTATCCTGGCAGCAGCCATGATATCTTCATCCTGCATCAGTCCGGTGTGCCAGCAATCTTCCAGCCACCACAGCAAACTCAAGGGTGGCTGCTCAGAGACAAGGGCTATCCGCTCTGCACCTGGCTCATGACTCCCCTCCGTAACCCCAACATTTGTGCCTAGCACTCATATAATGAGAACCATGCTTCTACCAGGAACATCATCGAGCAGACCATCAGCCTACTGAAGCAACAGTTCCGCTGCTTTGACCGCACGGGAGGAGCTCTCCAGTACACGCTGGAGAGGGTGTCCCATTTCATGGTGGTCTGCTGCATGCTTCACAACTTGGCCATCATGAGGGCGCAGCCCTTGCCACCAGGGATTGCACCATCACCTCAGGAGGTGGACGAGGGAAAGGAGGATGAGAAGGAAGAGCATGAGGAGGAGGAGGGAGGGAGGAGGCAGGCGGGTAATCGCCCTTCTGGATGAGCTGTCCGTGAACAGCTCATCTGACTCCGATTCGAATGAATGAAAGTCCAGATCCCCGTTGATATGTAAGGTGTGAGTGGTGATAGGTAGAGATTGTTTGTAGGTGAGTGCTGGGGGTGTGGAGCATTGAACAGTGTGTGAGGTTTGTGGTGCAGCTGACGATATGTGGCATTTGCAAAAGTCTTCACTCACCTTGATCACCCGTGTGAGGTCATTAAACTTCTTCCTGCACTGGATGGCGGTCCAGGGGACCAATCTCCTGCCACATCATTTGGGACGTATAGGGCGAGGGCTTCCTGCCAGTTTGTACTTAGAGGACAGCCCGCCTCCTCTCCACGATGACTACGAGTGCCTCCAGAGCTTCATCAGAGAACTTGCGGGCTCTCTCACTGGTGTGATGATCAGCCATCCGTACAGATCTCTTGCTTGTCCTTGAGCTGCTGCTTCTTCTTCTTCTTCTTCTTCTTCTTCTTCTGTTGGGGCAGCTGCAAATCCAACTGCCCTGATCATGAGGTGCTGCAGCATCAATGCACCTCCCCTTTAAGTATTGGGAAAAGGCTGTGCCAAACATGACTGTGAATTAGACAGACCCTGATATTGGGCCACCTGTTGAGGGTTAAGCCAATGAGCATCAGTTTTAGCACTTAAATCATAACTATAATCATGTTAATTAAGAGTGAGCACGAAATTTGCATGCTACCTAGACCATTTTCAGGTGGCGCAGCTTAACCTTGTTTGGCCTTAACACTGCCGATTTCGTGGCTATATCCAATTTTTAGCCCAATCGTTAGTGATGTTGATCGAGGGCTAAATATTGGCTAGGACACTGGGGATAACTGCCCAGCTCTTCTTCGAAATAGTACCATAGGTCTGTTACATCCACCTAAGAGGGCAGATGGGGCCTCAGTTTAATGCCTCATCTGAAAGACAGTACCTCCAATAGTGCAGCACTCCCTCAGTACTGCACTGCAGTGTCAGTCTAGATTTATTTTGTGCTCAAGTCTCTGGAGTGGGACTTGAACCCATAATCCTTCTGACTCAAAGACAAGGGTACTATCAACTGAGCCACAGCTGACAATATTAAAATGTAAGCACAATGTGCACCCCCACAGGGTTGTTGTGTGTAGAACACTGTGTGGGCAGTGACTGCCCCCTCCATCTCAATGGCCCGTAATTTCCGATAGGAGGCTTCCTGCATGCGGATGCCTCCTATCGGGAAAAAATCTATGCCCTTACCTGAGGGCTCCCGAGGTCCGGCCATTTCCGATCCTGGGCCTCTCCATGACGAAATGTGCAGGGCCCACGTATCCCAGGGGCGCAGGCGGTTCGCAAGCGTCCCTGGGATCACGTGGGCCAAGCGAGCCAATGGGAAAAGGGAATCTCCCTTCATACACTTGACAGATAGACCTGTCAAAAGTATGAATGGGGATCACTGAAAAAAGACATCAATACAGTAAATCATCACATTTTTAAAGTGAGTTAGCATTTTGTTCTTAGATTATTTCAGAAAAAATGGCAAATTTTATTCAAGTGTATTTTAACTTTAAAGGTGCCTCTCATGCATTCAGTTCCAATGACTGTTTGTGTTTGGTCCAACTACATTTCTATTTCAGAAAGCTCACATGATCTTTTTTCCAAGAATTGCCACAAAAAACAAATGTCTTATCCTTGTCACATGCGATGTCTGCTGGTACATTCGATGCCTTCGCGATCAGTGGGCACCACAAGATAGTTATGATACAATTGATTTTTGACAAGAATATCCTGATTCTTAAGCTCCTCTCTGTTTAATTACACATCATGTTAGACTATTGTATTAGTGGTGCCCTTTTCTGTCTGGTGACACCGGGGCAAACCAGTGGCCCAATTAAAATAAGCACGCAAAGTCTGGACCTAAAGAGTTGATGTAAATCAGTAATAGTAAAGATGGTATAAAAAGGAAAATGGGGCAGGGAGAATTTTCCTCCAATTTCTCGAATGTGACTGCAGCTACCCAGCTGAAGCTCCCCACCGCTTGTAAATGGAGGCAGGGGCAGTGGCCTTCTTCTCCCCTGGATTTCCCTTAGTTTCTCATTAGTTTCTACTCCCAGGAAACACCACCATTAAAACGGTGGCAATGTTGGGACCAGTACGGTGTTCCAGAAGTGGGATACCATAGTAGAGGTTATTACTCACAATTATCAGCAACTCTATCGGACTTTAAAGCCTGGAGGCAACTGCCAATATCTGAACTTCTTGAAAACTAAAGCATTAAAGGTCGTCGTTAGATTCAGCACAGAATTTATAAAGTGAAGATAATTTTAAGAAAGCATTGTTTTTTCCTCTTGGAATTCCATTGTTCATGTGTTTTGAAGACGAGGGCCTAGAAATTCAGTTGTTTGCGCCAGCCGCTAGCGCCTTAGGAGGAGGAGATGTGGGGCGCTAGGCGGCTAGCGGCTGGGATCAGCGCGATCTGCGCCTCTCCCCAACTTCAGTAAAGATTTAGCGGCGGCGCAAAGCCTTTGCGCGCGCTCAGCTGCGCGCGCAGATCCTGACGTCATTTCATCGTGCAACACCCTTTGTTCGCCCCAAACCGGAAATTCAGTGGTGCCGGCCTATTGTGCGCCTGGCGCCCCTAGCGACTGGTAGAGGGGAACGGTTCTCAGTCGCTGCGGGGCGCGGGGGGCGCAAATTAAAGGGCACTCCTCCTGCAGTAGAAAAGGCAGCCATTTTGCAACACTCCTTCTTTGTGAGAGACGGATCTTTGCAGAGAGACAAAGGTAGAGAGCTTTCTGCTTTGGCTCAACACTCGCACAGGTACTTGTGGCTTCCACTTGTCTTTAACTTCAGAGCCATATCATTGATTGCAAACATATAATGGGGGCTGCAATGGGTGGAAACGTTGGGCTTCTCCATTGCATTCAAAGGGCTCACAGACGCCGTGAGAGAGTGGCAGTCATGGCCAGACGGAGAGGGGGCAACAGGCGTCGGCAAAGGAGGCCTTACCCACCCAGGGTATACCGCCAGCAGTTCTCATATCTGAACATGTCTGACGAGCAGTGTGTTCGGAGGCTGCGATTCCGAAGGGCGGTGGTCACTGAGATCTGCCGCCTGCTTCGCGGAGATCTGCAGCCACATCTGAGGAGCAGGACGTCTCTGTCGGTGGCAGTGAAGGTGACGGTGTCTCTCAACTTCTATGCCACCGGCTCCTTCCAATCCGCTACTGGGGACATTTCCAACATCTCCCAGTTTGCCGTGCATTGCTGCATCCGCCAGGTGACCAATGCCCTTTTCAGAAGGAGACGTCAGTTCATCTCCTTCTCCATGGCCCTTGTCAAGCAGCAACAGCGTGCAATGGGCTTTGCAGCATTAGCGGGCTTCCCCATGGTGCAGGGCGCCATTGACTGCACGCATGTGGCTTTGCGGGCACCTCTGGAGAATGCCGAGGATTACCGCAACCGGAAGGGCTACCATTCGCTCAACGTGCAGTTGGTGTGTGACCACAGGCAGCTCATCCTAGCTGTCAATGCCCGCTTTCCAGGCAGCAGCCACGATGCCTTCATCCTGCGCCAGACTTCTGTGGCAGACATGTTCCAGGCCCAGCCTCACCCACGAGGATGGCTTCTCGGGGACAAAGGCTATCCTTTGTGCACATGGCTGATGACCCCGCTCCGTGCGCCCAGCACCCCTGCTGAAGAGGGATACAATGACAGCCATCAAGTAACCAGGAACATCATTGAGCAAACAATCGGCGTCCTGAAGCAACGGTTCCGCTGTCTGGATCGTTCCGGAGGAGCCCTACAGTATTCGCCTGAGCGAGTCTCCCATTTCATGGTCGTGTGCTGCATGCTGCACAACCTGGCTATCCGCAGGACTCAGCCAGGAGGAGGAGGAGGAGGAGGACCAGCACAGGAGGGAGGCAGAAAGTGCAAGGGCCGCCCGTCAGCGGCTTATTGAACGTCGGTTCTAGGTCCCCTCTCAGGGAATGGCACAAGAAGAATGTAGCCGCTCCACAAGCCCTCAGCTGAGCAGGGCAACCAGGACTTCCAAAAGAAAGCATGGACAGTGCGATTTAAGAACATTTATTTCTTTGAAACCTCTGCCCTTCCCACATTACAAACTAATGGAGAGAAGCCCCCCCAAAAAACACAAATCGACCAGTCTCGGCCTTTCAAAAAACACAAATACACCAGTCTCGACCTTTCAAAAAAACAAATCCACCCTCCCCCTTTAAGAGCTCACCGGCGCCAGAGTGTCTGCCGTCAATCAGCAGCTCACCGCACCTGCGCTGCACCCGCCCTCGGGGGTTTCGCCCCGGGCCGCCGGCTTAGCGCCTAATGATAGTCGTGCATCGCCTGTTTTAGCACAGCAGCAACCTCTTGGGGCGATGCCACTGAATATCGGCGAAGGTAGCGCGAAGTTGCGCCGGGCGCAAACTTTAGCAGCCGCCCGGCTGTAGTGCCCCAAACGTGGCTATACTGAATTTCTAGGCCGAGGTATCATTTGCACAGACAACACCTGCTCCATACATACCCAAGGCAGTGGTTATATGGGCAGTGGTTATATGGGCAGTGGTTATATGGACAGTGGTTATATGGGCAGTAGTTATATGGACAGTGGTTATATGGACAGTGGTTACATGGGCAGTGGTTATATGGACAGTGGTTATATGGGCAGTGGTTATATGGACAGTGGTTATATGGGCAGTGGTTATATGGACAGTGGTTATATGGGCAGTGGTTATATGGACAGTGGTTATATGGACAGTGGTTATATGGACAGTGGTTATATGGACAGTGGCTATATGGACAGTGGTTATATGGACAGTGGTTATATGGAGAGTGGTTATATGGACAGTGGTTATATGAGCAGTGGTTATATGAACAGTGGTTATATGGACAGTGGTTATATGGGCAGTGGTTATATGGGCAGTGGTTATATGGACAGTGGTTATATGGACAGTGGTTATATGAGCAGTGGTTATATGAACAGTGGTTATATGGACAGTGGTTATATGGACAGTGGTTATATGAGCAGTGGTTATATGAGCAGTGGTTATATGGACAGTGGTTATATGGGCAGTGGTTATATGGGCAGTGGTTATATGGACAGTGGTTATATGAGCAGTGGTTATATGGACAGTGGTTATATGGACAGTGGTTATATGGACAGTGGTTATATGAGCAGTGGTTATATGGACAGTGGTTATATGAGCAGTGGTTATATGAGCAGTGGTTATATGAGCAGTGGTTATATGGACAGTGGTTATATGAGCAGTGGTTATATGGACAGTGGTTATATGAGCAGTGGTTATATGAGCAGTGGTTATATGAGCAGTGGTTATATGAACAGTGGTTATATGGACAGTGGTTATATGGGCAGTGGTTATATGGGCAGTGGTTATATGGGCAGTGGTTATATGAACAGTGGTTATATGGACAGTGGTTATATGGACAGTGGTTATATGGGCAGTGGTTATATGGACAGTGGTTATATGGACAGTGGTTATATGGACAGTGGTTATATGAACAGTGGTTATATGAACAGTGGTTATATGGACAGTGGTTATATGGACAGTGGTTTTATGGACAGTGGTTATATGGACAGTGGTTATATGGGCAGTGGTTATATGGGCAGTGGTTATATGGACAGTGGTTATATGGACAGTGGTTATATGGGCAGTGGTTATATGGGCCAAGAAAGTCCTAAAGCCCTGTATGGATTTTTCCAACAGTGTCTAAGGCGGCTGTGGTTCCATCCCAATGAGTTGTGCCGACTGTTGGCACCAGACCTGCAGTCACTTTCTACTAAGGGCAGAGCCTTGTCAATGCCTGTCAAGATAACAACAGCTGTAAATTTTTATGTCAGCTGTTGTTTCCAGAGTTCTCAAATTTTATATCCTTGTCCATGAATTTTTACTAAAGCAGAGATAGCAAGCACCCAAATTTTATCGACCACAAGTCCAGGGTGTCTTTGATGCCAAACATGTGGCAGTAAAGGCCTCACATGCTCTAAATTTCATCAACAGGAAAGGTTCTCTTCTGTGAACGTACAGCTTGTGAGTGATGCCAGCCACTTCATTCAGTATGTGAATGCATGCTACCTGAAAGCTGCTGAGGTTCTTCTGTTATCCAACTGTCAATGATACCTGCATTTTTCAACCAGATGATGTGTCAGGATGTTTGCTTAAAGACTAGGGTTACCCACTTCAACCATGGCTAATGACACCACGCTATCATCAAGGACAGATACCGACAACAGGTTCAATGAAGCCTTGTGTGCTACACACATCATAAATAAACAGACCATCAGTATTCTGGAGTCTCGCTTTAGTTGCTTGGATAGGTCGAGGGGGAGCCTTACAGTACAACCCAGCAAGGGTGTCAAGAATTATAAAGGTGCCCAGGTGAAAGAGGAGGTGGCACAGGACAAGTTGTTGCCTGGCAGCATGCAAAATTTTGCAGGAAATCATCAAACACTGTAAAAAGGAGATACCCCATCTCCAGATAACATAATGCCATTGGTGAGACTTTGCAATGCTCACAGCTAACCATTATTCAAATCTGCAAGAAAGTTCCCATCCTTTCAAACCTTCATTACCAAATAAAAAGAGAACTGGAGGCCTCCATACAAATAATTCGCAAACACACCAACCTGTAAAAGATTTTCCACATTTACTGATTGTCTCTTCATTATGTCCCATTACTCTTTCTTATCACTATGCCAAATTCTTGCCCCTAAAACTTTTCTCACACATCAAACTAACATCTTACTCCAATGTGGCGTCACCTCAGTGTCAGGAAGTTTTCAGAAGTTGGCTATTCCGAATGGAGCCTTCAAGGGCTGAGATGGCACTTGTCTCGGTGACGCTTGTCTCCAGTATCACACTGCTTGTGCATCCAGTGCCTACCAGGCCCACACAAGAAGCTTTGTCCTGTGCTAAGCTGGAGGGGGCTAGAATTATGTAGCCACACTGTCAGTACAGGTTGAGCATCCTGAATCCGGCAACCTCGAGACCGAGGCCGAGCCGGTTTTCGTGTTTTTCCAGACCTCAGAACGTGAGTCTGATGTCCGAAGTCCGGAAATATCGCAAACTTGTCTCGGGTGTTTCCGGATTTCGGACATCAGAAACAAGTTCTGAGTCCGGAAATGCCTGGGCACAGGTTGCGGTTTGACAGGGTGTCCGGATTCTGGAACATTTTACGGATTCCGGACGACCCTGCCACCAATCATCCCGGAGTCCGGATCCGGAACATTCCTGATTCCTGAACTCCGGATTTTGGACGCTCGACCTGTATCATGAAATTTGACTAAATCTGTGACCACCCAGCAACGTCCTCCTCACTAATATCTGGGGACTTGAGCCAAAATTGGGAGAGCTGTCCCACAGACTACTCAAGCAACAGCCTGATGTAGTCCTACTCACAGAATCAAACCTTTCAGCCAATGTCCCAAACTCTTCCATCATCATCCCTGGGTATGTCCTGTCCCACTGGCAAGACAGACTCACCAGGGGTGGTGGCACAGTGGTATATAGTTGGGAAGCTGTGGCCCTGGGAGTCCTCAACATTGACTCCAGACCCCATGAAGTCTCATGGTATCAGGTCAAGCATGGGCAAGGAAACCACCTGCTAATTACCACTTATCGCTCTCCCTCAGCTGATGACTCAGTATTCCTTCATGTTGAACTCCACTTGGAAGAAGCACTAAGGATAGTAAAGGTGCAGAATGTACTCTGGGTGGGGTACTTCAATGTCCATCACCAAGAGTGGCTCGGTAGCACCATTACTGACCGAGCTGGCCGAGTCCTGAACGACATAGCTGCCAGACTGGGCCTGTGGCAGGTGGTGAGAGAACCAACACGAAGGAAAAACCTACTTGACCTCATCGTCGCCAATCTACCTGTCGCAGATGCATCTCTCCATGACAGCATTGGCAGCAGTGACCACCACACAGTCATTGTGGAGATGAAGTCCTGTCTTCAACCCTCCATCGTGTTGTGTGGCACTACCACTGTGCTAAACGGGATAGATTCAGAACAGATCTAGCAGCTCAAAACTGGGCATCTATGAGGCGCTGTGGGTCATCAGCAGCAGCAGAATTGTATTCCACCACAATCATGGCCCGGCATATCCCTCACTCTACCACTACCACCAAGCCAAGGGACCAACCCTGGTTCAATAAGGAGTTCAGAAGAGCATGCCTGTTGCAGCACCAGGCGTACCTAAAAATGAGGTACCAAGCTGGGGAAGCTGCAATCCAGGACTACATGCAAGCTAAACATCGGAAACAGCATACTATAGACAGTGTTAAGCAATTCCACAATCAACGGATCAGATCAAAGCTCTGCAGTCCTGCCACATCCAGTCGTGAATGGTGGTGGACCATTAAACAACTAATGGGAGGAGGCTCCATGAATATCCCCATCCTCAATGCTGGCGGAGCCCAGCACTCGAGTGCAAAAGACAAGGCTGAAGCATTGACAACTATCTTCAGCCAGAAATGCCGAGTGGATGAACCATCTCAGCCTCCTCCTGAGGTCTCCACCAACACAGAAGCCAGTCTTCAGCTAATTCGATTCACTCCACGTGATATCAAGAAATGGCTGAGCGCACTGGATACAGCAAAGGCTATGGGCCCCGACAACATCCTGGCTGCCGTGCTAAAGATTTGTGTTCCAGAGCTAGCCGCGCCTCTAGCCAAGCTGTTCCAGTACAGCTACAACATTGGCATCTATCCGACAGTATGGAAAATTGCAGGACAAGTCCAATCCGGCTAATTGCCGCCCCATCAGTCTACTCTCAATCATCAGCAAAGTGATGGAAGGTGTCGTCGACAGTGCTATCAAGCGGCACTTAGTCACCAATAACCTGTTCACCGATGCTCAGCTTGGGTTCTGCCAGGACCACTCGGCTCCAGACCTCATTACAGCCTTGATCCAAACATGGACAAAAGAGCTGAATTCCAGAGGTGAGGTGAGAGTGACTGCCTGTGACATCAAAAAAGCTTTTGACTGAATGTGGCATCAAGAAGCCCTAGTAAAACTGAAGTCAATGGGAATCAGGGGGAAAACTCTCCACTGGCTGGAGTCATACCTAGCACAAAGGAAGATGGTTGTGGTAGAAACATAGAAACATAGAAGGTAGGAGCAGGAGTAGGCCATTCGGCCCCTCGAGCCTGCTCCGGCATTTAATGAGATCATGGCTGATCATCCAAATTCAGTAACCTGTCCCTGTTTTCTCCCCATATCCCTTGATCCCTTTAGCCTTAAGAAATATATCTAACTCCTTCTTGAATATATTTAATGAATTGGCATCAACTGCCTTCTGTGGTAGAGAATTCCACAGGTTCACCACTCTCTGGGTGAAGATATTCCTCCTCATCTCAGTCCTAAATGGCTTACCCCTTATCCTTAGACTGTGACCGCTGGTTCTGGATTCCCCCACCATCGGGAACATCCTTCCTGCATCTAGTCTGTCTAGTCCTGTTAGAATTTTATAAGTTTTAATGAGAGCCCCTCTCATTCTTCTAAACTCTAGCAAATATAAGCCGAATCAACCCAATCTCTCTTCATACATCATTCCTGCCATCCCAGGTATCAGTCTGGTGAATCTTCAGACATTGGAGGTCAATCATCTCAGGCCCAGGACTTCGCGGCTGGAGTTCCTCAGGGCGACCATCTTCAGCTGCTTCATCAATGAACTTCCCTCCATTATAAGTTCAGAAGTGGGGATGTTCGCTGCTGATTGCACAGTGTTCAGTTCCATTCGCAACTCCTCAGATAATGAAGCAGTCCATGCCCGCATGCAGCAAGGCCTGGATGACATTCAGGCTTGGCCTGATAAGTGACACACAAGTACCAGGTGCAATGTATATACCTTTAAGGGGGGAACTATCTTTTACAGCTCATGTATACTGCAGTACCGGCAGTGACCACACCTGTATATAGCACTGAGTAGTAATCTGTACAGATCAGTTCCAGTGTGAGCCACGTTTAGTAAACACCTGTTGTACCGTTCTCCTGCAGTCTGTGTCTTATTATACACGGACACAACATTGGCGACAAGGCAAGTTCGAACCTACCTGCAACTCTGCATCACCTCCCGGGGATTTGTTCCTGGAGATCAGTGGATTGGAGGTCAAGGCCAGAGACTCGAACGTCGACCACGGGCAACCGCTCAGTCATCCAGCAGAGACTCGAGAATTGTGGGGGAGGCTGTCGAGAGCCAGGCTTGGCTTTCCAGTCGAGGTGGTCCAGCGAAACGGGCTGGCAACAGGTAGTGCACAGACCCTTCCCGGACAGCGGCGGGCTAGAACCCGACCGAGCGGCACACCAAAGGGCCGAGCAGCATCGACGGGGGAGAGAGAGGGCAGAGCGCACAGGGCGCAGCCGGTGTTCAGGGGCCGAGCAGCGTCAGAGAGAGGGAGAGAGAGACGCACAGAAACGAGCGAGGCGCCGCCATTGCCACGAGGACCACCGAGAGTGGCATTGGCAGCAGCGCAGGAGAAGCGTGTGAAACCTACCGGGCACTGCCATTGCCACGAGAACCGCCGGGAGCGGCGTTGGCAGCAGCGGGGGAGGAAGGAAAGCGCGGGAGACGCCATTTTAAGTCATTGGGAGACGCCATTTTAAACCATACCCAAAATGCCGAAGAGTGGCAGTATCACCGCATTTGACAATGAAGTCGAAGATTGGACTACATATGTCGAACGAATAGAGGTATACTGCAAGGCAAATGAGGTGTCAGATGACAAGAAAGCATCGGTATTGTTAAATTTAATGGGTGCAAAGACGTATGGTTTATTACGGAATCTAGTAACCCCAACGAAGCCAATGGAAAAGAGTTTTGAAGACATAGTAACGATACTACAGGAACATTTAAACCCCACACCGCTGCTGATAGCAGAAAGATTCAAGTTTCACAAATGGAACCAGCATAAGGATGAAAGCAATGCTGATTATTTAACAGAACTGCGAAAACTATCGAAACACTGCCAGTTTGGAGCGGGACTGGCAGATACCTTAAGGGACAAGTTTGTGTGTGGGCTTCAAAGTGAAGGAACCCAGAAACGGCTTTTATCTGAAAAGGACCTTACGCTGAAAAAGGCTTTCAGCATTGTGGTATCATATGAAGCAGCAGCACGGGGCGCTGCAGAGATACAACAGAGACCGCAAGAATATGGCACAAACGAAATGTCATGTGGAACAGAGAAGTGCTATCGCTGCGGCAGAACAACACACGACCAGAATGATTGCTGGTTCAAAGACAAAGTGTGCAGACAGTGTGGAAAAGTAGGACACATAGCACGAGTCTGCAGGTCGGGAAAGAAAACCAGCAGTAAGAAACCGACCAAAGGGAAGTACAAGAAGGTACATAAGATGACAGAGAATAGTTCAGACGAACAAAAGAGTGATAACGACTCCGAAAGCAGGGAACTGAGTTGTCTGAAACTACATAATGTGATCACAATGGAGGATCACCGAACCATTTGGGTCACTCTCAAAATAGCAGGAGTCCAGGTAAAGATGGAATTGGACACAGGATCAGCCCTAACAGTCATAAACCGACGGGACTACAACCGGCTATTCTCACACATACCCTTGAGAGACACAAAAATTATTTTGAAGACGTACACGGGGCAAAAAGTCTACCCCAAAGGAAAAATAAGGGTGACCGTTATATATAACGGTAAGGAAACACCAAAACTAGACCTGTATGTATTGCAAGATGGAGGACCACCATTACTGGGACGTGAATGGATCCGGAAAATACAACTGGATTGGCATTCCATACAGGCAATGACTGTGGCTGACAAAAAGGATGATGACGTCACACCTGGGCGACTGTCAAAGATCCTAACTGACGCGAAAGAAGTGTTCCAGCAAGGACTCGGAACACTAAAAGGCATGACAGTGACGATTAAAATTGAAGAAAACGCAAGCCCAAAATTTTTTAAGGTCAGACCGGTACCTTATCCGATCCGCCCAGCCATCGAAGCAGAGCTGGAGAGTCTGGAACGTTCAGGTATACTGTCCAAGGTAGACTGGAGTGAGTGGGCTACATCCATCATCCCTGTGATGAAAAAGTCGTTGAACAGCACGCCTGGGGAACCAAGGAAGGTTCGCATCTGTGGGGACTTTAAGGTAACAGTGAACCCGATCCTTCACACTGTACAATATCCACTTCCGTGGATTGAAGATATTTTCGCCTCGCTATCTGGAGGGAAACGCTTCACTAAGATTGATCTGGCCCAGGCGTGTCTGCAAATGGAGGCAGAAGAAGCATCAAAAAAATACCTCACAATCAACACCCATAAAGGTCTCTACCAATACAACCGGCTGGTATTCGGGGTAGCATCAGCTCCGGCTATTTGGCAGAGGGCAATGGAACAAGTCCTGCAAGGGATCCCAGGGACCCAGTGTTATTTGGACGACATCCTGGTCACGGGCGAAAATGACAGTGATCACCTTGCCAACCTGGAGCAGGTGCTCACTAGATTGCAGGAATATGGACTCCGAGCTAACCGCCCCAAATGCGAGTTTTTTAGAAAACAGATCTCGTATTGTGGCCACGTTATCGATAAAGAGGGGTTACATAAGTCCCCAGAGAAGATTGAGGCAGTAGTCAAGGCTCCAGCACCAGAAAATGTGTCACAACTGAGGTCGTTCCTCGGGCTGGTAAACTACTACCATAAGTTCTTGCCAAATTTGTCTACAATACTACACCCACTGAACACCCTACTGCAAACTGGGGTGCCATGGAAGTGGAGTGACGAATGTAGACGAGCTTTCCAGAAGAGCAAAACACTAATCACATCGAAAGAGGTATTGGCCCATTACAACCCAGCATTACCAATTCGGTTGGCATGTGATGCGTCACCCTACGGCATTGGAGCGGTGCTGTCGCACAAATTCTCGGACAGCTCAGAGAGGCCAATAGCCTTTGCGTCACAATCACTAACCTCAGCCGAGCGTAACTACGCCCAGATTGACAGGGAGGCCCTCAGCCTAGTGTGGGGAGTGAAAAAGTTCAATCACTATCTGCACGGGCAGAAATTCACCTTGCTGACTGATCACCAGCCTCTTGTCTCCATTTTTAATCCGAAGAAGGGCGCTTCCGGTGATGACTGCGCAACGACTACAAAGATGGTCACTTTTTCTAGGGGCGCACCACTATGAGATTGAATATAAGGGCACGAAACAGCATGGAAATGCTGATGGGCTATCACGCCTGCCACTGCCTACTGCGGAGGAAGCACCAGCAGTGTATCCTGTCGAAATATTCCATTCGACTATAGTTGAATACCTACCGGTAACTAACGCTTGTATCGAAAAGGAAACCCGAAATGACCCGACACTGTCTCGGGTATATGATTTGACGGTGAAGGGATGGCCAGCACATGGCGACTCACTGTTGCCAGCATTCTCGACAAGGAGAGAACAGCTGTCAGTGTGCCGGGGGACCTTGATGTGTGGATCCCGAGTGGTAATTCCACCCAAGTTAAGGGATAGAGTACTCAATGAGCTTCATGAGGGTCATCTGGGAGGGGTAAAAATGAAAAGCCTAGCCAGGGCTTATGTGTGGTGGCCGGGAATCGATAAACAATTCGAGGACCTGACCAAGAGCTGCTCAGGATGCCAGAAAGTCCAAAATGCACCACCACAGGCCCCTCTACACCCATGGGAGTGGCCCTCATCTCCATGGCAACGGGTGCATATTGATTTTGCTGGTCCATTCATGGACTCAATGTTTTTAACAGCCGTGGATGTGCATTCGAAATGGCCTGAGGTCATCAAAATGTCCTCCACCACCACGGAGAAAACTATTGCAGTCCTACGGACCATTTTTGCCAGGAATGGCTTGGCAGAACAGATTTGCTCCGACAACAGACCACAGTTTGTGTCCGAAGAGTTCCGGAGGTTCTTGAAAAAGAATGGGGTAAGGCATTACACATCCGCCCCGTATCATCCAGCCACAAATGGATTGGCTGAGAGGTTCGTACAAACCTTTAAGAAGGCAATAAAGGCTATGTACAATGACAACATTCCGTTGCAGCACAAGATGGACAATTTCCTGTTCGCCTACCAGAATGCGACACAGTCACCAACCAGGCCCCAGCCATGATGTTCTTTAACCGAAGGTTAAGATCTCGCCTGGACTTGCTCAGACCAAACGTACGAAGAGATGTTGAGAGTAAGCAATTCCAGCACATCCATGAGAAGCCAACAAGGAGCTTCAATGTAGGGCAACCAGTCTTGGCCCGCGACTACCGAACAGAAAAATGGCAGCCAGGAACGATATGCACACAGCAGGGCCCACTAATGTACACAGTGGACGTTGGGGAGAGCATCGGGAGACGCCATGCTGACCAGATCCAAGAGTCACAGGAACAAGTCAACCCCATGCCTCGCCCATACGTACCTGGTGATGAACCTGACGTACAGGTCGCATCTACCCCAGAAACAGTAGCATCGGAAACTGATGAACCAACCGACGACAGGGGGCCAGAATCGCCTCCACACCAAGAGCAAGACACTCGGGAAAGGCGCTATCCAGAAAGGATCAGAAAGCCTCCCCAAAGACTGAATATATAAATAGACTATTTTCAGCTAATGTTGCATGTTAAAAGTGTTAATTGTAATTAGTTTGATATTTAATTGTTAAATGAGTGTTATGGTACTGTTAATCTAAAAGGGGAGGAATTGTAATGTATGTACCTTTAAGGGGGGAACTATCTTTTACAGCTCATGTATTCTGCAGTATCGGCAGTGACCACACCTGTATATAACACTGAGTAGTAATCTGTACAGATCAGTTCCAGTGTGAGCCACGTTTAGTAAACACCTGTTGTACCGTTCTCCTGCAGTCTGTGTCTTATTATACACAGACACAACACCAGGCAATGACTATCTCCAACAAGAGAGAGTCTAACCACGGCCCCTTGACATTCAACGACATTACCATTGCCGAATCCCCCACCATCAACATCCTGCAGGTCACGATTGACCAGAAGCTTAACTGGACCAGCCACATAAATACAGTGTCAAAATGAGCCAGTCAGAGGCTGGGTATTCTGTGGCGAGTGTCTCACCTCCTGACCCCAAAGCCTTTCCACCATCTACAAGGCACAAGTAAGGAGTGTGATGTACTCTCCACTTGCCTGGATGTGTGCAGCTCCAACAACACTCAAGAAGCTCGGCACCATCCAGGACAAAGCAGCCCCACCACCAACTTAAACATTCACTCCTGCTACCACCAGCGCATCGTGGCTGTAGTGTGTACCATCTACAAGATGCACTGCAGCAACTTGCCAAGGCTTCATCGGCAGCACCTCCCAAACCCGCGACCTCTACCACCTAGAAGGACAAGGGCAGCAGGCGCATGGGAACACCACCACCTCCAAGTTCCCCTCCAAGTTACACACCATCCTGACTTGGAAATATATCGGCGTTCCTTCATCATTGCTGGGTCAAAATCCTGGAACTCCCTCCCTAACAGCACTGTGGGAGTACCTTCAGCACTCAGACTGCAGCAGTTCAATAAAGTTGCTCACTGCTGATAGTGCAATGAGGTGAGTGGTGGGGTAAGAGGAAGAAATTATAAATGAAAGTAATCTTTCTATATTGCTCCTTCAGATTAGTGTTTTGAATATTATTGTTAAAAATTATCCCTAAGGAAAGTCTAGCGCTCAAATGCCTATTGTTTCTGAACTCACTTGGGCTCAAATACAAGGACATAACTGACATGCAACCTTTCGTATTTGCATGTTATACTACCAGGAACTGAGGGTAGAAAGCTATAGTCACAGCTCCCTCAATTGGCCCAGTTCCAAGATGGTGGCTCCGTACAATGATTTGTGTTCTCTTCTACAGTATTCTATTTAAATGAGGTAATTCACCCACTAGCAATTCTATCTTGGAAAAATAGCTGCTTTAAAATACTGTAGTGTATTTCAGTAATTTTATACAATTTAACTACAGAGAAATCTTTTATCTTTAGCTGTTTTGGTGCAGAACTTCATATGCCAGGAGCAGATATTGGGAATTCAGGAGGAAAACCCTGGACTAGAATTCCCAATATGTGCTTCCAGTATACAAAGCTCTGCACTGGGAATGTTAGTGATGAAAATTAACCCACAGGCTTCTAGCAAAACAGCTGAACTCAGGTTACAGTATTGCCAAATGCAAACCAGACAGACCTGTTTCTGCCTACCTGCCTCTGCTTCTGAAGTGAGTTTTGTATTCAACATAATACTCCCACAAATGTGGATTCAGATTTCCACAGAACTCCTCTTATTGGATAATGCAGATTTAACACACAATTTTTTTTTCAATTTTATTTCCTCCTCCTCGCCATTCCACAAGCACAGTTCCCTTCCGGTACTTCACTCACAACAATTTTTCATGTGTAATCACAAATCACAAATAGCAATTATTGGCAGACTATTCAACTTGAGGAGCCATCACAGCCAAGTCTGATCCTGTTCCCAGCTGACATCCATACACGTGCACTTTCCAGCAGGGTAACTGGATAGGAACATAGGAATTGCTAGACAAAAAAGACCATGGTCCATCTACTTTGCCTTCTATCATCCTGGTAGTTGCATAATACAATGATAATGGAGTTGATAATCATACCAATCAATCTCTATCGATTAGTGTGCAACAGACCCAGACATGGCCTAGTGGTGGCGAGCTTTGTGAACCATAGGTCGAAAGTCACCTGTTACTCCCAAGCATGCTACACTTGCCATGTCCTATCTCAAATTGCTCATATGCTGTATCCCAGAATGTTATTTTCTGAAAGGAACCTATCAAATAGCAATCAGGTGCATGAGCCCTAGTTAACTTTCCTTTCTCTAATCCAGGTGCAATTTATTGTGCTCGATCAATCCCTCCAGCTGAGATCAGCTAACAGCACAGATTGGGAAGTTTGGTCTCTTTTACTCAGCTACATGCTGGCATTATCATTGAGACATCAGGGGAGCTAAAAGTGATGAGTTTTAAGAGAAAGTTCAGTGATCATGTCCCAGGAAAGCTGCTTTTCGGTTATGTTAAAATTGATTTGTCATTCACTTTAACAGGAAGTGTTTTTAAAGAAGTATTTGTCCCCGTTTTGGAAGTTGGTGATCTGCATGTCAGAATTTTAAGAATGTCCATTGGCACGCCCACTCCCTGTACTGTGGCTGTCTTTACTCAGTGTACTGCATTCCTTATAAAGTTTCCCTTTTGTTTATAGGTCACAGTGATTGAGTGATATCACTTCCCTGGACAAAACAAGGTAATATACAATCATTTTCTAACTGGGAAGCATTGCTGACTCTCCTGATAGGTCGTACGTTTTCTAACATGATATCCCTGGTCGGAAAATAGAGGCCAATGTGGACCCAAATTTCCGATGTGCATTCCCGGCAGGCTAGGCTCACTGCCAGAACTGTAAAATTATACTCAAGCACCATGAATACCACTCCATTCCTTGTATTATTATGTTACACAGCCTCATCGCAAAAAAACTGTTGTGCCAAATTTCAATGGCAATTAACCACATCTTATTTCCCTTGCTTGTCTGTGATACATATGTAAGAACATAAGAACATAAGAAGTAGGAGCAGGAGTAGGCCATACGGCCCCTCGGGCCTGCTCCGCCATTCAATAGGATCATGGCTGATCTGAATCTAGACTCACGTCCACTTCCCTGCCCTCTCCCCGTAACCCCTAATTCCCTTGTCTGCTAGGAAAATGTCTATCTCCATTTTAAATGTATTTAATGTTGCAGCTTCCACAGCTCTCTGGGGTAGCAAATTCCATAGATTTACTACCCTCTGAGTGAAGAAGTTTCTCCTCATCTCAGTTTTGAAAGGGCAGCCTCTTATTCTAAGATTATGCCCCCTAGTTCTAGTCTCACCCATCAGCCTCACCGCATCCACCCGATCAAGCCCCCTCACAATCTTATATGTTTCGATAAGATCGCCTCTCATTCTTCTGAACTCCAATGAGTAGAGTCCCAACCTACTCAACCTTTCCTCATACGTCAACCCCCTCATCTCCGGAATCAACCGAGTGGACCTTCTCTGAACCGCCTCGAGAGCAAGTATATCTTTTCTTAAATATGGAAACCAAAACTGCACGCAGTATTCCAGGTGTGGCCTCACCAATACCCTGTATAACTGCAGCAAGACTTCCCTGTTTTTATACTCCATCCCCCTTGCCATAAAAGCCAAGACTCCATTGGCCTTCCTGATCACCTGCTGCACCTGCATACTAACTTTTTGTGTTTCATGCACCAGGACCCCCAGATCCCTTTGTACTGTAGCACTTTGCAGTTTCTCTCCATTTAGATACAGGAAACTTTGTGCTATCCGGAGGTGAGCTATCCGGCAAACTGGAGCCACCGGCAGAAATCAGGTGCCGTTTTTTATTCTTCTTGCTTGTTTTCTTTGCTTTTTTTTCCACAGTCAAGCAGTGCAAGGTCTGTAGCTATAGCAACAGCTTTAGCTACAGACCCTTGCAGCCACACACGAGTGTTTAGAAGCTGTTGCAAAGCAACAGTGATTGTTGTCAGATACGGAGATAAGAAACCTTGTACTCCTTACCGTGCGTTTCTTTTAAGTGAAAGGAGGGAGTGTGGTGGCTGCTTGCTGCCTGTCAACGTTTGCCTCTGGGAACGGTAGTGCTCCCGCCCTTCCTTGTGCTGGGTCACTGGATGTTCTAGTAACAGCTGGTACAATGGCCAGGATCCTTTGGCTTCCTGGTTCTGTCATGTTGGAGTCACTTGCAGGGGGCAACTTGGTGCTAGGGATTCAACCCCCTCAACCTTGCCAAAGCCTGCTATTCCCCAGTTGCTGGTTACACGGTCAGAAAGTCCAGTGATCTGTGTGGGCGCAAAACACTGGACAGCTATGAGGTTCTTGAAGCCCTCTGTTACTGCTCTCTTAATCTGATTCTGCAACAGGTTGAATCGAGACAAGACAAGCTGCTGCATATTGGTGCCCAGGGTTCCTATAACCCTAACCCGAATATAAAATCATAGAATCATAGAAGGGTTACAGCACAGAAGGAGGCTATTCAGCCTGTCGAGCCCGTGCCGGCTCTCTACAAGAGCACTTCAGCTAGTCCCACTCCCTGGCCCTTTCTCCGTAGACCTTCACATTTTTTCCTTCAGGTACTTACCCAAATCCCTTTTGAAAGCCACGATTGAATCTGCCTCCACCACCCTTTCAGGTAGTGCATTCCAAATCCTAACCACTCGCTGCGTTAAAACATTTTTCTTCATATCGCCTTTGGTTCTTGTGCCTATCACCTTAAATCTGTGTCCTCTGGTTCTTGACCCTTCCGCCAATAGGAACAGTTTCTCTCTATCTACTTTGTCTAGACCCCTCATGATTTTGAACATCTCTATCAAATCTCCTCTCAACCTTCTCTGTTCTAAGGAGAACAGCCCCAGCTTCTCCACTCTATCCACGTAACTGAAGTCCCTCATCCCTGGAACCATTCTTGTAAATCTTTTCTGCACCCTCTCTAAGGCCATCACATCCTTCGTAAAGTGTGGTGCCCAGAATTGGGCACAATACTCCAGTTGAGGTCGGAATAGTGTTTTATAAAGGCTCATCATAACTTCCTTGCTTATGTACTCTATGGGCTGGATTTTATCAATGGAGGTGAGTAGAAGGTGGGACTCCCACTTTTGAGGTTGTAGTCCCACCTCCATCGAGTTGTGGCCAACTCACTCGATTTTTCCTTGATTGACTTGTTGAGCCCACCCAGGGGGCTCAGCAGGCCAATTAAGGGCCACCCGGCAACAGGTGATGTCACAGATTAACACTTCATCTGTCAAGAGCTTTTGACAGATGAAATATCAGCATTTGACAGCTCTTTGAAGCTGTCAAACACTGACAATCTGTACTCTAAGTTAATTCCTTCCTCTCAGGCTGATTTAGAGATCGCTGCAGAACAGAAAGCAGAATGCTGCAGATTTTGACAGCTCGCGGCCATTCTGCTTTCTGTGCCGGTGAGATGAGGGACTCCCGAGACCTGAAGGAAGGAAGCTTGCATTAGTAAGTAAAGGTAAGTAAAACTTATTTAAACACTTTACACACACCAAACACACTTACCTCTGCACTCATGCACCCATCACTCACCTGAACACCGGACATCTCGAACCTTCCAAGCCCTTCAGCCCGACGGTCCGCCTCGCTAACTTGGCGTGGTTTGGAGCCGTCGGGCAGCCTACACTTCGGGGATAAAAATAGGGATTAGGCTAAAAACTGCTTGTTAACTACCTGTTAACAGGCAGTTAATTGGCACTAATCCCCTTCCCGCCTCGGGGAGGCGGCTCCTCGTACAGGTCGGGTACCCGCCTCCTGGGAAGCGGGCATGGAGGCGGGTTGGGGGCGGGATGGGTTTGTGCCCCCCGATTTCGCGATTTTTACACCCCACACGCTTCCATTCCTGCCTCCATGGCCCAGGGAAATTCTAGCCCTATGCCTCTATTTATGAAGTCCAGGATCCCATATGCTTTTTTTTAACCGCTTTCTCAACCTGCCCTGCCAACTTCAATGATTTGTGCACATATACTCCCAGGTCTCTCTGTTCATGCACCCCCTTTAGAATTGTACCTTTTAAGTTATATTGCCTCTCCTCATTCTTCCTACCAAAATGTATCACTTCGCACTTTTCTGCATTAAATTTCATCTGCCACATGTCCGCCCATTCCACCAGCCTGTCTGTGTCCTCTTGAAGTCTATCACTATCCTCCTCACTGTTCACTATACTTCCAAGTTTTGTGTCATCTGCAAATTTTGAAATTATGCCCTGTATACCCAAGTCCAAGTCATTAATATATATCAAGAAAAGCAGTGGTCCTAGTACCGACCCCTGGGAAACATCATTGTATACCTTCCTCCAGTCTGAAAAACAACCGTTCACTACTCTCTGTTTCCTGTCACTTAGCCAATTTTGTATCCATGCTGCCACTGTCCCTTTTATTCCATGGGCTTCAACTTTGCTGGCAAGCCTATTATGTTGCACTTTATCAAACGCCTTTTGGAAGTCCATGTACACCACATCAACCGCATTGCCCTCTCTGTTACCTCATCAAAAAACTCAATCAAGTTAGTTAAACATAATTTGCCTTTAACAAATCCATGCTGGCTTTCCTTAATTAACCCACACATGTCCAAGTGACTGTTAATTTTGGTCCGGATTATCATTTTTAAAAGCTTCCCCGCTACTGAGGTTAAACTGACTGGCCTGTAGTTGCTGGGTGACGTAAGAAAACTACAAGGCACTTGGTCTGAGTATCTTAAACAAAGCTTTAATCAACTGTTTTTCAACATGGAGATCTAGTTGTGTCCTTCACTAGTTCCTGTGAAAGAATGTCCTGAGCCAGCTGGGCCCATGCCCGAGTATTTACACACTCCCTGGACAGCGCCACCAGCAGGCCGCCCAGTATTATTACATATGTCATTTCCACATGAATGACAAGATTCATGTCACTGGGTTTATCCTTACGCCCTTTTTTGAACAAGGGTGCAACATTTGCAATTCTCCAGTCCTCTGGCACCGCCCCCGGATCTAAGGAGGATTGGAAGATTATGGCCAGTACCTCCGCAATTTCTACCTTTACTTCCCTCAGCATCCTAGGATGCATCCCATCCGGTCCTGGTGACTTATCTACTTTAAATACAGCCAGCCTTTCTAGTACCTCCTCTTTTAGCCCATCCAGTATCTCAACTACCTTTCACTATGACTTTGGCAGCATCTTCTTTCTTGGTAACAACAGATGCAAAGTACTCATTTAGAACCTCAGCCATGACTTCTGTCTCCATGCATTGGTCTCCTTTTTGGTCCCTAATCGGCCTCATCCTTCCTCTTACTACCCGTTTACCATTTATATGCCTATAGAAGAATTTTGGATTCCCTTTTATGTTAACTGCCAATCTATTCTCATACCCTCTCTTTGCCACTCTTATTTCCTTTTTCACTTCCCTTCTGAACTTTCTATATTCAGCCTGGTTCTCACTTGTATTCTCAACCTGACATCTGTCACACTGCTTCATCTTATTCTCTATCTCTTTCATCACCCAGAGAGCTCTGACTTTGATTGCCCTCCTTTCCCCCGTCGTGGGAATGTACCTCAACTGTACATAAGAACATAAGAACATAAGAAATAGGAGCAGGAGTAGGAGTAGGCCAATCAGCCCCTCGAGCCTGCTCCGCCATTCAATAAGATCATGGCTGATCTGATCCTAACCGCCAATCCACTATCACAGAACCATCTCCTGAATCTAACAGAATTAGACACACGAAATAGGAGCAGGATCAGGCTACACGGCCCCTGGGCCCGCTCCGCTACCCACAGGGCCATGACCGATCCGAACCTAGACTAATGTTCAAATTCCTGCCCGTTCCCCATAACCCTTTATTCCCTTTACTTCTAGGAAACTGTCTATTTCTGTTTTAAATTTATGTAATGATGTAGCTTCTACAGCTTTTTGGGGCAGCATATTCCATGGACCTTCTGAGTGAAGTAGTTCCTCCTCATCTCAGTTTTGAAAGAGCAGCCCCTTATTCTAAGACTATGCCCCCTAGTTCTAGTTTCACCCATCATCGGGAACATCTTCCCCGCATCCACCCGATCCAACCCCTTCACAATCTTATATGTTTCAATAAGATCGCCTCTCATTCTTCTGAACTCCAATGAGTAGAGTCCCAATCTACTCAACCTCTCCTCATATGTCCATCCCCTCATCCCCGGGATTAACCGAGTGAACCTTCTTTGTACTGACTCGAGAGCAAGTATGTCTTTTCTTAAGTATGGACACCAAAACTCTATGCAGTATTCCAGGTGCGGTCTCACCAATACCTTGTACAACTGAAGCAATACCTCCCTATTTTTATATTCTATCCCCCTAGCAATGAAAGCCAACATTCCATTGGCCTTCTTAATCACTTGCTGCACCTGCATACTAACCTTTTGAGTTTCGTGCACCAGGACCCCCAGATCCCTTTGTACTTCAGTACTTTCCAGTTTCTTGCCATTAAGATAATAACTTGCTCTACGATTTTTCCTGCCAAAGTGCATAACCTCACACTTTCCAGTATTGTATTCCATCTGCCAAATCTCTGCCCACTTACTTAGTCTGTCTAAGTCCCCTTGCAGGTTTTTTATGTCCTCCTCACTCACTACTTTCCCTCCCATCTTAGTATCATCTGCAAACTTTGATATGTTACACTCGGTCCCCTCCTCCAAATCGTTAATATAGATTGTAAAGAGTTGGGGACCCAGCACTGACCCCTGTGGAACACCACTAGTTACTGATTGCCAGTCCGAGAATGAACCATTTATCCCAACTCTCTGCTTTCTGTTAGATAGCCAATCCTCTATCCATGCCAGAATATTACCCCCAATCCCGTGATTTTTTATCTTAAGCAATAATCTTTTGTGTGGCACCTTGTCAAATGCCTTTTGGAAGTCTAAATACACTACGTCCACTGGTTCCCCTTTATCCACCCTATATGTTACTTCCTCAAACCATCTCCTCTTTAAAGGCAGCCCATTGTTCAATTACAGTTTTGCCTGCCAATCTTTGATTCCAATACCTGTGCCAGATCCATTCTCAACCCACTGAATTTGGCCTTCCTCCAATTAAGTATTTTTACTCTAGATGGCTCCCTGTCCTTTTCCGTAGCTAATCTAACCCTTATGATACTATGATCACTGTTCTCCAAATGTTCCCCTCGGGACACTTGCTCCACTTGACCCACCTCATTCCCCAGAACCAGATCCAGAAATGCTTCCTTCCTCATTGGACCCGAAACGTACTGATCAAGAAGGTTCTCTTGAACACACTTCAGAATTTCTTCCCCCCCCCCCCCGCTGCCATTTACATTATTACTATCCCAGTTTATATTAGGCTAGTTGAAGTCCCCCATTATTACTACTCTATAGTTCTTGCACCTCTCTGTAATTTCCCTGCAAATTTGCTCCTCTCTATCCTTCCCACTAGTTGGTGGCCTATAGAATACACCTAGTAGTGTAATGTCACCTCTATTGATTCTTAACTCAACCAAACAGATTCTGTCCTTGACCCCTCCAGGACATCCTCTCTCTCATGCACTGTAACATTCTCCTTAATAAATACTGCCACACCACATCCTTTCTTTCCTTCCCTATATTTCCTGAACACCTTGGGCTCGATTTTCATTGCGCCGTGGAGTCGGGCTTGGAGGCGTGCGGGGTGTTAAAATTGCAAAAACTGGCGGGTGGGACCACCCCGCCTGGTTCCCGACTCCGAGCAATTTTAACTCAGGCGTGTCTGATGGTCCCGACTCCGTCCCACATCCAAAAGGCTCTTTAAGGCCCTTAATAACCACTAAATGGCCTCTATAATCCTATTTTAACAGGCCCTTGCAAATTTAACCCTTTTCCCACGTAAAACACGCCTGGTGGGAAACACGAATGTGAAACCTGGCGGGAGCACTATTGGATTGCTGACTATCAACTGTAGGTCAACCATTAAAGAGATGTGATCAGCCATCATTTGCAGGTGGCAGGACTTAGTGGTCTCAGGTCTGGGGCAACTTTTAGATGGCTTAACCACACCTGTGGAAGGTTGGAGCCTGACACCCATCTCCAGCGTGACCTCCTGGGAAACCCCTCTCGCCACCTTCACTCAGCGCTTCCTCAACGGAGGCATATACCAGAAGCATGGGAGCCATTTATTTCCTTCCCATCTGGGCATTAGAGGAACTCGAGCACCAGCCGCATCAGCAGCAGAACCAGGAACAACAGCAGCACCAACAACATCAGCAGCAGCAGGAGAGCCAGGCTGCTGCTCACCCACCTGAAGCTGCACAGGCCAGAAGGGGCCAGCACCTGGAAGTGGCTGGAGAGCACCTTGCTGCACATCAGGGGGGCCATGGGGACCCGTAACTTCAATGGCAGTCCTACTCAGAAGGACTTCCATGAAGGTCTGGTTTCTCTGTTCAATAGATGCCCATCGCTCCTCAAGAGATGTCATTCTATTCTGAACACTCACCATGTTTTCCATACCCTAGCGACTAAACTCCTCCATGGCCGTAGCCATCCTCTCCTATACTATAGCTATCCTCTCCTCTATGGTAGCCATCCTTTCCACGGAGTTTGCCATCCTTTCCGTGGTGATGCGTTCATGCGCCAATGACTCCACAAAGGCTCTGCTCATGTTTGCTATGGACTCCTCCATTCGCTGCACACTCGCAGCGACCCTAGAGACAAAACCTGCCAGAGACTCCTGCATCTGTGCCTGGAGTTCCATCACCTCTGATCTTATGGATGGACCCAGAGGCAGAGGGTTGACATGCAGCTGAGCCGAGCTGGCAGAGTCCTGCACCCTCCGACAAGGACTCTCCACTGCTGTCCCTGTCTCCACAATCTGCTGATGCTCACTTGTGAGCTGTGATACACCAGGTGACAACACTACTCTATGTCCCAAAAGTCCCACCAAGGTGGGAGTGTCTGCGCTGGTGCTGGGTGTGCTGAATTCTGCTGACGCTGCGGCCTCAGAGGTTGCAGCTTCCTCTGAGGAGTCTGGCTGCTCAGCCTCTTCTTCCTGGCTAGGGGGGACGGATGCTTGTGATGGTCCTGTGGGGGAGTAAAGGAAAGAGTCAGAGATGTGATGCAAAGGCTACATGCACATAGCTTTTTGCAGATGCTCATAAGTCCATCTGTTACAGCTTCACAATCATTATCAGCGATTCATGCAATGTCAAAGAGAGAGATGGGAAACTTTTCTGTCACCAGCTTGCTGTGTTACACCCGTCTGTCCGTCCCCCACACGTGAATCATCCTCAATGCCCATAATTTCCAGGACGGCCTCCTCCCAGCGGGTCAGGTGGGCTAATGAGGCTGTCCCTCCTCCTGTCCTGTTTGCTCTCTTTTGTTGTGAGCTCTCTTTTGTTGTGAGCTCTCTTTTGTTGTGAGCTCTCTTTTCCTGCAATGAGGGAGACAAGTGGAGATTGAGTGAGAATGAAGGAGTGAGTGCAGAGATTGCATAGCATGGATACTTAGAAGGAGACAAAGATGGAGTGAGGTTGCAAGACCAAGGGCCCTCCCTGTGTGTTGTCAGTTGTGTTCAAAGCATCAGAGTGATAGGGAGTGTGAGGGCTGCATGGTCGAATAGTTATGTGATTGTGAGCATAGAGAGAGAGGGAATGGGTAAGGGTGCATGGATGTCAGTGTCAAGTGGGATGTGGAGGAAGAGATTGCTAAAGCTGAGTGCTGGTGAGGAAAGGCAATGGGGATCAGATTGAGGGTGATGGGAAATTCATACTCACTTTTCCAGTGCGCTGAAGGTCATGAAATCTTTTCCTGCACTGTATCCAGGTTCTGCGGGTGACTCCCAAGGAGTTGACCTCCTCAGCCACCTGCATCCACACTGCCTTGGTCTGAGTGGGAGGCCTCTTCCTCCCTGATGAAGGGAAGAGCACCTCCCTGTTGGCCCTAGCCCCATCCACTAATGCCTGCAGTGCCACCTCGTCAAAGCGAGGAGCTGATCTGGCCCTCCCGCTTGTCATATTTGCTGCAGCTCCCTCACACTGCACAGTCAAGAAGCTTGGCAGTCTGCAGAAGAAGCAAGGCTTCCTGTGGACCTTAAATGCAGCGGCAATGATGACGTCATCGGAGGGGAATTTCAGTCATGAAAAACCCATTTGCAAAGGCTTCCCACACGTTGGAAATCAATTGGCCAATTCAGTTAAAATTGCGTTAATCTCCCACATCCATTTAGATTCGTGTGGGAAACACGAAATTCGGATAACACGACACCATCCTGCACCTGAGTTAAAATCCCCCTCTTACATCCAGGCATATTTAGTACTCAATCCTGCCCTTTTTTGAGCCAGGTCTCCGTTATTGCCATGACATCATATTCCCATGTGGCTATTTGCGCCTGTAGCTCACCAACCTTATTTACCATGCTTTGTGTGTTTACACACTTGCACTGTAAACCTATCTTAGACCTTCTTGTATTCTCTTTTAGTCTGACCCCACCTAATACCATACTATTTCTTACTCTGGTGCTGTCTCTCCCAATCCTTTGTGCATCTTGTTTCTCCTTTCTAATGCTACATCCTAGAGCCCATACCCCTGCCAAATTAGTTTAAACCCTCTCCAACAGCACTAGCAAAATCCCCCGCGAGGACATTGGTCCCGGCTCTGTTGAGGTGCAACCTGGCTGGCCTGTACAGGTCCCACCTTCCCCAGAACCGGTCCCAATGTCCCAGGGATCTAAAGCCCTCCCTCCTGCACCATCTCTCCAGCCACTCATTCATCTGCTCTATCCTCCTATTTCTCTACTCTATATTCTATAAATGTATGGCATTTGTTACTGAAATTATACCTGTGCTTAGCATCTGGTGTCCTGGCCAACATTTATCCCGTAGCCAGATTATCTGGTCGTTTATCTCATTGCTGTTTGTGGGACTTTGCTCTGTGCAAATTGGCTGCCACATTTACCTACAAAACAACCACATTTCGAAAAGTATTTCATTGGCTAAAAGTACTTTGGAATGCTCCAAGGATATAAAGGTACTATACAAATACATTTTTTATTGCTGTAACTAAGTGTTTTATTTCAGTGTCACAGTATATGAGCAGGAAACCATCCAAGTCGAGAGACAGGAGTTCCCCTGAAGCTGTCAGTACCCTAAGGGTTAATACTGTTCTTAGGTTCCCTTTCTGTTTACTCCTATCAACAGTAGTCGTACAATGAATCCAATGAACCTTGATTTTATCTTTGAAATGAATTTTATACACTGCTAACAGAAGATAGTCATTGCTTTGTTAAGGGTTGCTTCCTCGCATTCTGTGGCTTTTCAGATTAGGGAAATACATGTTATTTTTAGCTAAAATATTCCACAAACATTTCTAACACTGGAAACTTTAAAGCTGAATCAGTTCCTTCATTGTAGCTAGGCTTTCACCTAAAAGAAACTCTATAGCCTAGATTTTCTGATATAGGTGCAAGTTAGACGCGAGTAGAGAGATTTAAGTGGGAGCGTGCTAACTGCAACAATTTTTAGCGGGCAGCTCATTTGTGAAGCTTCAGATGCAGATTTGGACGGGTATAGGGATCACACCAGTGGCGAGAGCAGAAAGTTGTGTGTGAGTTAAATTTAAAGAGGACAATTAAAAGGCAGTGTTAGAATAGGGGGACAAAGATTCTGAAAACCTTTGGAAAGGCTTGGTAGGCACCCAACCCATTGGCAGCCTTTCACAAGGCTGTAGGGGGTGAGGACTAAGAAGTGACAGGCAAAAGTGAAGGGCAAGGAAATCCAGGTAGAGGCATGAATCTACAGGCAACTGATGGAGCAACCTGTCATCCGATCCCCTATTTGCTAAAGTGAAGGCTGTAAGGCGAGAGAAGAAAAGGATGTAAAAGAAAAGACAGCCATCCGTGGCTAAGTAAAGAAATTAAGGATAGTATTCGACTAAAAACAAGGGCATATAAGGTAGCCAAATCTAATGGGAGGATAGAGGATTGGGAAAACTTTAAAAGACAGCAAAAAATAACAAAAAGATTGATTAAGAAAGGGAAGATAGATTATGAAAGTAAATTAGCAAAAAATATAAAAACAGATAGTAAGAGTTTTTATAGTTATATAAAAAGAAAAAGGGTGGCTAAAGTAAATGTTGGTCCCTTAGAGGATGAGACCGGGAAATTAATGGTGGGAAATATGGAGATGGCAAAAACACTGAATGAATATTTTACATCAGTCTTTACAGTAGAAAACACTAAGAATATCCCAACACTGGACAAACAGGGGGCTATAGGGGGGGAGGAGCTAAACACAATCAAAATCACTAAGGAAGTGGTACTCGGTAAAATAATGGGACTCAAGGCGGATAAATCACCTGGACCTGATGGCTTACATCCTAGGGTCTTGAGGGAAGTGGCGGTAGGGATTGTGGATGCATTGGTAATAATTTTCCAAAACTCCCTGGACTCGGCAAAGGCCCCGGCAGACTGGAAAACTGCTAATGTAACACCCTTATTTAAAAAGGGCAGTAGACAGAAGGCTGGAAACTATAGACCGGTTAGCCTAACATCTGTGGTAGGTAAAATTTTGGAGTCCATTATTAAGGAGACAGTAACAGGACATTTGGATAATCATAAACTAATAGGACAAAGTCAGCATGGTTTTATGAAGGGGAAGTCATGTTTGACAAATTTGCTGGAGTTCTTTGAGGAAGTAACATATAGGGTGGATAAAGGGGAACCAGTGGACGTAGTGTATTTAGACTTCCAAAAGGCATTTGACAAGGTGCCACACAAAAGATTATTGCTTAAGATAAAAAATCACGGGATTGGGGGTAATATTCTGGCATGGATAGAGGATTGGCTATCTAACAGAAGGCAGAGAGTTGGGATAAATGGTTCATTCTCAGACTGGCAATCAGTAACTAGTGGTGTTCCGCAGGGGTCAGTGCTGGGTCCCCAACTCTTTACAATCTATATTAACGATTTGGAGGAGGGGACCGAGTGTAACATATCAAAGTTTGCAGATGATACTAAGATGGGAAGGAAAGTAGTGAGTGAGGAGGACATAAAAAACCTGCAAGGGGACATCGACAGGCTAAGTAAGTAGGCAGAGATTTGGCAGATGGAATACAATACTGGAAAGTGTGAGGTTATGCACTTTGACAGGAAAAATCGTAGAGCAAGTTGTTATCTTAATGGCAAGAAACTGGAAAGTACTGAAGTACAAAGGGATCTGGGGGTCCTGGTGCACGAAACTCAAAAGGTTAGTATGCAGGTGCAGCAAGTGATTAAGAAGGCCAATGGAATGTTGGCTTTCATTGCTAGGAGGATAGAATATAAAAATAGGGAGGTATTGCTTCAGTTGTACAAGGTATTGGTGAGACCGCACCTGGAATACTGCGTACAGTTTTGGTGTCCATACTTAAGAAAGGACATACTTGCTCTTGAGTCAGTACAAAGAAGGTTCACTCGGTTAATCCCGGGGATGAGGGGATGGACATATGAGGAGAGGTTGAGTAGATTGGGACTCTACTCATTGGAGTTCAGAAGAATGAGAGGCGATCTTATTGAAACATATAAGATTGTGAAGGGATTGGATCGGGTGGATGCGGGGAAGATGTTCCCGATGATGGGTGAAACTAGATCTAGGGGGCATAGTCTTAGAATAAGGGGCTGCTCTTTCAAAACTGAGTTGAGGAGGAACTACTTCACTCAGAGGGTGGTAGGTCCATGGAATATGCTGCCCCAAAAAGCTGTAGAAGCTACATCATTACATAAATTTAAAACAGAAATAGACAGTTTCCTAGAAGTAAAGGGAATTAAGGGTTACGGGGAGCGGGCAGGAATTTGGACATGAGTCTAGGTTCGGATCGGTCATGGCCCTGTGGGTAGCGGAGCGGGCCCAGGGGCCGTGTAGCCTGATCCTGCTCCTATTTCGTGTGTCTAATTCTGTTAGATTCAGGAGATGGTTCTGTGATAGTGGATTGGCGGTTAGGATCAGATCAGCCATGATCTTATTGAATGGCGGAGCAGGCTCGAGGGGCCGATTGGCCTACTCCTGCTCCTATTTCTTATGTTCTTATGTAGACCCTGCATCCTTCTCCATGGCATCATCCTCCTGGGCCAACATTGCAATAAGGAGGTGCAGGGAGGCTTAAGGCTGCAGCTGAACATTATTATCAATGATTGTGCCAGCCCTATGCTGCAGGTTAGTTGTAGGTGTTCTTGCAGCATTTGGAACAGCTCTGCAACTGACTCTCTGCTGACCCGGATCCTGTGAAGACAGGACATCCCCACCCCTAATGAATAGTTCAATGGAGCGCCTGCCTGTTTGAGGTGACAATTAAAGGCTATGTCAGAATAGAGGAGAAAAGAATTTTGAAAGCATTTGGAAAGGCCGAATATAAATTATGTTTTTGCTGAGAAATAAGATTGTTTCTTTCTTTCCGAGAAGCACCTTTAGGTGTCAGATTTAGCTCGATGGTAGCACTCTCACCTCTGAGTCAGAAGGTCACAGATTCAAGCCCCACTCCTGAGACTTGAGCACATAATCTAGGCCTATGTTCCCAGTGCAGAACTGTGTGTGTGAGTGCTACATTGTCAGAGGTGCCATCTTGAAAGGCCTACAGCAGCGTGCAGGACCTTCTGGCTGCAGTCCATAAACAGCCATAAACGGCCACCAGTAGGCCTCCAGCCAAGGCTTGGTGCAACATCCCTGTAAGCAAGAGAAGAAACTTGCCTGCTCCTCACCCCACCCCCCTTCCCAATGCCTTGAGGGAAGCTCTGCAAATCCTGAACTTTCAAAAAGGGAGCAGTGACCCGGTATTAGTTGTGCACCCCTAATTCATCACAAGTTCCTGCAGTAGTCAAAATTACTACCTCACTTCATGGGCCATGGAAATGACCCGGTCACCAAATTCAGACACACTTAAGTTTGGAGAGGCACCAAACACTTTGGACTTACTGGACCTATTCAGCTTCTGGGCGGGAGAGTAGAAAAATATAACTGCAACTACAGCTAGCATAATAGTTTAGGTGCCTTGGAAGCAAGCTTTTCCCAGGTGCTAATAATAGGAAAATCTGCCACCTGGTTACATAAAGGAGAAAACCATCCCAAAGAATCATGCCATTTGGTTAAGTGCATGAACATCAGTATTATTGCTGGTAATTCAATAACTGGCTCCCCTCCCCCCTCAAAAAAAGGCCATAAAGCAAGAAATCTACTTTAATATGTTCCTATAAGCTAGAAGCTCCTGTTTCATTAAAATGTGTGTGTTAAATCTGGGTATCTTTAGGTAGAGTGTCCTTCAATAAATCGATAGAGACTGCAGAGGAACAATCAACAGGTGTTTACTGGATGAGGGTTGCGCTAAAACTAAAAGTACAGATCCCTACTCAGGGTTTATATACAGGTGTGGTCACTGCCAGAACTACAGTATACAGGAGCTGTAAAAAGTAGTTCTCCCCTTAAAGGTACATACACTACAATTCCTCCCCTTTTAGATTAACAGTACCATAACATTCATTTAACAGTTAACACTTTTAACATGCAACATTAACTGAAAATAGTCCATTTATAAATTCAGTCTTGGGGCGGCTTCCTGATCCTTTCTGGATAGCGCCTTTCCTGAGTGTCTTGCTCTTGGTGCGGAGGGAATTCTGCCCCCCTGTCGTCGGTTGGTTCATCAGCTTCCGATGCTACTGTTTCTGGGGTAGATGCTACCTGTATGTTGGGTTCATCACCAGGTACGCGAGACATGGGGTTGACTCGTTCCTGTGATGCTAGGACCTGGTCGACATGGCGTCTCACAATGTTCTCCCCAACATCCACTGTGTACATTAGTGGCCCCTGCGGTGTGCATATCGTTCCTGGTTGACATTTCTCTGTTGGGTAGTCACGGGCCAAGACTTGTTGCCCTTCATTGAAGCTCCTTGTCGGCTTCTCATTGATCTGCTGGAATTGCTTATTCTCAACATTTCTTCGTACATTTGGTCTGAGCAAATCCAGACGAGATCTCAACCTTCGGTTAAAGAACATCATGGCCGGGGTCTGGTTGGAAACTGCATGTGTCGCATTTCTGTCGGCTAACAGGAAATTGTCCACCTTATGCTGCAGTGGAATGTCGTCATCGCACATGGCCCTTACTGCCTTTTTAAAGGTTTGTACGAACATCTCAGCCAATCCATTTGTGGCTGGATGATACGGGGCGGATGTGTAATGCCTTACCCCATTCCTTTTCATAAATTTCCGAAACTCTTCGGACACAAACTGTGGTCCGTTATCAGAGCAAATCTGCTCTGGCAAGCCGTTCCTGGCAAATATGGTCCGTAGGACTGCAATCATTTTCTCCGTGGTGGTAGAGGACATTTTGATCACCTCAGGCCATTTCGAGTGTTTATATTAAAAACATTGAGTCCATGAATGGACCAGCAAAATCAATATGCACCCGTTGCCATGGAGAGGAAGGCCACTCCCATGGGTGTAGAGGGGCATGTGGTGGTGCATTTTGGACCTTCTGGCATCCTGAGCAGCTCCTTGTCAGGTCCTCGATTTGCTGATCGATCCCCAGCCACCACACATAAGCCCTAGCAAGGCTTTTCATTTTCACCCCTCCCAGATGGCCTTCGTGAAGCTCATTGAGCACTCTCTCCCTTAACTTGGGTGGCATTACCACTCGGGGTCCACACATCAAAGTCCCCTGGCATACTGACAGCTGTTCTCTTCTGGATGAGAATGCTGGCAACAGTGAGTCGCCATGTGCTGGCCATCCCTTCACCGTCAAGTCATATACCCGAGACAGTGTCGGGTCATTTCGGGTCTCCTTCTCTATATCCGCGTTAGTTACTGGCAAGCGTTCAATTATAGTCGAATAAAATATTTCGACAGGGTCCACTGCTGGTGCTTCCTCCACAGTAGGCAGTGGCAGGCGTGATAGCCCATCAGCGTTTCCATGCTGTTTCGTGCCCTTATACTCTATTTCATAATGGTTCGCCCCTAGAAAAAGGGACCATCTTTGTAGCCGTTGCGCAGTCATCACTGGAACGCCCTTCTTTGGATTAAAGATGGAGACAAGTGGTTGGTGGTCGGTCAGCAAGGTGAACTTCTGCCCGTGCAGATAGTGGTTGAACTTTTTCACTCCCCACACTAGGCTGAGGGCCTCCCTGTCAATCTGGGTGTAGTTACGCTCGGCTGAGGTTAGTGACCGAGACGCAAAGGCTACTGGCCTCTCCGAGCTGTCTGGAAATTTGTGCGACAGCACCACTCCAATATCATAGGGTGATGCATCACACGCCAACCGAATTGGTAGTGCTGGGTTGAAATGAGCCAACACCTCTTTTGATGTGATCAATTCTTTGCACTTCTGGAAAGCTCGTTTACATTCGTCATTCCACTTCCATGGTACCCCCGTTTGCAGCAGGGTGTTCAGTGGGTGTAGTACTGTAGACAAATTCGGCAAGAACTTATGGTAGTAGTTCACCAGCCCGAGGAACGACCTCAGTTGTGACACATTTTCCGGTGCTGGAGCCTTGACTACTGCCTCAATCTTTTCAGGGGACTTATGTAACCCCTCTTCATCAATAACGTGGCCACAATACGAGATCTGCTTCTGGAAAAACTCGCATTTGTGGCAATTAGCTCGGAGCCCATATTCCTTCAATCTAGTGAGCACCTGTTCCAGGTTGGCGAGGTGATCACTGTCATTTTCGCCTGTGACCAGGATGTCGTCCAAATAACACTGGGTCCCTGGAATCCCTTGCAGGACTTGATCCATTGCTCTTTGCCAAAGAGCCGGAGCTGATGCTACCCCGAACACCAGCCGGTTGTATTGGTAGAGACCTTTGTGAGTGTTGATCGTGAGGTACTGTTTCGAGGCTTCTTCTACCTCCATTTGCCGGTACGCCTGGGCCAGATCAATCTTAGTGAAGCGTTTTCCTCCAGATAGCGAGGCGAAAATATCTTCAATCCGTGGAAGCGGATATTGTACCGTGTGAAGGACTGGGTTCACTGTCACCTTAAAGTCCCCACAGATGCAAACCTTCTTTGGTTCCCCAGGCGTATTACTCAATTACCTCTTCATTACAGGAACGATGGGTGTAGCCCACTCGCTCCAGTCCACTTTGGACAGTACTCCAGAACGTTCCAACCCTTCCAGCTCTGCTTCGACGGCTGGGCGGATCGCATAAGGCACCGGTCTGACCTTAAAAACCTTTGGGCTTGCATTTTCCTCTATTTTGATCATCGCTGTTATGCCTTTTAGTGCTCTGAGTCCCTCCTGGAACACTTCTTGTGCGTCAGTTAGAATTTTTGACAGTCGTCCAGGTGTGACGTCGTCATCCTTTTTGGCATCTACCGTCAGTGCTTATATGGAATGCCAATCTAACTGTATCTTCCGGATCCATTCACGTCCTAGTAGTGGTGGTCCTCCATCTGGCAATACATATAGGTCCATTTTGGTGTTTCCTTGCCGTTGTATATCACGTTCACCCTTATTTTTCCTTTGGGGTAGACTCTTTGCCCCGTGTACGTCTTCAAGACAATCTCTGTATCTCTCAAGGGTATATGTGAGAATAGCCGCTTGTAGTCCCTTCGGTTTATGACTGTTAGGGCTGATCCTGTGTCCAATTCCATTTTCACTTGTACTCCGTCTATCTTGAGCGTGACCCAGATAGTTTGGTGAGCCTCCATTTTGATTACATTATGTAGTTTCAGACAACCCAGCTCCTTGCTTCCGGAGTTTGTATCACTTTTCTGTTTGTCTGAACTACTCTTCATCACCTTATGTACCTTCTTGTACTTCTCCTGTGTAATGATCAATAACATGTCATTCTATAGTGGACACCAGGTGGAGCCGTAGAGCTGTGTAGAGCTGTATATAGCTGTATGTATATAAGACTACACTACCCAGCTGTATGTATATTAAGACTACATTACCCATGAGGCACTAGGCTACCCACAATGCAGCAGTCAAGATGGAAGCCTCTACAGATTCTGTACCTAGTCCACATGTGCTCAATAAAGTGTCTAGCAAAAGCTAGCTGTGTTCATAATAAGAATGTCTATTTATTAATGAACATAACATGGTACCAGGATGGTGAAGATCTGCTGAAAATTGTGAAAAGCAACATGGAGAATTTGAAGCCACCAGAGCGTTTGAAACTCACAGGAAATATCGACTACAATTGGCAGACTTTTAAACAACAATTCAAACTCTACATTGCAGCCATCGGATTCGGTACGAAGCCAGACGCAAGGAAGATAGCGTTGCTGCTTATGGTTGTAGGCCCACAGGTGATAGAGGCATTTAATACATTTGTATTTAATCCAGAGGAGAACAGAGAAAAATTAGAAGATGTGCTAAAAAAAATTGATGCACATTGCTCTCCCAAAAAGAATGAGACCTATGAAAGATACATCTTCCATTCTCGGACACAGCAGCAAAATGAGACTTTTGATAGCTTTATAACTGATCTGAAACTGAAAGCACAGACATGTAATTTCTCTGAGCTGAAATCATCCATGATTCGTGACCAGATTGTGTTTGGTATTCATGATAAAAAAGTCAGGGAACGTCTGTTGAGAGAAACCGAACTAAATTTGGAAAATGCTGTGAAAATATGCCAAGCCAGCGAGCTAGCTCAAAAGCACGCGAAGACTTTCAGTGAAATCAATAATGATGCGATTGTAATGAGTGATAATGCTGCTGTCGGTGCTGTGTCCTACAAGGGGAAGAAACGTGGGCAGAACAGAAATGAAAAGCAATCGGAGGGTGAAATTTTTAATTGTAAACGCTGTGGTTACAAACACCAGTTAAGACAATGCCCAGCGTTTGGAAAAATGTGCACAAAGTGTAATGGAAAGAATCACTTTGCCAAACAATGCTTTTCAAATGTAAAAACTAAGTGTAGTGTCCGTGTGTTGATAAAGACACTGAAGACAGGAGTTGGTTCATAGGTATTTACGAAGCAAAGTCTGGGGGGGGTTTTCTAAAGGATATACACAATACACAGGCTTATATAGCCCAAGTGGCAATTACCGGCATTATGCACACCTGGGGCTCTCAAAGGCACATACACCACAATTCCTCCCCTTTTAGCTAACCAGTACATCATATTTTAAGTAATTATTAATTACATGTTATATGCAAAATAATATACATTGCTGTAATTAATTAATTATAAGTTAGTCTCTCAGGAGGCTTTCTGACTCGGTCCGGATAACGCCTCGGGGGTGTAGTAGTTTCTGGTGGTGTAGTAGGTTCTTCTGGCAAGGCTGATTCGGCTTGAATGCCAGTGTCGGGTTCATTGGGTTCCAGTATCACCAGATCGGAGGTAGATATGGGTATCTCTACTTCATCGTTAGATGTATAGAGTGGTGGTGTAGGTTGTCCCTTTTCGGATGACTTTATGATTTGGTCAGCATGGCGCCTTATTATGCTTTCTCCGATGTCCACGGTATACATCAGTGGTCCTAGTCGTGTGCAGATAGTTCCAGGCTGCCATTTCTCAGTACGGTAGTCCCGGGCCAAAACTTGTTGACCTATCTGGAAGGTTCTAGTTGGCCTTTCATTCATGCCTTGAAACTACCGGTTCTCCACGTCCCTTCTGATGTTGGGCTTGACCAAATCCAGCCGGCATCTTAGGTTTCTATTGAAGAACATCATGGCGGGAGTTTGGTTGGTAACCATATGTGTTGCATTCCTGTATGCGAATAAGAAGTTATCCACCTTGTGCTGAAGTTTTATGTGTTCATTACCCATGGCCTTTATGGCCTTCTTGAAGGTCTGGACAAACCTTTCAGCTAATCCATTGGTGGCGGGATGGTATGGGGCGGACGTGTAGTGCCTAACCCCATTGTTTTTTAAGAACTTTCTGAATTCTTCAGACACAAATTGCGGTCCATTATCAGAACAGATCTGTTCTGGTAGCCCATTCCTGGCAAATATGGTCCTTAATACTGTGATGGTTTTTTCCGTGGTGGTGGAGGACATCTTTATTACCTCCGGCCACTTGGAGTGTGCATCAACCGTGATTAAGAACATTGAGTCCATAAATGGACCAGCAAAGTCGATGTGTACCTTTTTCCAGGGAGATGAGGGCCACTCCCATGGATGTAGAGGGGCCTGTGGTGGAGCATTTTGGACCTTCTGGCATCCTAGGCAGCTCTTGGTCATTTCTTCGATGTCTCCATCGATACCTGGCCACCATACAAACGCCCTAGCTAGGTTCTTCATTTTCACTCCACCCAGATGCCCCTCGTGAAGCTCCTTTAGCACTTTATCCTGGAGTTTGGGTGGAATCACCACTCTGGATCCACACATCAAGGTTCCTCGGCACACTGACAGCTGTTCTCTTCTTTGCGAGAATGCTGGCAACAGTGGTTCGCCATCCCTTCACTGTTAAATCATAGACCCGTGAGAGAGTCGGGTCATTTCTTGTCTCTCTTTCAATGGCAGAATTTGTCACTGGTAGACATTCCACTATGGTAGAGTGGAATATCTCTACTGGGTCTACTGTAGGTGCCTCTACTATCGTTGGCAACGGTAGGCGCGATAAACCATCAGCATTCCCATGCTGTTTTGACCCTTTGTATTCTATGTTGTATTGGTGTGCCCCTAGAAAAAGGGACCACCGCTGTAGCCTTTGTGCTGTCATAATGGGAACACCCTTTTTAGGGTTGAATATGGAGATGAGGGGTTGATGGTCAGTCAACAAGGTAAATTTTTGTCCGTGTAGGTAATGGTTGAATTTCTTTACTCCCCACACCAGGCTGAGTGCTTCCCTGTCGATTTGGGCATAATTACACTCAGCTGAGTTCAATGAGCGTGATGCAAAAGCTATCGGCCGTTCCGAGCCATCAGGGAATTTATGCGATAATACTGCTCCTATGCTGTAAGGGGATGCATCGCACGCCAGTCTGATTGGCAGTGATGGGTTGTAATGAGCCAAAACTTTTTTGGATGTGATTAAGTCTTTGCATTTATGGAAGGCATTTTTGCAGTCTTCGTTCCATTTCCAAATTACTCCTGTTTGTAGCAGTTCATTAAGAGGGTGTAGAAAAGTTGATAAGTTCGGTAAAGATTTATGATAGTAATTTATTAATCCCAGGAACGACCTTAATTGTGAAACATTTTCAGGTGCTGGGGCTTTTATGACCGCCTCAATTTTTTCAGGTGACTTATGCAACCCTTCCTTATTTATTATGTGGCCACAATATGATATTTGATTTCAGAAAAATTCGCACTTGGGGCGATTTGCTCGTAGGCCCCGTTCTTTCAGTCTAGTGAGCACCTGCTCTAAATTGGCAAGGTGCTCGTTGTCGTTTTCTCCTGTTACAAGGATGTCGTCTAGGTAGCATTGAGTCCCCGGAATCCCTTGGAGGACTTGCTCCATAGCTCTTTGCCAGATAGCTGGAGCAGATGCTACTCCGAAAACCAGTCGATTGTACTGGTACAGACCTTTGTGTGTATTTATCGTGAGATATTTTTTAGAGGCCTCTTCAACCTCCATCTGTAGGTATGCCTGTGCCAAGTCAATTTTGGTGAAACGTTTCCCTCCGGATAGTGAGGCGAAAATATCTTCTATCCTCGGAAGAGGATACTGTACCGTGTGAAGGACCGGGTTTACAGTCACCTTGAAGTCTCCACAGATGCAAATTTTTCTCTGTTCTTCAGATCCATCAACCTTCAATGCTTTCTTCATGACTGGGATGATGGGTGTTGCCCACTCGCTCCAATCTATTTTAGATAATACGCCTGCCTTTTCCAAATTCTCCAGCTCTGCCTCGACTGCTGGACGAATTGCGTATGGCACCGGTCTTGCCTTAAAAAACTTGGGAATTGCTGCATCTTCCACTTTTATTGAGGCGGTGATGCCTTTCAAGGTTCCTAGTTTCTCTTGAAACACTTCCTTGGCGTTGGCCAAGATGTCTTTTAATCGTTCAGGTATGACGTCATCATCATTTTTTTCCTCACTGGTCACCGTCAGTGCCTGAATGGAGTGCCAGTCTAAACGTATTTTTCTGATCCATTCACGTCCCAACAGCGGTGGACCACCATCTTGTAGAACGTATAAATACAACTTCTGTATTTCCTTGCCGTTGTATACAACGGGCACCCTTATTTTTCCTTTGGGGTATACTTTCTGCCCCGTATATGTTTTCAAGATAATGGATGTGTCTTTTAAAGGTATATGCGGAAATAGCCGCTCGTAATCCCGTCGATTTATGACGGTCAGAGCTGATCCTGTATCTAGCTCCATTTTAACTGGGGACCCTGCTATTGTGAGGGTAACCCAAATGGTCTGGTAATCTTCTTTGGCAATTACATTATGTAATTTGAGAGAGCTTAGTCTCTTGTTCCCGGAGTCGCTATAGCTCTTCTGGTCTTCGGAGCTACTGTCCGTCATCATTTGTACCTTTCTGTGCTTTTCCTTATTGATTCTTTTCGCGTTAGTGGATTTTTCATTTTCAGATCGGCACACACGTGGAATGTGTCCCATCTTTCCGCATCGCCTGCATGCTTTTTCCTTGAACCAGCAGTCCCTCTGGTCATGGGTGGATCTGCCGCAGCGATAACATCTCTCGAAACCCCGTGTCATTTCATGGGTGCCGAAGTCCTGTGGCCTTTGCTGTATCTTTGCAGCTCCTATTGCACTGAAAGCCTTGTCCAGTGTTAAATCTTTCTCAGAAGATACCTTTTTTTGTGTTTCTACACTTAGGGGATCGCAGATGAATTTGTCTCGCAGAGAATCTGCCAGTCCTGCCTCGAATTGGCAGTGTAGGGTATCAACAATCTCCTCAAAATTCTTGTCCATCGGTTCGGCTGGAGTGATTAAGTTTCGTAACAGCTTGTGTGTCTTTGCGCCCATTAGATCCAGAAGCACTGAAGCTTTTTTTCATCTTCTATTCCATTTGCGGTGCATTATACCTCCACTCGTTCCACATATGTGGTCCAATCCTCCATCTCGTTATCAAAAACATCAATATTGCCAAAATTAGGCTCTCTTTCGCTATCAAAAGCATCAATATTGCCAGACTTAGGCATTTCAGAAAAGATATGGCGCTTCCCGCGCTTTTTTTTTTCTTTTCTGTAGCAAAGATTTGGCGTTCCTGCGCTTTCCCGCCGCTGCTGCCGATAACAACGCTGTTTACTGCGGTTTCCGTTCTCTTAATTTTTTCTTTAATTTACTGTTGGAGACGTGTTCCCGCCGGAGGTCTGAATGCTGACCTGCTTGCCACGCCAGCCGTCTCCCGAGTGCTCCCTCCCAGTCCGTTATTGCTTGCCTCCGATTTCGCTGCCTGTCTCACCTGTAGAGCCCTCCGCTGGAGCCCCAGCCTGATGCCCAGGAAGGATTATCGCAGTACCTGCCACCAGCTTGGCCAGCTGGTGAAACCACAGCTTTTCTCACTTCCTTGAGCCTTCTGGACGCCGGAGGAATCGATGTCCTCGAGGTGCTGCCGAATTGCAGGTAAGTCCGTTTCCACTTTGTCGCCACTGTAGTGTCCGTGTGTTGATAAAGACACTGAAGACAGGAGTTGGTTCATAGGTATTTACTAAGCAAAGTCTGGGGGGGGGTTTCTAAAGGATATACACAATACACAGGCTTATATAGCCCAAGTGGCAATTACCGGCATTACGCACACCTGGGGCTCTTAAAGGCACATACACCACACTAAGAAAGGGCAACGAGTTAATATAATTGAGGACACTGATTTAAGTGAGATATTTTTTGTAGGAATGGTGTCATGTGACAATATCAAAAAGGATACAGAAAATGTGCAGCCCTCAGAAATGGACAATGCTGAACATAAAGTTAATGCCGTAAAAGAGGACAAATGGATGATCCCACTGCAGGTAAATGGAGCATTAATTACCTTGAAACTAGACACTGGGGCAAAAGCAAACTTAATCAGTATGAGTGACATTAACAATATGAAAAAGCCCAAAATACAGAAAAAGTCAGTACTACTGAAGGACTATAATGGACAGAAAATAGATAGGTTAGGTGTATGCAGACTTAAAGTGACAGTCAAAGACAAAGTGCATCGTCTCATGTTTTCTGTTGTGACTGAAAGACTTGATTCACGACTGGGTGACAAAGCTTGTGAGGACTTAGAACTGGTCAAGACAGTCTACCGTATAAACTGTGCCATAAGCAGACCAGATGACTCGGTGGATTCTGTAGTGAATAATTTCCAGGATGTGTTCAAAGGATTTGGAGTTCTACCATTCACTTACAAGATCCAGCTAAAGGAGGATGCTCAGCCAGTGGTACATGCTCCATGAAGAGTTCCAGCACCCCTGTGTGACCGGCTCAAGAATGAACTGGACAGAATGACCACACTAGGAGTCATCAGGAAAGTCAAAGAACCAACAGACTGGGTTAACTCCATGGTATGTGTAAAGAAAAAGAACAATGATCTAAGAATATGCATGGATCCAAAGGACTTAAATGCAAACATAAAACGTGAACACTACCAGATTCCCAAGCGAGAAGAAATCACCAGTGAAATGTCAGGTGCCAGATACTTTACAAAGCTCGATGCCTCACAAGGATTTTGGCAACTAAAACTGGATGAAGAGAGCACCAAATACTGTACCTTCAACACACCATTTGGCAGGTATTGTTTCCTCTGAATGCCTTTCGGGATAATATCTGCGTCTGAAATCTTTCATAGAGTGATGGAACACATAATTGAAGGTCTGGAAGGAGTTCGGGTCTATGTTGATGACATCATCATCTGGGGCTCCACACTGAAAGAACACAATGAGAGACTGACTAAAGTGCTACAGAGCATACGCCGGAATGGACTGAAGCTCAACAAAGCCAAGTGTCAGTTTGGCGTCCAGGAAGTCACTTTCCTAGGAGATAATTTATCTGGTAAAGGAATAGAGCCAGATGTGGAAAAAGTAAACGCCATACTCAACATGCCCCAACCCACTGACAAAAAAGGAGTGCTACGCATCATGGGGATGATAAACTTCATTGGAAAGTTCATTCCTAACTTGTCAGCCAAGACAGCCTGTCTGCGAGACCTGCTACATAAAACAAATGAGTTCGCATGGACAGAAAGACATGAACAAGAGTGGATGAACCTCAAAACAGTGCTGACAACCACACCTGTACTCACCTTCTTTGACCCAACAAAGAGAATCAAAGTGTCAACGGATGCATCAAAAGATGGCCTAGGCGCGGTCTTGCTACAAGCAGAGGGTGAAGATTGGAAGCCTGTTGCCTATGCCTCCAGGTCTATGACTGACTCTGAGTGTCGATACGCCCAGATTGAAAAGGAATGTCTAGGCTTGGTAGTTGGACTAGAAAAGTTCCATGGCTACATATATGGACTTCCCACCTTCGCAGTTGAGACAGACCACAGCCCACTGGTTGCCATCATTAAAAAAATCTCAATGAGATGTCTCCAAGGATTCAACGACTCATGATGAAGCTGCAAAGATATGACTTTGAACTGATCTACACACCAGGCAAACACATAGGCCTAGAAATTCAGTTAAGGCTCGCCAGCAGGCTAACGCCCAAAAGTTAGCGCTGCGCGCGGAGCCACTTGCGCCCGCCGGAAATTCAGTTTCAGCGCCCCAATTCGAAGGCGGCCGCTATTCAAGGGTTTCGGCACCCCCGCTTGGGGCGCTGAAACTGAATATCGGCGCGCTAGGTGCCGCAGCGTCACCCGCTGCGGAGCGGCAGGCTGTGGTACTGCAGGCCTCCTCACTCTCTTCAGGGGGAGGTGCCTGCAACAGCGAGATCGCCGCTGGATTGCGCCGGCAAATGAGCCCGGCACCACGGAGAAGTGCCAGGCTCGCGGAAAGCAGCCGGCAATGCCGCGGGGGGGGGTGGAGGAGGCCGGGGAAGGAGGTGCGGGCAGGCGGCCGCCGAAAAAGCGGCCGGCCGCACCTCCACCTTAAAGCACCCCAGTAGCGCAGCAGTACGGCCCCGTTTTTCCAGCGCTGTTTGCGGCCGCAACTAAATATGGGGTTTGGGCCGGAAGCGGGGCGGAACCGGGGCACTGCGCACACCGATGACGTCATCGGTGTCGGCGCAGCGCTACCAGCTACCGCCGCCATTACCGCAGCGCTGAATATCAGCGCACCCTCTTACACTGTCGCAGAAACCCTATTTGGGCGGTAACTGGGCGCAAAGCCCACTGAATTTCTAGGCCATAGTGTTAGCAGATGCACTATCCCGAGCACCCACAATGAGTCATGTGAGCTCTACTGAGGAAGACGTGGATGTTCATGTGAGTATGGTCACTGCTGCGCTGCCCGTGTCAGACACAAAATCAAAGCAAATAGCAGAAGAAGCAGTAAAAGATACAGTGTTACAAACAGTAATAGAGAACATTCATCATGGTTGGCCAAAAGGTTCCTGTCCAAAGTACTATCACATCAGGTCAGAGTTAAGTGTCGCAAGTGGACTATTACTAAAACAGAACAGAATAGTCATTCCACAGGCTCTACGTCAAGACATGCTCAAAAGGATTCATGAGGGACACCTCAGAATTGAAAAATGCAAAAGGGGAGCAAGAGACACTGTTTATTGGCCTGGCATAAATAAGGACATTGAGAACATGATAGGCAAATGTGAGACATGTCAGAAACACCAAAACAAACAAGCAAAGGAACCAATGATAGTAGCTGACATACCAACAGCACCATGGAAAAAGGTTGGTATGGACCTTTTTCATTTAAATGGTAAAGACTATCTAATAGTGATTGACTACTATTCTAACTATCCTGAGATGGCGCTGCTCTCAAGCACCACAGCAAGCAGTGTCATAATGCATGTGAAATCCATCTTCGCCAGACATGGAATTCCCAGGATTGCTGTTAGCGACAATGGTCCGTGCTTCAACTGTAAGGAGTGGCAACAGTTTGCAGCACATTATGACTTTCAGCACATCACATCCAGTCCTTTGTATGCTCAGTCAAATGGTAAGGCAGTGAAAGGTGTTCAAGTTCTCAAGCAGCTACTGAAGAAAGCGACAGAAAGCAAGTCTGATCCTTATCTCGCCCTGCTGAGCTACCGAGCCTCACCTTTAGACTGTGGTTCTTCACCTGCTGAACTACTAATGGGTCGCAAGTTGCGCACCACGCTACCCTGCTGTGCAAAAGAACAGCAAAGTGAGGAACTGAGACAGAGACTTCAACTGTTAAAGCTGAAACAGAAATCATACCATGACAAGTCATCCAAAACTCTAAAACCATTGACAAGGGATGATGTTGTCAGGATTGAGGGTCCAGATGCATGGAACAGGAAAGCTACAGTTCTTGAGGAAGTAGGACCAAGGTCATACACTGTTAGAACTGAGGAAGGACAGATTCTCAGGAGGAACCGCCGTTCCCTCCTAAAAACACAAGAGACTATTCAAGACCAGATTGATGACAATGCCGCAGCTGCATCTTGTCATTCACCGCCAGAACAATCTCATGAAGACACATCAAACTTACCCGTGTTGAGAAGATCCACACGTGAAGTAAAAAAGCCTGATAGACTTAATCTTTGAGTACAATGTAAAGCTTTGAAAATGTGTTGACTGCTTTGAAAATGTTTATGTTTATAGAGCACTAACAAAAGTGTTACTGATATTATCTTTATTGTTTTCTTGAAAGTTGATTGATATTGATTTTGATAAACCTCAAGAAAGGGGGATGTAATGATCAATAACATGTCATTCTATAGTGGCCACTAGGTGGAGCCGTAGAGCTGTGTAGCGCTGTATATAGCTGTATGTATATAAGACTACACTACCCAGCTGTATGTATATTAAGACTACATTACCCATGAGGCACTAGGCTACCCACAAGGCAGCAGTCAAGATGGATGCCTCTACAGATACTGTACCTAGTCCACATGTGCTCATTAAAGTGTCTGACAAAAGCTAGCTGTGTTCATAATAAGAATGTCTATTGTGGAGATTTCTTGCTGCTGGTTTTCTTTCCCGACCTGCCGACTCTTGCTATAAGAACATAAGAACATAAGAAATAGGAGCAGGAGTAGGCCAATCGGCCCCTCCAGCCTGCTCCGCCATTCAATAAGATCATGGCTGATCTGATCCTAACCGCCAATCTACTATCACAGAATGATCTCCACAATCTAACAGACTTAGACACACGAAATAGGAGCAGGATCAGGCTACACGGCCCCTGGGCCCGCTCCGCTACCCACAGGGCCATGACCGATCCGAACCTAGACTCATGTCCAAATTCCTGCCCGCTCCCCATAACCCTTTATTCCCTTTACTTCTAGGAAACTGTCTATTTCTGTTTTAAATTTATGTAATGATGTAGCTTCTACAGCTTTTTGGGGCAGCATATTCCATGGACCTACCACCCTCTGAGTGAAGTAGTTCCTCCTCATCTCAGTTTTGAAAGAGCAGCCCCTTATTCTAAGACTATGCCCCCTAGTTCTAGTTTCACCCATCATCGGGAACATCCTCCCCTCTTCCACCCGATCCAACCCCTTCACAATCTTACATGTTTCAATAAGATCGCCTCTCATTCTTCTGAACTCCAATGAGTAGAGTCCCAATCTACTCAACCTCTCCTCATATGTCCATCCCCTCATCCCCGGGATTAACCGAGTGAACCTTCTTTGTACTGACTCGAGTGCAAGTATGTCTTTTCTTAAGTATGGACACCAAAACTGTATGCAGTATTCCAGGTGCGGTCTCACCAATACCTTGTACAACTGAAGCAATACTTCCCTATTTTTATATTCTATCCCCCTAGCAATGAAAGCCAACATTCCATTGGCCTTCTTAATCACTTGCTGCACCTGCATACTAACCTTTTGAGTTTCGTGCACCAGGACCCGCGGATCCCTTTGTACTTCAGTACTTTCCAGTTTCTTGCCACTCAGATAATAACTTGCTCTACGATTTGTCCTGCCAAAGTGCATAACCTCACACTTTCCAGTATTTTATTCCATCTGCCAAATCTCTGCCCACTTACTTAGCCTGTCTATGTCCCCTTGCAGGTTTTTTATGTCACAGAATCACAGAATCACAGAAACCTCACAGTACAGATAGAGGCCATTTCGGCCCATCGAGCCTGCACCGACACATATCCCACCCGATCCCCGTAACCCCACGTATTTAATCCCCCTAACACTAAGGGTCAATTTTTATCATAGCCAATCAACCTAACCCGCACATCTTTGGACTGTGGGAGGAAACCAGAGCACCCGGAGAAAACCCACGCAAACACGGGGAGAATGTGCAAACTCCACACAGACAGTCACCCGAGGCCAGATTCGAACCCGGGTCCCTGGCGCTGTCAGGCAACAGTGCTAACCACTATGCCACCGTGCTGTCCTCCTCACTCACTACTTTCCCTCCCATCTTAGTATCATCTGCAAACTTTGATATGTTACACTCGGTCCCCTCCTCCAAATCGTTAATATAGATTGTAAAGAGTTGGGGACCCAACACTGACCCCTGTGGAACACCACTAGTTACTGATTGCCAGTCCGAGAATGAACCATTTATCCCAACTCTCTGCCTTCTGTTAGATAGCCAATCCTCTATCCATGCCAGAATATTACACCCAATCCCGTGATTTTTTATCTTAAGCAATAATCTTTTGTGTGGCACCTTGTCAAATGCCTTTTGGAAGTCTAAATACACTACGTCCACTGGTTCCCCTTTATCCACCCTATATGTTAATTCCTCAAAGAACTCCAGCAAATTTGTCAAACATGACTTCCCCTTCATAAAACCATGCTGACTTTGTCCTATTAAATTATGACTATCCAAATGTCCTGTTACTGTTTCCTTAATAATGGACTCCAATATTTTACCTACCACAGATGTTAGGCTAACCGGTCTATAGTTTCCAGCCTTCTGTCTACTTCCCTTTTTAAATAAGGGCGTTACATTAGCAGTTTTCCAGTCTGCCGGGACCTTTGCTGAGTCCAGGGAGTTTTGGAAAATTATTACCAATGCATCCACAATCCCTACCACCACTTCCCTCAAGACCCTAGGATGTAAGCCATCAAGTCCAGGTGATTTATCCACCTTGAGTCCCATTATTTTACCGAGTACCACTTCCTTAGTGATTTTGATCATGTTTAGCTCCTCCCCCGCTATAGCCCCCTGTTTGTCCAGTGTTGGGATATTCTTAGTGTCTTCTACTGTAAAGACTGATACAAAATATTCATTCAGTGTTTTTGCCATCTCCATATTTCCCACCATTAATTTCCCGGTCTCATCCTCGAAGGGACCAACATTTACTTTAGCCACCCTTTTTCTTTTTAGATAACTATAAAAACTCTTACTATCTGTTTTTATATTTTTTGCTAATTTACTTTCATAATCTATCTTCCCTTTCTTAATCAATCTTTTTGTTAATTTTTGCTGTCTTTTAAAGTTTTCCCAATCCTCTATCCTCCCGCTAGATTTGGCTACCTTATATGCCCTTGTTTTTAGTCGAATACTATCCTTAATTGCTTTACTTAGCCACGGATGGCTGTCTTTTCTTTTACACCCTTTTCTTCTCAGTGGAATATATATTTTTTGGAAGTTGTAAAATAAATCCTTAAATGTACACCACTGATCATGTATCGTCTTACCCTTTAATCTATTTTCCCAATCCACTCTACTCAATTCCGCTCTCATACCTTCATAGTCTCCTTTATTCAAGCTTAGCACGCTTGTTTGAGATCCAACCTTCTCACCCTCTAATTGAATATGGAATTCAACCATGTTATGGTCACTCATTCCAAGGGGTTCCTTTACTAGGACATTTTTAATTAATCCTGTCTCGTTACACAGGACCAGATCTAAGATTGCTTGCCCCCTGGTCGGTTCAGTTACATACTGCTCAAGAAACCCATCCCTAATACACTCAATGAACTCATCCTCAAGGCAGCCCTGCCCAATTTGATTTGTCCAATTAATATGATAGTTAAAATCCCCCATAATTATAGATGCTCCCTTATTACAAGCCTCAACTATTTCCTGATGGATACTCCGTCCAACAGAGTTGCAACTGTTTGGAGGCCTATAGACTACGCCCACTAGTGTTTTTTTCCCCTTATTATTCCTTACCTCCACCCAAACTGTTTCATTATCCTGATCTTTTGACCCAATATCATTTCTCTGTATTACAGTGATTCCTTCCTTTATTAACATAGCCACCCCACCTCCCCTTCCTTCCTGCCTGTCCTTCCTGATCGTTAAATAACCTGGTATGTTTAATTCCCAGGCATTGTCACCCTGCAGCCATGTTTCTGTAATGGCCACAAGATCATACCCATATGTAGTTATTTGTGCCATTAACTCGTCTATTTTGTTACGAATGCTACGTGCATTCAGATAGACAACTTTCAAATATGTTTTGTGACACTTAGTTCCTGCTTTTGCCCTTTTTATTACTTTACCTTTTACTCCATACCTTCTGCCCCTTCCTGACACGCTCTGGTTTTTAATTTCCCCACTGCTACCTAAGTCTATGACCTTCTCTGTTGTCATTTTTATTATTTGCTCTCTAGGAACCTCCCCCCCAACTAGTTAGTTTAAATCCCTCTCTACAGCCCTCGTTATATGATCCGCCAGGACTCTAGTCCCAGCACTGGCCAAGTGAAGCCCGTCCCAACGGAACAGCTCCCTCCTGCCCCAGTACTGGTGCCAGTGTCCCAGGAAGCAAAACCCATTTCTCCCACACCAGTCTTTGAGCCACACATTTAACTCTCTAATTTTATTTGTCCTAGCCAAATTCGCTCATGGCTCAGGTAATAATCCAGAGATTATTACCCTTGAGGTTCTGTTTTTTAATTTGACCCCTAGCTGCTCATACTCCTTTAACAGAACCGGCTTCCTAGTCCCATCTATGTCGTTTGTACCAACATGGACCACGACAACTGGATCCACCCCCTCCCACTGCAAGTTTCTTTCCAGCTCAGAGGAGATGTCCTTAACCCTGGCACCGGGTAGGCAACACAGCCTTCGGGACTCTCGCTCTCGGCTGCAGAGAACTCTATCTATCCCCCTAATACTATCCCCTACCACTACAACATTTCTATTTACTCCCCGCTCTTGAATGGCCCCCTGTTCCACGGTGCTGTGGCCAGGTTGCTCATCCTCCCTGCAGTCCCTGCTCCTGTCCCCACAGGGAGTAAGAACCTCGAACCTGTTGGTCAAGAGCAAGGGCTGCGGCTCCTCCAGCTCTACCTCCTGGATCCCCGTACCTGCCTCACTCGTAGTCACACTGTCCTGTCCCTGACCATGGGCTACATCTGAATTACTTAACTTCATAGGTGTGACCACCTCCTGATAGACAGAGTCCAGGTACTTCTCCCCCTCCCTGATGTGTCGCAGTGTCTGAAGCTCAGACTCCAGCTCATCAACACGGAGCTGGAGTTCCTGTAGCAGTAGACACTTGTCACAGACGTAATCACCGTGAGCCTCAATGGGGTTCACCGGCTCCCACATCTCGCAACAGTAACACATCACCTGCTCCATTCTATGTAATTAATTAAATTTTTTATTGTTAGTTATGGACACCCTCTGCCCGATTTTAGATGCCAGTATCCCCTTTAATTAATTGGATTTAAATTAAATCAATCCCTCTAGTTACACCAGTTAAATGGTTTACCAACAGTCACTCTGCACCAGAAAGGCCTTGGTACACCACAGCAACCTTAAAAACTATAAACCACAGACTTAAATTTTTAAAACGAGAGAAATACTCCAACCAATCACCTACCTGTTTTGTGGTGACGTCACACCTTGAATACTTTTTACCTCTCTCCTTGCCTGAGATTGGAGATTGGTACACCTACCTGAGCCTCTAGGGCCTCTTGCAGTCGCTCTGCCGCGCTGCTCCACCTCCACCCACTGCCGATGCCGCACTGAGGCCTACCTGAGCCTCTGGGGCCTCTTGTAGTCGCTCTGCCACGCTGCTCCGCCTCCACCCACTGCCGATGCCGCACTGAGGCCTACCTGAGCCTCTGGGGCCTCTTGAAGTCGCTCTGCCGCGCTGCTCCGCCTCCACCCGCTGCCGATGCCGCACTGAGGCCTACCTGAGCCTCTGGGGCCTCTTGTAGTCGCTCTGCCATGCTGCTCCGCCTCCACCCGCTGCCGATGCCGCACTGAGGCCTACCTGAGCCTCTGGGGCCTCTTGTAGTCACTCTGCCGCGCTGCTCCGCCTCCACCCGCTTCCGATGCCGCACTGTGTCCTACTTTTCCATACTGTCTGCACACTTGGTCCTTGAACCAACAATCCTTATGGTCGTGTGTTGTTCTGCCGCAGCGATAACACTTCACTGCTCCATATGACATTTCATTTGTGCCATATTCTTGTGGTCTCCGTTGTATCTCTGCAGCGCCCCGTGCGGCTGCTTCGTGTGACACTGCCATGCTGAAAGCCTTGTCCAGCGTAAGATCCTTTTCTGACAGAAGCCGTTTCTGGGTTCCTTCACTTTGAAGCCCACACACAAACTTGTCCCTTAAAGTATCTGCTAGTCCCGTTCCAAACTGGCAGTGTTTCGATAGCTTGCGCAGTTCCGTTAAATACTCAGCATTACTTTCATCTTTATGCTGGTTCCTTTTGTGAAACTTAAATCTTTCTGCTATCAGCAGCGGTGTGGGGTTTAAGTGGTCCTGTAGGATTGCCACTATGCTTTCAAAATCCTTTTCCACTGGCTTCTCTGGGGTTACTAGGTTTCGCAGTAAGCCGTACGCTTTTGCACCCATGGAATTCAACAATACCAGTGCTTTCCTGGCATCTGGCACTTCATTCGCCTTGCAGTACACTTCTATGCATTCTACATATGTCGCCCAATCTTCAACTTCATTGTCGAACGCTGTGACACTGCCACTCTTCGGCGTCCCTGGGTGTGGTTAGACTGGCTAAAAATGGCGTCTCCCGCGCTCTCCCTTCTTCTCCGCTGGCTCAAAATGGCATCTCCCATGCTTTCCTTTCTTCCCGCGCTCTCCCTTCTTCTCCACTGTGGCTCAAAATGGCGTCTTCCACGCTCTCCCTTCTTCTCCGCTGCGGCCCAAATGGCGTCTCCCGCGCTTTCCTTTCTTCCCCCGTGGACGCTGCTCAGCCCTTGAACACCAGCCGCGCGCTGCGCGTTTTCCTGCGCGCCTCTCTCGTTGACGCCGCTCGGTCCAGAACCCCGGCTGCGCCCTGTGCGCTTTACCCTCTCTCGTTGATGCCGCTCGGTCTTCAACCCCGGCTGCGCCCTGTGCGCTTTACCCTCTCTCTTACCCGTCGACGCTGCTCGGCCTTTTTCTGTGCCGTCGGTCGGCTCCCGCCGCCGCTGTCCGGGAAGGGTCTGCGCCGTACCTGGTGCCAGCCCGCTGCGCTGGATCGTCGCGACTGGAAAACCAAGCCCAGCTCTCCACAGCCTCCTCTGCGAGGCTCAAGTCCTCCCTGGATGATCGACGCCCGCACTGGTGGAATCGGCCTTCTTCTTCAGAGTTGCAGGTAGGTTCGAAACGACTCATCGCCAATGTTAAATCTGGGTATCTTTAGGTAGAGTGTCCTTCAATAAATCGACAGAGACTGCAGAGGAACAATCAACAGGTGTTTATTGGATGAGGGTTGCTCGAAAACTAAAAGTACAGATCCCTACTCAGGGTTTATATACAGGTGTGGTCACTGCCGGTACTACAGTATACAGGAGCTGTAAAAAGTAGTTCTCCCCTTAAAGGTACATACACTACAGTGTGAGAATAGTCCTGTGACAGAACAAATATTTATTTTTAAATGAATATTGTTTTAAACAGAACCTCAATTCTGTTTGATTGTCAAATTCAAAGTGTTAATTTGAACTGATCCAGTTTGGGTTGACTCATTTTCCTCAGAAGAGATTACAAAATGCCTCCCCCTGCCACCCCCACCCCCCTCCACCGACCCTGCACTCCCCCCCACCGACCCCGCAACCCCCCCTCCACCGACCCCGCACTCCCACCCCCCCACCGACACCGCACCCCCACCCCCACCCCCCACACGACCCCGCACCCCCACCCCCCCACCGACCCCGCACCCCCACCCCCCCACGACCCCCCCACCCCCCCCACCGACCCCGCACCCCCCTCCCCCTGCCACCCCCCCCACCACCGACCCCGCACCCCCACCCCCCCCAACGACCCCGCACCCTCACCAACACCCACTGGCCCCGCACCCCCACCCCCCCCCACCGAACCCCCACCCCCCCCACCGACCCCGCACCCCCACCCCCCACACACAATTTGTAACAAAGGTTTACATGCCACCAAATTATAGGTGTCTGGGATATGAATGTGAAGTGACGGTAACTTTCAAAATACAGGGAATCGACTGTTACAATGTGGGCTTTCTGCCACCACTCCTGTTCACAGAAAAAAAGTTTTTTTTAAATAGAGCCACATCTCCAACGGACTGAAACTTGCAACCTTGCAACATGACATGAACGGATAGCATGCCAGAGGTCTGTCCTAGAAACTACAGGCCAGTCAGCCTGACATCTGCTGTGGGTAAAATGTTAGAGGCTTTCCTGAATACAAAATTTTGTGAAACAGCTGGAGGGGTATTTTTGAACAGGTTTGTTGAAACTTTTTGTCAAGTGTAGCAGCAATAAATGAGGCAAATGGGATCTTGGGTTGTACAGCATGTGGAATAGAACACAAATCACAGGATGTCTTAGTGAGGATCTGGAGTACTGAATGCTGCTATCAGACACCTGAGTTACAAGAGACAGCTTGAGCTTGTTTACACTGTATTGATTTCTTTGTGGGTTCAATGACGAGGCATTTATGAAAGAGAATGTCTTTTAATCTAAAGTCTGTTCAACTCTTTTTAACAGCATTTACAGGAGACACGATGCTAGTAATCCATCTAGAACGAAACTGAAACTAAACTGAACTGCCTTGCTTGTCTCGGTCACATGACCTCTGCTGGTCAGGCATAAGTAATCAATACATGCAAACATGCTGATAAGGCATCATAATCAAACAGGCAAATAACATCACTATTTGCTGATATCATTACATCTCCTTTTCTTAAAACAAAAGTATTTTACTTTTAACTAACAACATGTTTTCTTTGTATTAATCTGCATTTTAACTGTAACACTTAATGAACTTACATTATCATTATCATGATCAAGGTTTTTTAACCTTGCTTTGTGTGTTCACATGAAATATGTCAATACACTAGAACTTGAAGAAAGAATAAGATAACATTACTTCCTTCTATAACAATAGTCCTTAAATTTGCTCAATGAGTCTCTCAGGAGGCTTCACGTGTCTTGAGGATTTTCTGATTGATTGTCCTTGAATCTGAGTTGTTGCCTCAGATGATGTTTTTTCAGCTGTGTGATCAGGTTGTTCAACAGTATCAGTTTCTTGACCTGCTGTGGCTGGTCCCATGAGAAGATCTCGACGATTTCTTCTCAGAACAGCACCCTCATCTGTCTGAATGGTGTATGATCTTGGTTGAACTTCACTCAGGACCGTTCCCTTCTGAGTCCATGTGTTTGTTTTGTCTTTCAACCTTACTTGGTCACCAGTGTGGAGTTCAGGTAGGTTTTGTGTTCCTCTGTCATAGCAGTACTTTTGCTTTTCTTTCTGTTGTTCTTTGAACTTCCTCACTTTCTCCCCCTCTTTTGTTTTCAGGAGGTTCTCCGGGATGGGTAGGTTTGACCTTAGCCGACGTCCCATCAGGAGTTGGGCTGGTGACATACCACACTCGAGCGGCGTTGTGCGGTATACAAGCATGCTCTGGTAGAAGTCAGTTCTGTCACCCCGAGCTGGCATTTCTCTCTATTCAGCTTCAGGTTTGTTTTCCTTGTTGCTTCCAGCACTTTTTTCAGTCTCTCGTCATGCTCAATTCTCGTGGTTCCCCATACTATGATGTCATCCATTGATGTATCAACTCCCTCCAGGTGCTCATAGATCATATGGATAGTTTTGTGATACACTTCAGGAGCTGAGGCAATGCCAAATGGTAACCTTAGGAATCTGTATCTGCCAAATGGACTGTTGAACGTGCACAGTCTTGAACTTGCTTCGTCCAATTACATCTGCCAAAATCCTGATGATGCATCTAACTTGCTGAAATACTTTGCATTTGCAAACTGTGCCATGATTTCCTCACGTGCAGGAAGCTTGAAGTGCTCTCTCTTTATTGCTCTGTTTAGATCTCTTGGATCCAGGCAAATTCTGAGCTTTCCATTCTTTTTGTCCACAACGACGAGGGAACTCACCCACTCAGTTGGCTCATCTATCTTCCAAATCACGTTCAGGCTTTCCATCCTGTCCAACTCTGCCTTCAGTTGCTTTTGAAGAGCAAACGGGACTTTTCTGCATGGATGTATGACCGGTGTCATACTTTTATCTACTCTGATCGTGTGTTCTCCTGTGATGCAGCCTAGACCCTTAAATAGGTCGTTGTACTCTTTCATGAGTTCATCATAGACTGTCTCTCCTTCGCTTTCCACAACGAGGACTCTCTTTACCAGGTTCAGTCTCTCACAGGCTTTTAAACCTAGTATGGCTTGCACATCCTTTGGCACCACGATTAATGCTAGCGTGTGCTCTCTGTCCTTGTGTGTTACTTTGACAATGCATCTTCCTTTCACTGGTATATCAATACCTGAGTATCCTGTCACTTTCACTTTTATTCCATGTATCTTTGGTCTGGGTCTAATTTTCTTAAAATCAGTCTCTGATATCACATTAACTTGTGCTCCAGTATCCAATTTAAATGGAATGTGTATGTCATTCACTTTTAGTGTCAACATCCAGTCTCATAGAGTCATAGTCATAGAGTTTTACAGCACAGAAAGAGGCCCTTCGGCCCATCGTGTCCGCGCCGCCCATCCATCCCTGTCCTGTCTAATCCCATTTTCCAGCATTTGGTCCATAGCCTTGTATGCAATGGCATTTCAAGTGCTCATCCAAATGCTTCTTGAATGTTGTGAGGGTTCCTGCCTCTACCACCCTTTCAGGCAGTGAGTTCCAGATTCCAACCACCCTCTGGGTGAAAAAGTTCCTCCTCAAATCCCCTCTAAATCTCCTGCCCCTTACCCTGAATCTATGCCCCCTTGTTATTGACCCCCCTACTAAGGGGAAAAGTTCCTCTTTATCTACCCTATCTATGCCCCTCATCATTTTGTACACCTCAATCAGGTCCCCCCTCAGCCTTCTTTGCTCCAAGGAAAACAACCCCAGCCTGTTTAGTCTTTCTTCATAGCTGAGGCGCTCCATCCCAGGTAACATCCTGGTGAATCTTCTCTGCACCCTCTCCAAAGCAATCACATCCTTCCTATAGTGAGGCAACCAGAACTGCACACAGTACTCCAGCTGTGGCCTCACCAGCGTTTTGTACAGCTCCATCATAACCTCCCTGCTCTTATATTCTATGCCTCAGCTAATGAAGGCAAGTATCCCATATGCCTTTTTAACCACCTTATCTACCTGTTCCGCTGCCTTCAGAGATCTATGTACATGTACACCAAGGTCCCTCTGACCCTCTGTACTTCCTAGGGTCCTACCACTCATTGTGTATTCCCTTGCCTTATTTGTCCGTCCAAAATGCATCACCTCGCACTTTTCAGGGTTAAATTCCATTTGCCACTTTTCCGCCCATCTGACCAACCCGTTTATATCGTCCTGTAGCCTGAGGCTTTCCTCCTCGCAATTTACCACCCCATCAATTTTCATGTCATCTGCGAACTTACTGATCATACCTTTTACATTCTCATCCAAATCATTTATGTAGATCAGAAACAACAAGGGACCCAGCACCGATCCCTGAGGTACCCCACTGGACACAGGCTTCCAGTCACAAAAGCATCCTTCGACCATCACCCTCTGCCTCCTGCCACTCAGCCAGTTTAGGATCCAACGCGCCAAGGCACCCTGGATCCCATGGGCTCTTACCTTCTTGACCAGTCTCCTATGCGGGACTTTGTCAAAAGCTTTACTGAAGTCCATGTAAACCACATCCACAGCATTTCCCTCATCCACCCCCCTAGTCACCCCCTCGAAAAATTCGATCAGATTTGTCAGACATGATTTACCCTTGACAAAGCCATGCTGACTATCCCCGATTAATCCTTGCCTCTCCAAGTGGAGACTAATTTTGTCCCTCAGAATTTTTTCCAATAATTTCCCTACCACAGATGTTAGGCTCACTGGCCTGTAATTCCCTGGTTTATCCCTGCTACCCTTCTTGTATAATGGTACTACATTAGCTGTTCTCCAGTCCTCTGGTACATCCCCTGTGGCCAGAGAGGTTCTGAAAATTTGTGTCAGAGCCCCTGCAATCTCCTCCTTTGCCTCCCATAGCAGCCTGGGATACATCTCGTCCGGGCCTGGGGATTTATCCACTTTTTGGCCTGCTAAAACCGCTAGCACCTCCTCCCTCTCGATGCTAATATGTTCAAGTATGTCACAGTCCCCTTGCCCGATTTCTATGTCTGCATCGTCTCTCTCCATAGTGAACACAGATGCAAAAAATTCATTTAAAACCCCGCCTACATCATCTGGCTCTACACACAGATTGCCACTTTGGTCCCTAATGGGCCCTACCCTTTCCCTGGTTATCCTCTTGCCCTTAATATACTTATAAAACATCTTAGGATTTTCCTTTATTTTGCTCGCCAGTGTTATTTCATGGCCCCTCCTCGCCCTCCTAATTTCTTTTTTAAGTATGCCCCTGCACTTTTTATACTCCTCTAGGGCTTCTTCCGTCTTTAGTCTTTTGTAACTGCCAAAAGCCCCCCTTTTATTTCTAATGCATTTTTGTATATCCCTTGTCATCCAAGGTTCCCTTTGCTTGTTGGTCCCACCCTTGACCTTTACAGGAACATGTTGGCGTTGTACTCTCTCTATTTCCCTTCTGAAAGTCTCCCACTGTCTTGATGTGGATTTTCCAATAAGTAGCTGCTCCCAGTCCACTTTGGCCAGATCCTGCCTTATCATATTAAAATCGGCCTTCCCCCAATTTAGAACCCTTATTTCCGGGCCGTCTTTGTCTTTTTCCATGACCACCTTAAATCTCACCGAATTATGGTCACTATCGCCAAAATGCTCTCCTACTGACACTTCCACCACTTGCCCGGCTACATTCCCCAGAATTAGGTCCAGTATCACCCCCTCTCTTGTAGAACTTTCTACATGTTGGCTCAAAAAGCTCTCCTGGATGCACTTTAAGAATTCTGCACCCTCTAAGCCTTTCACACTCTGACTATCCCAATTTATATTGGGGAAGTTGAAATCCCCCACTATTATTACCCTATTATTTTCGCACTTTTCTGAGATTTGCCTACATATCTGTTCCTCTATCTCCCCCTGACTGTTTGGGGGCCTATAGTACACTCCCAGCAAAGTGCTTGCCCCCTTTTTGTTTTTAAGTTCTACCCATATGGCCTCATTAGAGGAACCCGCTAATATATCATCCCTCCTTACAGCAGTAATTGACTCCTTAATTAATATTGCAACACCCCCTCCCCTTTTACACCCCCCTCTGTCTCGCCTGAAGATTCTATACCCCGGAATATTGAGCTGCCAGTCCTGACCCTCCCTCAACCATGTCTCCGTGATAGCAACAATATCGTACTCCCATGTGTTCAACAACAACTTCAGTTCGTCCACCTTATTTGCAAGACTCCTTGCATTAAAATAAATGCCTTCCAGCCCTGCCATATTCCCTTTTGCCTTCGCATATTTGCTCTGCCTTGTTTTTTTCTCTGTATTTGGCTGTAAATCACCCCCTGCTATAGCTCCACTCTGTACCCCATCCCCCTGCCAAGTTAGTTTAAACCCCCCCCAGCAGTGCTAGCAAACCTCCCCGCAAGGATATTGGTTCCCCTCTGGTTCAGGTGTAAACCGTCCGACTTGTACAAGTCCCACCTTTCCCAGAAGCAGACCCAGTGATCCAGGAAACTAAAGCCCTCCCTCCTGCACCATCCCTTTAGCCACGCATTCATCTGTTCTATCTTCCCATTCCTATACTCACTAGCACGTGGCACCGGGAGTAATCCAGAGATTACAACCTTTGAGGTCCTGCTCTTTAATCCTTCACCTAGCTCCCTAAATTCTTGCTGCAGGACCTCATCCCTCTTTTTACCTATGTCGTTGGTACCAATGTGGACCACGACCTCTGGCTGTTCACCCTCCCCCTCCAGAATGCCCTGCAGCCGCTCAGTGATATCCTTGACCCTGGCACCAGGGAGGCAACAAACCATCCTGGATTCACGTCTACGGCCACAGAAACGCCTATCTGTTCCCCTTACTATAGAATCCCCTACCACTATTGCTCTCCCACTCTTTTTCCCCCCTTCCTGGGCAGCAGGAGCACCCCCAGTGCCAGGAAGTTGGCTGCTGCTGCCTTCCCCTGGTGAGTCATCCCCCTCAACAGTATCCAAAGCGGCATACCTGTTTGAGAGGGGAATGGTCATAGGGGTCCCCTGCACTACCTGCCTGCTTCTATTGCTCCTCCTGATGGTCACCCATTTCCTATCTTCCTGTGCAGCCCTTCCCTGCGGTGTGACCAACTCACTAAACGTGTTATCCACGAACCTCTCAGCATCGTGAATGCTCAACAACCCATCCACCCGCAGCTCCAGCGCCTCAATGCGGTTTGCTAGTAGCTGCAGATGGATGCATCTCTGGCACACGTGGTCATCAGGGGCACCGGCAGTGTCCCTGAATTCCCACATAGAGCAAGAGGAGCATATCACGGGGCTGGGCTCACCTGGCATGACCTCCCCTTTACTTAATTTAAATTAATTTACTATCACCAATTAAAAATATCTCTAAGGCACTTGTATAGTCTACCAACAGTCCCTGCTACACCAGAAAAGACCCTAGTAACTATAAACTACAGAGTTTAAGTTTAAAAAAGAGAAATACTCACCAACCAATCACTTACCTGCTCCCTGGTGACGTCACACACTGATTACTTTTTACCTCTCTCCTCTGCTGTTGATTTGGTACGCCTCTGCTGAACCCGCCGGTTTTAAGTGCCGCTGGTCGCGCTGCTGCTCTCCCACAGGTCCAAGCTCTCTGACCTCGCCTCTGCTGAACCCGCCGGTTTTAAGTGCCGCTGGTCGCGCTGCTGCTCTCCCACAGGTCCAAGCTCTCTGACCTCGCCTCTGCTGAACCCGCCGGTTTTAAGTGCCGCCGGTCGCGCTGCTGCTCTCCCACAGGTCCAAGCTCTCTGACCTCGCCTCTGCTGAACCCGCCGGTTTTAAGTGCCGCCGGTCGCGCTGCTGCTCTCCCACAGGTCCAAGCTCTCTTTCTTCTTTTTTGTTTTCAGACACAACATCTACATAGAACTCCTCTATGTCGCTTTCATCTACTGCATGGACCTTGCTTTGTTGCATTTGGTTCTTACAGCAACGGGCATAATGGTTGTTCTTGTTGCAACTATTGCATGTTTTACCATATGCTGGACACTTTCTTGGTGGATGCTGTGTACCGCATCGACTACATGACTTTCGATTGTCCCTTTCATTTTCGTTCGCTGGCCACGCCTCTTTTTTCACATTGGCGCTCTTTTTGTTAAACGGTTTGTATCCGTTCATTCTCACTGCATCCACGTTGCAGCTACTGTCACTGAACAGCTCCTTTGCCTGCAACCTCACAGTCTCTGTAGCCTTACACAGTGCTATGGCTTTTCCCAGGTCTAGATCTTGCTCTCTTAGCAGTCTTTCCCTTAGACCATTATCTGGAATACCACACACCAGTCTGTCTTTTATCAGCGAGTCTGTCAGTCCCCCAAATTCACACGATTTGCTTCTGTTTCTCAGTTCAGTCACATACTGATCAATAGTCTCACCCGTTTTCTGTACATATGTGAAAAATCTGTGCCTCTCAAACGTCACGTTACTTTTAGGTATGCAGTAGGCCTCAAACTGTTCCATTATTTTATCTAGCTTCATTTTGTCTCCATTGGCAGCGAATGTGAAGTTATTATACACCTCCAGCGCTTCATCACCCACGACATGTAAGAACAGTGACGATTTCTTTTTATTACTTTTCTCGTCAGCTCCGATTGCCGCTAAATACAACTCTACACGTTGTTTGAATCTCCTCCAATTTTCAGCCACATTACCTGTCAACTGAAGCGTCACCGGTGGGAGTAAACCTTCCATTTTTCACTTCGTTAGCTATTCTCTAATGGTAAGTAACGATGTTCTCTTTTGGCTTGCTAATTTGTGGAGAGCTGATTTAACTTCAGATTTTTTCTCTTCATCTCTTTCAATCACTTCTGACACCATGTATTGATTTCTTTGTGGGTTCAATGACGAGACATTTATGAAAGAGAATGTCTTTTAATCTAAAGTCTGTTCAACTCTTTTTAACAGCATTTACAGGAGACACGATGCTAGTAATCCATCTAGAACGAAACTGAAACTAAACTGAACTGCCTTGCTTGTCTCGGTCACATGACCTCTGCTGGTCAGGCATAAGTAATCAATACATGCAAACATGCTGATAAGGCATCATAATCAAACAGGCAAACAACATCACTATTTGCTGATATCATTACATACACTAGAGAAGACTGAGAAAGGATCTTATAGAAGTATTTAAAATCTTTAAGAGTATCAGCTAGTTGAATTCTGAGAAACAGTTTTCCATGGCCTAAGAATGACATTGAGTGGACATTGGGATGAAACCTAGAAGATGAAAGGTGAACGGACAGTCAGATATAACTACTTCACACAAGGTGCTACTGTTTGGAATGAACAAAGCTGGTAACCTAAGTCATTTAAAGGAGTTGGACAGATATTTTCTCCTAGAAATTCGAAGCGGTATTTCGGGTATAAAACGGGTATTACAGTGCCCAATATGGCATGCGCACGCTCAGTCCACACTGGAAGTGTGCCACATGCTATATTGGTTCAGGCGCCCTGGACAACAACAGGGCGCTGGCCTGAAATTGGTAATAGACCTACTGGCTTTGCAAATCAGGGGGCTAATGCCTTTCTGGAATTGGATTGTGACTGACCGCACCATACGCCATGCATGCTGCGGTCAGTTTTCTCAGGTGCACAGCAGCCAAACCAGTGGTCCTTAAAGGGACCGCTGAAGGCTACCACACAAAAGGTAAATTAAACATTTTTTACATTCCTAAATGTGGAGCCAGGAGGAGGGCTGCTGTCGGCCCATGCACAGTCCCTTTCCCAATTGGCTCCTCTTCGGACTTACCTTAGGTCCTCGACTAATGTGCCAACTGGCTGTTCTCGCTCCCTCCCATCCGCCCCGCAACCAGCGAGCTGCCTCTGGGTCCAAGACCGATGCTCGCAATCCCTGGTAACATACAAAAGAGGCCAACGGTGCAATTTGTCATAGTCCTGCCACCAGCCTCTTTAGGTGCGTTCAGACAGTGCTGTACCCCACTTCAGGTGTGATCTAATTTCGAGGCCATGGGGAAGAAATCAATTATATGATATATGTAGTGAGCTATGTTTACTTTTTATGATCTCTGGGGCAGGTTAGATGGACTAAAATGTTCTTTTCCAGTCTTTAGATTCCTATGTAGTAATCATTATGTACAAGAAGGCTAATTATACAGAAACAGAATTACACAGCATGTAACTAAAAGTACAATAAACGGCTATAAATTCGGCTCCATAGCACCTGATTTCTCGGCATTACAGGTTCTGTTTTGCGCACACAAACTTCTGGTGCGAGCCGCGCTGGATGCCATCTTGGTGAGGGCAGTAGGGCAGGCGTTAGGAGCGTGCGCTGGAAGTAAGTTGAGTGGGCTGATTGTGATGTCAATCAGCGTGCAACGCTGATTTGACGCCAGCGCTGCCATTTTCATCCTCAGATCTAATGACCTGTCTTAACCTCACACAGCTGAACATGCATTCAGCAGCAGCAAGGACCCCCACCAGTGATATTTAAAGGGATCAGCAACTACTCTAAGGTTAGTTGCTGATTAATTTCTACGAGCTCTGTGTAAGTTTGTGGAAGTGTTTGGGGCTTTCTACAGTTGTTTAAAGTTGGTGAGGTGACAGGGAGTGGTGCTTCAAGTGGAGAAGGCCTTGCTTCTGACTTCAAATGTTCTGGTCAGACTGTGGCGGAGACCACATAGGGACAGTAACACAATTCACTATGTATAGCCAATGTTGTTCTCGCTCCACGTTATGTACGGAACTTGGTTGGTTTATCGGGGCAGGGTCCCTTTAAGAGTCGTCGATTGTGTGATGACGTCATAGCCCTGCGACGAGGCTGAGTCCCTCAGTCCATGCGGAGAGTTAATAAAGCTAACATGCGTTTTTCTTTGCTGCTATGAAAGTCTCGCAGTCTGTTTATTTCCAGCGATTCCCACATTGGTGACCCCGTTTCTCTTTTGGACGTTTCCAAAGACTTTATCCGAGATGGCGATGAACGCCGTTTCTCTCAAATTACCGGAGTTTTGGGAACGACAGGCTGCCGCTTGGTTCGCCCAGGCCGAGGCTCAGTTTGTACTCCGGGACATCACCGCGAACGACACAAAGTATTATTACGTCGTCTCTGCTCTCGGCAGCTCCACCGCGGCCAGAGTCATGAGCCTGCTCGAGGAACCCCCAGAGCACCACAAATTTGCGACGCTGAGAACGCACCTCCTAGAGACTTTTGGACTAACTGAACCCAAACGCGCACGCCAGCTTCTCTCTCTACCCGGGCTTGGCGACTCCAAGCCCTCAGAACTGATGGACCACATGTTAACCCTCCTGGGCAAGCACAAGCCATGCTTCCTCTTCAGAGAACTGTTCCTACAACAGCTGTCAGGGCAGGTACGGTCGGCTTTAGCCAACTCTCATATTAGTGATTTCCGCGACCTGGCCAAGGAGGCCGACAAATTTTTCTCCGCACTGCGTGGCCATGCGGGGCCCTGCCCCCACCGCCACAGCCCAACGGCGGCAGCCCCCAAGCATGTGCTTCTACCATGCGCAGTTCGGCCCCAACGCTAAGAAGTGCCGGCCCCCGTGCAGCTTTACCGCATCGGGAAACGCGAAGGCCCACTCATTAGCTACCATGGCTGTTGGCCATTCAGGTAGTCTGTTATTCATTACGGACACTGACTCTGGACGTTGTTTCCTCTGCGACACGGGTGCCCAGGTGAGCGTCCTGCCCATGTCAACCGTAGACATACAGGGGGGGAACAACGGCCCCACCCTTGAAATCGCCAACGGCAGTTCCATCTGTACTTTTGGGAAACGGAGCGTGGCGCTGTGTTTTGGCGGGCAGCGTTTCGCTTGGGACTTTGTTACAGCGAAAGTGTCCACCCCCCTTCTTGGCGCTGACTTCCTCTGCGCCAATGGCCTTTTGGTGGACGTCAAGAACCGGCGTCTCGTCAACGCTGAGACTTTCAGTTCGCTCCCGTGTTCGCTCAGTGGTTCTGGCACGACGAAGTTGTCCAGCGCACTCTCGGCCGCCGACGAGTTTTCCCGCCTCCTTGCCGGGTTCCCGGACCTCACGAAGCCAACTTTCTCGTCCGCCGCTACCAAGCACGGGGTAGAACACCACATCCTGACCACGGGTCCGCCTGTCTATGCCCGCGCTTGGCGCCTCGACCCAGGGAAACTCGCCATCGCTAAAGCCGAGTTCGACATGATGGAGCGCCTCGGCATCATTTGCCAGTCGAACAGTCCGTGGGCCTCGCCCCTCCACATCACACCGAAACCAGGCGGTGGTTGGCGCCCGTGCGGCGATTACCGGTGCCTCAACGACGCTACGATCCCCGACCGCTACCCGATTCCACACATCCAGGACTTTTCCGCCTGCCTGGCCGGGAAAGTTGTTTTCTCTAAAGTGGACCTCATTCGGGGTTACCACCAGGTCCCCGTTCGGCCACAGGACGTCCCGAAAACCGTGGTGATCACCCCGTTCGGTCTGTTTGAATTCCTCCGCATGCCATTCGGTCTCAAAAACGCCGCTCAGGCTTTTCAATGCCTAATGGACACCGTGTTACAGGACCTGCCATTCCTGTTCGTCTACCTGGACGACATTCTCATCGCCAGCGCCTCCAGGACGGAGCATGTGTCCCACCTCCGGACTCTCTTCGAAAGCCTCAGCCAGCACGGCCTAATCGTCAATCCGGCCAAGTGCCAGTTCGGGCTGTCCTCAATTGACTTTCTCAGGCACCGCATCATGAAGGACGGGGCGGTGCCACTGCCGTCGAAAGTGGAGGCCGTGAAGGATTTTCCGTGACCCCTCACCGTGAAGGCCCTGCAGGAGTTTTTGGGCATGATGAACTTTTATCATCGCTTCGTTCCCCGGGCAGCCCAGCTTATGCGGCCCCTTTACGAGGCCCTCAAAGGCAAGCCCGCCAAGCTCGCCGTCGACTGGTCTGAGGAGATGGCCAATTCTTTCACGGACACGAAAAGGGCCCTGGCTAACGCGACCAAGCTGGCGCATCCGTTGCCCGATGCGCCGATCGCTCTCACCACTGACGCTTCGGACTATGCTGTCGGCGCCGTCCACGAACAGTGGGTCAATGGCACCTGGCAGCCGCTCGCCTTCTTCAGCCGGCAACTCCGCCCCAACGAGCGGAAGTACAGCACCTTCGATCGCGAGCTTCTCGGCCTCTACCTCGCCGTCTGACACTTCTGTTTCCTGCTGGAGGCCCGCCCGTTCACGGTGTTTGTGGACCACAAGCCATTGACCTTCACCATGGCCAAAGTTTCCGAGCCGTGGTTGGCCCGTCAGCAGCGCCAGCTTTCCTTCGTCTCCGAGTTCACGACGGACATCCAGCATGTGGCTGGGAAAAACAACCCTGTCGCCGACTGTCGCTCCCGGGCCATCGCCGGCGCCGTACACCTCGGCATCAACTACACCCGTATGGCGGCCGACCAGGCCTCCGACCCGGACGTCCAGGCCTACAGGACGGCTGTCACAGGCCTTCAGTTAGCGGACGTCGCGTTTGACGATGCCGGCACCACGCTGCTGTGCGACGTCTCCGCTGGGCAGCCATGCCCCATCGTGCCCGACGGGTGGAGACGGCAGGTTTTCGACGCCGTCCATAGCCTTTCCCACCCGGGCAGGAAGCCGTCACAGAAGCTGGTGGCGGCTAAGTTCGTCTGGCACGGGCTCAAGAAGAACGTTCGCGACTGGACCAATACCTGCGTGGTATGCCAGCGCTCGAAAGTGCATCGCCATACTAAGGCCCCGTTGGCGCCTTTCACGGTGCCCGAGAGGCAGTTCGACCATGTTAATGTGGACCTGGTGGGGCCCCTGCCGCCCTCCCGCGGGTTCACCCACCTCCTCACGATGGTCGACAGAACCACCCGATGGCCGGAAGCCATCCAGCTGTCGTCAACAACGTCCGCCAATGTGGCTCGGGCGTTCATCAACACTTGGGTCGCCCGGTTCGGCGCCCCATCTGACGTCTCCTCTGACCGGGGGCCCCAGTTCACGTCGGAGCGCTGGAACGCTGTCGCCCAAGGCCTCGGGTTGAGACTCCACCGCACCACCGCATATCACCCTTAGGCTAACGGGCTGTGCGAACGGTTTCATCGCTCCATGAAGGCCGCACTCCGGGCCAGTCTCCGGGATGACAGTTGGATCGACAGACTGCCGTGGGTCATGCTGGGACTCAGGACCGCCCCCAAGGAGAACCTCCAGTCCTCGTCTGCCTAGCTCGTCTACGGGCAGACACTGCGGGTTCCCGGGGATTTCGTCCCCAATGCCACAGACCCTTGGTCCACAGCCCATCAGCGGTCTGCCCTCCTGGACAACGCCATGGTTTTTGCGCCAGTGCCCACGTCGCAGCACGGTCTCCCTCAGTCCCACGTTCCGCCCGACCTTTGTGCGGCGGAGTATGTTTTCGTCCACCACGACACCCACCGGGGACCTCTTCACCCACCCTACGATGGACCATTCCGCGTCCTGGAAGCCGGGGACAAGGCCTTCGTGGTGGATGTCGGCGGTAAGCCGGACCACATTTCCGTGGACCGTCTTAAGCCGGCCCACCTGGATCTGGACCGACCCGTTGGGTTGGCTCAGCCCCCGCGGCGGGGCCAACCTCCGGCTTCTGCACCCTCAGTCCACCACCGAGCGCCCGGGGACGCTCCTGCGACCCCCCACCCCGGTCCCCGCCCCAGACTTAAGGAGCAGTTTCGGCCGTGTGATCCGGGCCCCTCAACGACTGACATTGCCAGTTCTAGTGAATTCTGGGGGGACATACGTGGCGGAGACCACATAGGGACAGTAACACAATTCACTATGTATAGCCAATGTTGTTATCGCTCCATGATAGCAAAATACTGCGGGTGTTGGAAATCCGAAATAACAACAGAAAATGCTGGAAAAACTCAGCAGGTCAGGCAACATCCGTGGAGAGAAATTTGAGTTGACGTTTCGGGTCGAACCCTTCTTCAAAACTGGAAAGAAAAGAAGATACATCGGAGGCAGGGCTGCGATCGGACAAAAGAATAAAAGAAACAAAAGAAGTAAAAGAGACAATAAAAGGTATTAGAAGCTAGACGAGATGGTAATAGGCTGAGATTAGGTGTAAAGTGTACTGGCAGGGCAAGAGATAGCTGCCAGGTGTGAGAGAGAAATAAAAGGAAAGGGGGGGGGAAAGGAGTGGAAAAATTACAAGAAAAAATGAAATAGGGGCCGAGGTTATGATCTGAAATTATTGAACTCGATATTGAGTCCGGAAGGCTGCAGAGTGCCTAATCAGAAGATGAGGTGCTGTTCCTCGAGTTTACGTTGAGCTTCCGTGGAACAATACAAGAGGCCAAGGACGGTGAGGTCTGAGTGGGAATGGAGCGGTGAATTAAAATGACAGGCGACCGGAAGCTCGGGGTCACCCTTACGGACTGAACGGAGGTGTTCTGCAAAGCGGTCACCCAATCTGCGTTTGGTCTCCCCAATGTAGAGGAGACCGCATCGTGAGCAGCGAATACAGTATACTAGTTGCGAGAAGTACAAGTAAATCGCTGTTTCACCTGGAAGGGGTTTTTGGGGCCCTGGACAGTGGGAAGGGGGGAGGTATAGGGGCAGGTGTTACATCTCCTCCGCTTGCACGGGAAGGTGCCAGGCGAAGGGAAGGGCTGTTTGGGGTGATAGAGGAGTGGACTAGGGTGTCTCGGAGGGAGCGGTCCCTGCGGAATGCTGAAAGGGGAGGGGAAGATACGTTTGGTGGTGGGATCACTTTTGAGGTAGCGGAAATGCCGGAGGATGATCCATTGAATGTGGAGGCTGGTGGGGTGAAAGGTGAGGACAAGGAGAACCCTATCGTGGTTCCGGAAGGGAGGGGCAGGGGTGAGGGAAGAAGTGCAGGAGATAGAACTGACACGGTCGAGGGCAGTGTCAACCACGGTAGAGGGGAATCCTCGGTTGCGGAAAAAGGAAGACATGTCTGAAGCACTGGTGTGGAAGGTGGCATCGTCGGAGCAGATACGGCGGAGACGGAGAAACTGGGAGAATGGAATAGAGTCCTTACAGGAAGCGGGGTGGGAGGAAGTGTAGTGCAGGTAGCTGTGGGAGTCAGTGGGCTTGTAGTGAATATTGGTCGATAACCTATCCCCAGAGATGGAGACGGAGAAGTCGAGGAAGGGAAGGGAAGAGTCAGAGATGGACCATGTGAAGGTGAGGGAAGGGTGGAAATTGGAGGCAAAGTGAATGAAATTGTCAAGTTCGGGACGAGAGCAGGAAACAGCACCGATACAGTCATTAATGTATCGGGAAAAGAGGTGAGGGAGGGGACCCAAGTAGGACTGGAACAAAGATTGTTCCACATAGCCCACGAAAAGGCAGGCATAGCTAGGACCCATGCGGGTACCCATGGCAACACCTTTGATTTGGAGGAAATGAGTGGAGTTAAAGGAGAAGTTGTTCAATGTGAGAACAAGTTCAGCCAGGCAGAGGAGGGTGGTGGTGGATGTGGACTGGTCGGGCCTCTGTTCAAGGAAGAAGCGGAGCACCCTCAGGTCATCCGGGTGGGGGATGGAGGTGTAGAGGGATTGTACGTCCATGGTGAAAAGGAAGCGGTTGGGGCCAGGAAACTGGAAACTGTTAAAGTGGCGGAGGGCGTCCGAAGAGTCGCGGATGTAGGTGGGAAGAGACTGGACAAGGGGAGAAAAGATAGAGTCAAGATAGGAAGCGATAAGTTCCGTGGGGCAAGAACAGGCTGAAACGATGGGTCTACCAGGGCAGTCCTGTTTGTGGATCTTGGGAAGGAGGTAGAAGCGGGCTGTGCGGGGTTGGGGAACTATGAGGTTGGTGGCAGCGGGGGGAAGATCTCCAGAGGAGATGAGGTCAGTGACAGTCTTGGAAATGGTGGTTTGATGTTCGGTAGTGGGGTCATGGTCCAGGTGGAGGTAGGAGGAGGTGTCGGAGAGTTGGCGTTCAGCTTCCGCTAGGTAGAGGTCAGTGCGCCAAACAACAACAGCACCACCCTTGTCAGCGGGTTTAATGACAATGTCAGGGTTGGATCTAAGAGAATGGAGTGCTGCAAGTTCAGAGGGAGGTAGGTTGGAGTGAGTGAGGGGAGCAGCGAAATGGAGACGGCCGATGTCACGGTGGCAGTTAGCAATGAAAAGATCCACGCTCCACGTTATGTACAGAACTTGGTTGGGTTATCGAGGCAGGGTCCCTTTAAGAGTCGTCAATTGTGGGATGATGTCATAGCCCTGCGATGAGGCCGAGTCCCTCAGTCCATGCGGAGAGTTAATAAAGCTAACACGCGTTTTTCTTTGCTGCTATGAAAGTCTCGCAGTCTGTTTATTTCCAGCGACTCCCACAAGACCACTTGCTCCCAGTCATGGGTGCTCTAGTTGTCATCCCCCTTGGCCTGCAGCATGACAGGGAGATGGAGCAGAGGCAGCAAAGAAGAGGACAAGCTGCTCACAGAGGGAGGAGGAGGAGGGGGAGAAGGGCTCTCAGCAGGAGACCTTACCCACCTAGGGTCTTCCGAGAGCAATGCTCTTACCTCAGCCAGCGTGAGGAGCAGTGTGTGAGGCATCTGCACTTTACGAAGGAGGTGCTCACAGAACTCTGCCACCTCTTGCAACCAAACCTGCAGCCTCACACCAGGGCAAGGACAGCACTGCCAGCAATGTTCCCTCTAATATTTTTTCATGAGCAGCCCCTTTAAATTTGCTGCGCGGTATCTTTTCCAGTGGCAACAGCTGGTGAGCGGCCTGTGCAGGACCTCCCAATCGATGCACGGCTACGCGCCCATGCAGCTTAGGGGGAATGTCAGCTGCCAGTGGCTGTGAAGGTGACCGTGGCCCTGAATTTCTTTGCATCGGGATCCTTCCAGGCTGGAGCAGGCAACATCTGCAACATCTCCCAGTTTGCCATCCACTGCTGCATAAGAGAGGTGACAGGAGAGGGGAATCCATTGTCTTCTCTCTGACCAGAGAGAAGCAGGTGGAGCGTGCATGTAGCTTTGCCAGGATAGCGGGCTTCCCCATGGTGCAGGGCACCATCAACTGCACAGACGTGGCTTTGTGGGCGCCACATCTAAATGTTGAGATGTACCGCAACCACAAAGATTACCACTCATTGAATGTGCAGTTGGTGTGCGACCATGCTCAGCACATCATGATGGTGAATGGCCGGTATCCTGGCAGCAGGTATGATGCTTTTATTCCACACCAGTCCACTGATTCCTCAGTCTTTGAGCCACCACAACAAACCAAAGGGTGGCTACTGGTGGACAAGGGCTATTCGCTGACCACCTGGCTCATGACTCCGCTACGAAACCCACACACACATGGGCAGCATGCATAAAAAGAAAGCCATGCTGCCACACGGAATGTGATAGAGCAGACCATTGGCGTCATTAAACAAAGCTTCCGCTGCCTAGAATGCTCTGGAGAAGCCCTGCAGTCCTCACCAGAGCGCGTCTCAAGATTTGCTGTGGTCTGCTCCATGCTCCACAACCTCGCCATTATGAAAGCACAGCCCTTGCCACTAGGTGTACGGCGACCAGCTGAGCAAGAAGAGGAGGAAGAGGAAGCAGAAGGGAGGGGTCAACCCAGACAGCCCTTTTCTGGCCGGGCTGTCTACGATCGACTCATATGACTACAGTACCAGTGAACACAACCTCAATTCTCCATTCAACAATAGTCCCACACCTTATCTTCCCTCTGTTACTGACCATCACAGCATCCTCTTGGCCACAATGCTGAAATAAAACCCACCACAGAAGAAATATTCCAATCCAACTTCATACATCAATTCATCCAATATTACATAACAAAGTCAACTAATCACCCTTGTGCATTCCCTTAGTGCCTTTCTTCTGTGTGCCTTTGCCTGTCCTAGTGCTCCTACAAAGTGCTACCCCCGTGGCTGCAGCATGGCTGGTAGAAAGCTGCTGACTTTCAGTGGGGGAGACTGCAGATGGCCTTGGAGGAAGACCTTGAGCAGCTCTGAGCCTAGATGGCTTGGCTGTAGACTGCACCATCTCGGCATAGGCGGCAGCAGTCTGGGCTGGCTGGCTGACAGGCAACAGCAAGGGCACTGGTGGAGTGGCAGTGGTGGGAGGACGAATGCTGTCATCCTGAGAAAGGACAGCAGGTTCGTGCTCCACGGAGCCACTGTCTCTCCCGGGGCCCTGCCTCAGCAATCCTAGTAATCTGTTGGAGGACAGATTGCTGGACTGCTGTGACATCCGGCAAGCCCCTTTCTTCACTGGTAAATGCAGCCACAATGGTAGCAGTCTGAGCTTACGTGGTAGCAAGCTAAGCCTGCATGAGAGCAGTTTGAGCTTGCGTAACAGAAATCTGAGCTCTCAGACGTTGGGTGGCTTCTGCTTGTGCTGCAATGGAAGCTGAGACATCAGCCATCAGACTCTGCATCATGGTTGGGTCCACAAGTGCTCTAATGGAGTTGCCCATCACTTCCATGCTGGAAAGGATGGGCTCTAAGCTCTGCAGAAAGCCCTGTGCAAGGTTGGTGCTGGACTCTCCAGGCTCCTTGACATTGCACTCAGGCTTTCTGGTAGGCCCACCAATGCACCAAGCATTTCATTGTGCATACCCATCAGCCTTCTTCTGCAGGTCGTCCCATCGAAGTCCCCATCTGAGTTCTCTGCAGCAGAACTCATGTACGATCTCGCCCTCCGGGGAGCTGGCACCTGTGCTACCCTTTCCCCCCCATCCAGGTTGTAGGCCACTTGTGCCCAGTTTCTCACCATGTGCAGATCCCGCCTCTAACCTATCCTCTAAACTATGCAGAGTGTCAGTATCTGAGCATGTGGCTGCGACTGTGAAATCGAGTGATGGTGCTGTGTCTCCATCATCAGTGTCTTGCTGTTCTTCTATTTCATGCTCCTCTATCCATGCCTGGCCAGGTGTCCGTTCTTGGTTATCTGAAAGGAGAAAGGCACAAGGGTAAGGTTGTGGTGAGTGGCGGGGGCGGTGGGGGGAAGCAAGAGGTGCACGCTTGTAAATCAGAAGAGATTGTGGGATGAGGGTGAAGTGGGATGTGAGAAGGAGGATTACGTTTGGGAATACCGGCATCTTATATTCTTTCAGCCCCGCTGCTGGCCACGAGCTTAGTGATACCCCTCCCAATAATGGCCAGCATCGTTTCCTCCATGGGGGTCAGTTTATGCAGGCACGCCTGTCCCCCGCTGGTTAGATCCTGCTGGCACTTGTTGTGAGCCACCTTTTCCTGCAAGAGAAAGGGAAGTTAGTGTGGTGCAATGTATTTGGGTCATGTGCCTGTCATGGTTGAATAGCTGACAGTGTGTGCAAGCTGTGAGATGTGGGTGTGAGGCTTGCAGCAGTGGTATGTGTGTGAGGGTGAGGTGAAGCTATGATTGTGAGGTATGAATCGTGTTTGGTAGAGATTGTTGGTAGGTGAGTGCATTGAGCAGCATATGAGGCTAGTGGTGAAGATGGTGGGATATGGCGTTTGAAGATGAATTCGCTGACCTTAACCATTCGTGTGACGTCATTAAACTTCTTCCTGCACTGCGTCCAGGGCATCCTGAGGTTATGAAAGGCGTTATATAAATGTGAGTCTTTCTTTTCCAGGAAAGAATGACAGGTAGGTATTCTCTTTGTGAAAAACTGTTCAAAACTTTGCTGCTCTGCCTTTCCAATCAAAATCACGATGGCCTTCCTCTTATTTTCTCTTAAGAGTTAAATTAACATGCAAATTCTTGGCCCATATAAGCTATATGATAAAATGAAATATTCTGGACTATCAGAAATAAAACGTTTCGGGAATCAGTAAATAGGGGCCATGTTTTATTATTTCATTAGTGACCATTTTTTGGTTTTCTACATGATTTTGACTTTTTCCTGTACTTCAGTAAGAGCAATGCTTTTTGGTTTAATAGACAAAGTGCACTATGTCATGTTAGTTTCACTCGTTTCCATAGTATTTGCCCCACCTAGCATAAATATTGAATCTACTCCTGTAGCAGATGTACTGATTGAGTTTGTTTATTTAATATATTGGTTGCACACTAAGGTCAGGCTGTATCAGAGACAGGGAACAATAGCCATATGCCATGCCAGTTGTTTACTTAAGTGAAGTATTCACAGAATTTGATAGAGGAAATTGTTAATATTCTCATTGAAATTCAAGTAGTTTTCACAAGCTCTTTACAGAGATAGCTTACTTCTACAGATCAGTAAGAATTTCTGGTCGAGTTCAGTCTCTGAAAGCGGTTAATTACAAATCTTTGTTATAATCACTGATGCAGCTTTAAAAGTTGAAAGGGACACTTTATCAACTAAACAGGCAAATTAGTGATGCAAATTATCATCAGACCAGCAATCGCACCTGCCACTACAATTTTTTTAATGAAAATCCCAAATAATTTCCACTTTCCTCCTTGTGCCATCAGTGATGAAATAGCGCAATTACATAGCGCCTTTCACCTCTTCAGAACATCCCAAAGTGCTTCGCAGCAAATTAACTACTTCCAAAATGTAGTCACTGCTGATATGTAGGCAAATATGGCAACTAATTTGTACAATTAGCAGTAATGGGATGAATTTGTTGCCAAAGCCAGTAAGAGAACAGCAACAAAGGAATTTTATCCCATTGTCGCAGCCATCATCGTTTCATACACGGGGGAGAAATTCGGCATGTTAGCGCCTCTGGTTAGTGCCGGGGGGGGCGCTAACGGGGCGCTAATGGGTTTGTGGCGGGACACGGTGAATCTAACGTTGCACGCGAAATTCACCCGGGATTTAGCGCTGGTGCTAACATTTAGCGCCTAGGCCTTTAGCAGCTGCCAGATCGTGACATAGCGCCTGGACTGAACAACGGCAGGAAGAGGAGGCATGATGCAGTCGGATGGCCGCTGTAGGAGCGGTATTTAAAGGGATCAACATTCGGTTTCCTTTTAGTCGTTAATCAATGCTGCCTTCTCAGTTTCACATAGTGAAACAGCTGTTTTAAGTGAGTCAAACATTTCTTACTTTCAGGAGTGTTCTGCCTACTAAAAATTTGTCACTTTCATTCTGCTAAGATTTCAAAGTCCTACACTTGGTTATATTAATGGGGGCTGTACTGGCACTCGACCTCGCCCTCCAGCATCAACGTCGGAGGCAGCGGAGGCAGAGACAAAGATTGGAAAATGTAGCTAGAGGGAGGAGGGCCAACAGGGCTCTCAACAGGAGGCCTTACCTTCCCAGGGTATTCCGGGAGCACTTCTCCTACATAAATTTAACTGAGGAGCAGTGTCTTAGAAGGCTCCACTTCAGCAAGGAGGTGGTCACAGAACTCTGCCACCTCCTGCAACTAGACCTCATGCCTCAGATCAGGGCGACCACGGCTCTCTCAGTCGCAGTCAAGGGCATCATCGCCCTCAATTTGTATGCCAGCGGATCCTTCCAGTCTGCAGCAGGAGACATATCTAACATCTCGCAGTTCGCTGTCCATTGCTGCATCCAGGAGGTCACAGAGGCTCTCTACAGTAGGAGATGGGACTACATTTCCTTCCCCAGCACCAGAGAGAAGCAGGACGAGCGTGCATGTAGCTTTGCCAGGATTGCAGACTTCCCCATGGTGCAGGGCGCCATTGACTGCGTCCACATTGCTTTGCGGGCACCCTGTAACAATCCTGAGGTCTTCCGTAACCACAAAGGCCACCACTCACTTAATGTCCAGTTGGTGTGCGACCACAGACAGCGAATCCTCACCGTCAATGCCCGCTATCCTAGCAGCAGCCATGATGCCATCATCCTGTGCCAAATTGGTATGCCAGCACTCTTCCAGCCACCACATCAAGCTCACGGCTGGCTGGTCGGAGACAAGGGCTATCCGATCTCCACCTGGCTCATGACTCCCCTCCGCAACCCCAACACTCCTGCCCAGCACTCATATAATGACAGCCAAACTGCCACCAGGAACGTCATCAAGCAGACCATTGGGGTGCTCAAGCAACGGTTCCACTACCTTGACCGCTCGGCTGAGTGGGTGTCCCTTTTTGTCATGTTCTGCTGCCATCTTGGCCATCATGAGGGCCCAGCCATTGCCACCAAGCATAGCGGGACCACCTCAGGAGGAGGAAGAGGGAGAAGAGGAGGACGAGGAGGAGGAGGAGGAGCAACAGGAGGAGGAACAGCAGCAAGGGAGGAGGCAGCCACTCAATCGGCCTTCTGGAAGGGCAGTCCATGACCGCCTCATCAGACTGCGGTTCCAATTGTTGTGTCGGTACCTTTCTACCGACACAATTAGAACTCAGAACCCAGAGATTCAAACATGAAGTGCTTTATTCAGGAAGGAAAGGAAAGTTCTGGAGAGTTCCGAACAAAGAGAGCTAAACTTAACCAAGAGAACACCCAAACATGAATCTGCTGTGACAGCGCCACCACAGGTGGGAGGAGAACACACAATAAATAACATATTCTTCCCCTCTTAAATGAAAGGTCCACATTATTCCTCAACAGGTAAGTTACTTTCAATGCACTCAACTAACCAAGGGTAGAGGTAGACTGCCTCAAACCCTGACTTTACCCTGGGGTTTATTCTGCCCCAGTCTTGTGGGTAAGTCACTAAGCCTACAGATCCAAGCGTCTTGGAGGCCGCCGCTCTCTGACAGGATACCGGCGGGCATCGCTGGCTCCCACAGCAGTAGGCATTGACACAGGCCTGGATGGAGAAGGTGCCTGTATCAGTCGAAAGTCAGGAGTTGGCACAGATGGAACAGTCTCTATGACTTCCTGTGTTGGAGAAGAGCACTGTGGCAAAGGATGCTGGTTTGCGGTATCATCCGGAAACAGTTCAGGCCAACCAGCCGTTGGAGCCTCTGTGGCTGTCTCTGCTCCTAGCAACAGTTGATCTGTGTGTCTTCTCCAGACGACGTCCTCGGCAGTCTCAACCGTGTAAGACACAGGGCCCGTCTGCGCGATCACCGTAGCAGGAACCCATTTCGGTCCAGTTTTGTAGTTTCGAGCTAGGACATGCTCTCCAGGGTGAAACCGTCTCTCCTTGGCTCTTTTCTCTCTCTTTTCAACTTGAGCTTGTTGTTGACAATGGACAACATGTTCTGCCCTTGGAGGTTTGAGTAAGTCAAAACTTGTCCGCAACTGCCTCTTCATCATGAGCGAAGCGGGGGAAGTTTTGGTTGTGGCATGCGGCTCGTTCCTGTAGGACAACAGGAAGCTGTTCAGACGTTGGTGGATTGAGCCCTGACCTTGCGATGCCTTCAGGCGTGCTTCAAAGTTTGCACGAACCTTTCTGCCAGGCCGTTAGTAGAGGGATGATAGGCCGCAGACCTGATGTGTTGGACACCATTCACATGCAGGAAGGTTGCAAACTCCTGTGATACAAATTGTGGACCGTTGTCACTTACGAGTTGTTCCGGTCAGCCATGACGGCTGAACATCTCACCAAGTTTCTCAATTGTTTTCTCTGCCGTGGTAGACCTCATCACAGCGACCTCCGGCCACTTGCTACGAGCGTCCACAACCACCATAAACATCTTCTCTTCGAAAGGACCGGCGAAGTCCACATGTACTCGCTGCCACACTTCTGCAGGAAAAATCCCAGGGGTGTAGGGTTGCCAGCTGTGGAACATTCCGGACCCTCTGACATGGGGAACATGTTTTGGCTTTCTCCTCAATATTTCCATCGAGACCTAGCCACCAGAAGTAGCTTCTTGCCATTTCCTTCATCCGAACCATCCCACTGTGGCCTGTATGAAGTTTTTGAGTGTAATGGGGCCGAAGACATTCAATTTACTTCGCAGCCTTGTGCAGCCAGATAAGCCAGGAACTAAAACATATAAGCAACTAGTGGAAATTCTTGGAGCACATTTGTCACCAAAACCTCTGGATATTGCTGAGAGATTTAGATTTCACAAACGGAATCAAGAGGAGGGGGAATCAGTGACGATGTTTATTGCTGCTTTAAAAAGGTTGTCAGAACACTGCGAGTTCAAGAAGGTGCTGAATGACACCATTAGAGACAGACTTGTGTGTGGTCTGCAAAGTGCAGCCACACAGAAGCGCCTTCTTACTGAGGACAACCTTACTCTTGAAAAGGTCATTGAAGTTAGTGTCTCCATGGAGATGGCGGAAAAGGAGGCTCACCAGTTGAGTACAACAGGGAGAGTTCACAAGGTGTCGTCTGAGCCTAAAGGTGCGCAGAACAGCACATGTTACCATTGTGGGAAAACGGGCCATCACGCTAATGACTGTTGGTGTACGGAGCTGGAATGCCGAAATTGTGGCAAAAAGGGTCACCTTGAACGCGCCTGTAGAGGTAAAAAAAGAACAGACAGAGCTGGGAAGCATGAAAGCAAAATGTCTGTATTTGGACAAGAGAGGAAAAAGAGTGTTCATTCAGTGCAGTATGATGGAACAAGCAAAACAGAGGGGAGCGACACCTCTGAGGAGGAAGAGGTGCACATACTGACGGTTGCAGGTGGTTCAAATGGCTACTGGGTGTAACCACTGGTGGAGGGACAATCAGTGTGGATGGAGGTGGACACAGGCGCAGCTGTGTCCCTTGTTTCAGACACTGTCTACAACAAAATGCTAAAGAATCTTACCCTTCAGCCAACAAACATTGTGCTAAAGACGTATACTGGCGAACCTGTGGCCATGAGAGGCGCCATTGAGGTGACAGTTAAATTGAACGGACAGACTGCGAAACTGCCACTATATGTGGTAAAGGGAAATTACCCATCGCTACTGGGACGTGCGTGGCTAGAGAAAATCATGCTGGACTGGCCTGCAGTCTGCATGATGTCAAAAGGGGAGTCAGGTCTGACTGCAGTGTTAAACAAACATGCAGAACTCTTCAATGGTAAACTTGGGAGCATGAAAAAGATCAGCGTGAGACTGGACATTAAACCTGACAGCAAGCCGAAGTTTCACAAAGCCCGACCTGTACCCTATGCAATTAGGCCAAAAGTTGAGGCTAACTTGGAGGCCTTAGTCGAGAATGGAGTCCTGGAGCCTGTGAGCGTGAGCAAATGGGCCACACCCATGGTTCCTGTCCTGAAAAAGGATGGATCTGTTCGAATCTGCGGGGATTTTAAAGTGACTATTAACCCGGTGCTGTCTGCGGAACAGTACTCTCATAGAAACATAGAAACATAGAAGATAGGAGCAGGAGTAGGCCATTCGGCCCTTCGAGCCCACTCCGCCATTCAATGAGATCATGGCTGATCATCCAAATTCAGTACCCTGTCCCTGCCTTCTCCCCATATCCCTTGATCCCTTTAGCCTTAAGAAATATATCCAACTCTTTCTTGAATATAGTTAATGAACTGGCCTCCACCGCCCTCTGTGGCAGAGAATTCCACAGCTTCACCACTCTCTGGGTGAAGAAATTCCTCCTCATTTCAGTCCTAAATGGCTTACCCCTTATCGTTAGACTATGACCCCTGGTTCTGGACTCCCCGGCCATCAGAAACATCCTTCCTGCATCTAGTCTGTCCAGGCCTGACAGAATTTTATAGGTTTCGATGAGATCCCCTCTCAATCTTCTAAACTCCAGTGAGTATAAGTCCAATCGACACAATCTCTCCTCATACGTCATTCCTGCCCCTCATTGATGATCTTTTTACGGGCCTGGCCGGTGGGCAAAAGTTCAGCAAAATAGACTTATGCCAGGCTTATCTACAAATGCATGTTGATGACAAATCAAAGGCGCTGCTGCCAATTGTGACACACAAGGGGCTATACAGGTACTGCCACCTTCCGTTTGGAATTATGTCGGCCCCTGCTCTATTCCAAAGGGCAATGGATCAGATTTTGAGTGGACTGCCAGGAGTCCAGTGCTACCTGGACGACATCCTTGTCACTGGGACAAATGAGGAGGTTCATCTTCTAAACTTGGATGCGACACTACAATGACTGAAAGAGTTCAGACTCAGAGTTCGTAAAGACAAATGTGAATTCTTTCAGTCTTCAGTTGAGTACCTGGGGCATGTGATTGATGCTACTGGCCTGCATAAGGCGCCGTCAAAGGTCAAGGCGATCGTGGAGGCCCCAGCACCCCAGAATGTGAGCCAGTTATGTTCATTTCTGGGGCTACTTAACTACTATGGGAAGTTTATTCCAGACTTAGCAACATTGCTGAAGCCGTTACATCAGTTGCTATGTCAAGGCAAAACATGGAAATGGACTGAACTGTGCAACGAAGCTTTCGCCCAAGCAAAGAAAGCATTGCTGAAATCGGAGGTCCTGGCACACTTCGACCCAAAGCTACCCGTGCAGCTAGCATGTGATGCATCACCATATGGTGTGGGAGCAGTCATATCCCACATCATGCCTTCTGGTGAAGAGAAACCTATCGCCTTCGTATCACGCACCTTGAACAAGGCCGAGAATAACTATGCACAGATTGAGCGCGAGGCCTTGGGAATCGTTTTTGGAATTCGAAAATTTCATCAGTACCTGTTTGGGAGAAGGTGCCTGTTTGGGAGAGTGTGCCCATCCTCATCGCCACTTTGTTGTGTCAGTACCTTTCTACCTGGACACAATTATAACTCAGAACCCAGAGATTCAAACATGAAGTGCTTTATTCAGGAAGGAAAGGAAAGTTCTGGAGAGTTCCGAACAAAGAGAGCTAAACTTAACCAAGAGAACACCCAACCATTTATCTGCTGTGACAGCGCCACCAGAGGTGGGAGGAGAACACACAATACATAACACCAATAAATTCTACCCCCTCCCTCCTGGTTGCTCACCACATCCCCATCATTCCATCCATTTTGCATGCCATATCACAGTGCAAATCTGAAATGACACACAGCACAAATTCTGCAAAATTCCATTCATAAATTTATCAACAGTGAGTAAACACATATATACAACAACAATATTAACTAATCACTCTTGTGCAAACCCTTACTTCCCCTCTTTACAATGCCTTTTTCTAATCTACTGCTTGTCCTCTGTGGCTCAGTGGGTAGCACACTCGCCTCTGAGTCAGAAGGTTGTGGGTTCATAGTCCCACTCCAGGGACTTGAGCACATAAATCTAGGCTGACACTCCAGTGCAGTGCTGAGGGAGTGCTGCACTGTTGGAGGTGCCGTCTTTCGAATGAGATGTTAAACCGAGGCCCCGTCTGCACTCTCAGGTGGAAGTAAAAGATCCTGTGGCACTATTTTGAAGAAGAGCAGGGGAGTTCTCCCCGGTGTCCTGGCCAATGTTTATCCCTCAATCCACAGAACAAAAACAGATTATCTGCTCATTATCACATTGCTGTTTGTGGGAACTTGCTGTGCGCAAACTGGCTGCTGCATTTCCCACATTACAACAGTGACTACACTCCAAAAGTACTTCATTGGCTGTAAAGCGCTTTGAGACGTCCGGTGGTCGTGAAAGGCGCTATATAAATGCAAGTCTTTCTTTCTTTCTTTCTATGTAGTCTGTCCCCAGTGGTTGCAGCAGGGCTGGTGGAAGTCTGCTGAGTGTCATGCCAGATACTACAGATGGCCTTGCAGGACGCCCTCGAGCATCTCTGAGCCTGGAAGGCCCGGCTGTAGACTGCACCACCTTAGCATGGGCGGCGGCAGTCTGGCCTGGCTGGATGACAGGAAGCAACAAGGGCAATGGCGGAGTGGCAGTGGTGGGAGCAGGAATGCTATCATCCTGAGCGAGGACAGCAGGTTCCTGCTCAACTGACACACTACCACTCCCCCGGTGCAGCACCTCAGCATCCCTACCAATCTGCTGGAACACAGATTGCTGGCCTGCTGCGACACCGTGAGATCTGTGGTGGACCCAGTGATGATGGCAGCAATCCAAGCTTGCGTGGCCTCAAGCTGAGACTGCATGAGTGCTGTCTGAGACTCAATGGCAGCAACCAGTGACTGCATTACAGCACTAAGACGTTGCATGGCTTCCGCTTGTGCTGCAATGGATGCTGCCACATCGCCTATGACATGCGTCATGAGGTCTGGGTTCCCACGGTCTCTCAGGGAGTCCGCCATCGTTTAATTTTTTATGGCACTGTGTGAGGGTCCTGAGGACCACACTGCTGGCCGAGACATCCTGGGCCACTTCCCTCCACACGAAGACCTGGGGCAATGGCCTCCTGCCAGTGGCCGGGAACAGCACTGCCCTCCTTCTTTCGACTGCCGTGACCAATGGCTCCAATGTCTGGTCGTTGAAATGGCGAGCTCTCTCCCTGGGACTGGGATCAGCTATGAGGATAAGAGGTATAGCTGTTGAGTTGCTTGGAGGTCGCCTTCAGAGCCAGCAATGTTGAGAATGAGGTTGTGCAGAATGACTGAACCTCCCCTTTAAGAACTGGAAGGATGAGTCCCGATTGGAGTGCACCTCAAATTGGTTATTGCTCTGCGGGTAGTGCCCCGCTCTCTATGTCTAGCGCTCCACTCTGTGTGTGTGTAGTGCCTCGCTCTCTGTGTGTAGTGCCCCGCTCTCTGTGTGTAGCGCTCCGCTCTCTGTGTGCAGCGCCCCGCTCTCTGTCTGTTGTGCCCCGCTCTCTGTGTGTAGTGCTCCGCTCTCTGTGTGTAGCGCCTCGCTCTCTGCGGATAGCGCTCCGCTCTCTGTGTGTAGCGCCTCGCTCTCTGTCTGTTGTGCCCCGCTCTCTGTGTGTAGTGCCTCGCTCTCTGTGTGTAGCGCCCCGCTCTCTGTGGGTAGCGCTCCGCTCTCTGTGGGTAGCGCTCCGCTCTCTGTGTGTAGCGCCCCGCTCTCTGTGTGTAGCGCCCCGCTCTGTGTGTAGCGCTCCGCATTCTGTGTGTAGCACCTCGCTCTCTGTGTGTAGCGCCCCGCTCACTGTGTGTAGCGCCTCGCTCTCTGTGTGTAGCGCCTCGCTCTCTGTGTGTAGCGGCTCGCTCTCTGTGTGTAGCGCCTCGCTCTCTGTGTGTAGCGCCTCGCTCTCTGTGTGTAGCGCCCCGCTAACTGTGTGTAGCGCCTCACTCTTTGTGTGTAGCGCCTCGCTCTCTGTGTGTAGCGCCCCGCTCACTGTGTGTAGCGCCTCGCTCTCTGTGTGTAGCGCCCCGCTCTCTGTGTGTAGCGCCCCGCTCACTGTGTGTAGCGCCTCGCTCTCTGTGTGTAGCGCCCCGCTCTCTGTGTGTAGCGCCCCGCTCTCTGTGTGTAGCGCCTCGCTCTCTCTGTGTAGCGCCTCGCTCTCTCTGTGTAGCGCCTCGCTCTCTGCGGGTAGCGCCTCGCTCTCTGCGGGTAGTGCCTCGCTCTCTGTGTGTAGCGCTCCGCTCTCTGTGTGTAGCGCTCCGCTCTCTGTGTGTAGCGCTCCGCTCTCTGTGTGTAGCGCCCCGCTCTCTGTGTGTAGCGCCCCGCTCTCTGTGTGTAGCGCCCCGCTCTCTGTGTGTAGCGCCCCGCTCTCTGTGTGTAGCGCCCCGCTCTCTGTGTGTAGCGCCCCGCTCTCTGTGTGTAGCGCCCCGCTCTCTGTGTGTAGCGCTCCGCTCTCTGTGTGTAGCGCCCCGCTCTCTGTGTGTAGCGCTCCGCTCTCTGTGTGTAGCGCCCCGCTCTCTGTGTGTAGCGCCCCGCTCTCTGTGTGTAGCGCCTCGTTCTCTGTGTGTAGCGCCCCGCTCTCTGCGTGTAGCGCCCCGCTCTCTGTGGGTAGCGCCTCATTCTCTGTGTGTAGCGCCTCGTTCTCTGTGTGTAGCGCCTCGCTCTCTGTGTGTAGCGCCTCGCTCTCTGTGTGTAGCACCCCGCTCTCTGTGTGTAGCACCCCGCTCTCTGTGTGTAGCGCCTCGCTCTCTGCGTGTAGCGCCTCGCTCTCTGCGGGTAGCGCCCCGCTCTCTGTGTCTAGCGCTCCGCTCTCTGTGTCTAGCGCTCCGCTCTCTGTGGGTAGCGCTCCGCTCTCTGTGGGTAGCGCTCCGCTCTCTGTGTGTAGCGCCCCGCTCTCTGTGTGTAGCGCCCCGCTCTGTGTGTAGCGCTCCGCATTCTGTGTGTAGCACCTCGCTCTCTGTGTGTAGCGCCCCGCTCACTGTGTGTAGCGCCTCGCTCTCTGTGTGTAGCGCCTCGCTCTCTGTGTGTAGCGCCTCGCTCTCTGTGTGTAGCGCCTCGCTCTCTGTGTGTAGCGCCTCGCTCTCTGTGTGTAGCGCCCCGCTAACTGTGTGTAGCGCCTCGCTCTTTGTGTGTAGCGCCTCGCTCTCTGTGTGTAGCGCCCCGCTCACTGTGTGTAGCGCCTCGCTCTCTGTGTGTAGCGCCCCGCTCTCTGTGTGTAGCGCCCCGCTCACTGTGTGTAGCGCCTCGCTCTCTGTGTGTAGCGCCCCGCTCTCTGTGTGTAGCGCCCCGCTCTCTGTGTGTAGCGCCTCGCTCTCTCTGTGTAGCGCCTCACTCTCTCTGTGTAGCGCCTCGCTCTCTGCGGGTAGCGCCTCGCTCTCTGCGGGTAGTGCCTCGCTCTCTGTGTGTAGCGCTCCGCTCTCTGTGTGTAGCGCTCCGCTCTCTGTGTGTAGCGCTCCGCTCTCTGTGTGTAGCGCCCCGCTCTCTGTGTGTAGCGCCCCGCTCTCTGTGTGTAGCGCCCCGCTCTCTGTGTGTAGCGCCCCGCTCTCTGTGTGTAGCGCCCCGCTCTCTGTGTGTAGCGCCCCGCTCTCTGTGTGTAGCGCCCCGCTCTCTGTGTGTAGCGCTCCGCTCTCTGTGTGTAGCGCCCCGCTCTCTGTGTGTAGCGCTCCGCTCTCTGTGTGTAGCGCCCCGCTCTCTGTGTGTAGCGCCCCGCTCTCTGTGTGTAGCGCCTCGTTCTCTGTGTGTAGCGCCCCGCTCTCTGCGTGTAGCGCCCCGCTCTCTGTGGGTAGCGCCTCATTCTCTGTGTGTAGCGCCTCGTTCTCTGTGTGTAGCGCCTCGCTCTCTGTGTGTAGTGCCTCGCTCTCTGTGTGTAGCACCCCGCTCTCTGTGTGTAGCACCCCGCTCTCTGTGTGTAGCGCCTCGCTCTCTGCGTGTAGCGCCTCGCTCTCTGCGGGTAGCGCCCCGCTCTCTGTGTCTAGCGCTCCGCTCTCTGTGTCTAGCGCTCCGCTCTCTGTGGGTAGCGCTCCGCTCTCTGTGGGTAGCGCTCCGCTCTCTGTGTGTAGCGCCCCGCTCTCTGTGTGTAGCGCCCCGCTCTGTGTGTAGCGCTCCGCATTCTGTGTGTAGCACCTCGCTCTCTGTGTGTAGCGCCCCGCTCACTGTGTGTAGCGCCTCGCTCTCTGTGTGTAGCGCCTCGCTCTCTGTGTGTAGCGCCTCGCTCTCTGTGTGTAGCGCCTCGCTCTCTGTGTGTAGCGCCTCGCTCTCTGTGTGTAGCGCCCCGCTAACTGTGTGTAGCGCCTCGCTCTTTGTGTGTAGCGCCTCGCTCTCTGTGTGTAGCGCCCCGCTCACTGTGTGTAGCGCCTCGCTCTCTGTGTGTAGCGCCCCGCTCTCTGTGTGTAGCGCCCCGCTCACTGTGTGTAGCGCCTCGCTCTCTGTGTGTAGCGCCCCGCTCTCTGTGTGTAGCGCCCCGCTCTCTGTGTGTAGCGCCTCGCTCTCTCTGTGTAGCGCCTCGCTCTCTCTGTGTAGCGCCTCGCTCTCTGCGGGTAGCGCCTCGCTCTCTGCGGGTAGTGCCTCGCTCTCTGTGTGTAGCGCTCCGCTCTCTGTGTGTAGCGCTCCGCTCTCTGTGTGTAGCGCTCCGCTCTCTGTGTGTAGCGCCCCGCTCTCTGTGTGTAGCGCCCCGCTCTCTGTGTGTAGCGCCCCGCTCTCTGTGTGTAGCGCCCCGCTCTCTGTGTGTAGCGCCCCGCTCTCTGTGTGTAGCGCCCCGCTCTCTGTGTGTAGCGCCCCGCTCTCTGTGTGTAGCGCTCCGCTCTCTGTGTGTAGCGCCCCGCTCTCTGTGTGTAGCGCCTCGCTCTCTGTGTGTAGCGCCTCGCTCTCTGTGTGTAGCGCCCCGCTCTCTGTGTGTAGCGCCTCGTTCTCTGTGTGTAGCGCCCCGCTCTCTGCGTGTAGCGCCCCGCTCTCTGCGTGTAGCGCCTCATTCTCTGTGTGTAGCGCCTCGTTCTCTGTGTGTAGCGCCTCGCTCTCTGTGTGTAGCGCCTCACTCTCTGTGTGTAGCACCCCGCTCTCTGTGTGTAGCGCCCCGCTCTCTGTGTGTAGCGCCTCGCTCTCTGCGTGTAGCGCCTCGCTCTCTGCGGGTAGCGCCCCGCTCTCTTTGTCTAGCGCTCCGCTCTCTGTGTCTAGCGCTCCGCTCTCTGTGTCTAGCGCTCCGCTCTCTGTGTCTAGCGCTCCGTTCTCTGTGTCTAGCGCTCCACTCTCTGTGTCTAGCGCTCCGCTCTCTGTGTCTAGCGCTCCGCTCTCTGTGTCTAGCGCCTCGCTCTCTGTGTGTAGCGCCCCGCTCTCTGTGTGTAGCGCCCCGCTCTCTGTGTAGCGCCCCGCTCTCTGTGTGTAGCGCCCCGTTCTCTGTGTGTAGCGCCCCGCTCTCTGTGTGTAGCGCCCCGTTCTCTGTGTGTAGTGCTCCGCTCTCTGTGTGTAGCGCCCCGCTCTCTGTGTGTAGTGCTCCGCTCTCTGTGTCTAGCGCTCCGCTCTCTGTGTGTAGCACCCCGTTCTCTGTGTGTAGCGCCTCGCTCTCTGTGTGTAGCGCCCTAAGTTAGGTGATTTGCACTTGATGTGGCACTCCAGTTCTTTGTTGGAGAGTTAACAATCAATTTAGAGAGATGTCAGAAGGATTAGCTCCTGGCGCTAATTCTCCACCTTTTTAAAATTTAGCGCCCCAACCGGGACGATACCGAATTGCTAGCTCATAGAATCTACAGCACGGAAACAGGTTATTCATCCCAACTGATCTATGCTGGGATATGAGCCTTCTCCAACTCTAATTACCCCTTCCCACATCGCTCTATCTCCTTCTCCCTTATCTATGCAAAACATGCTCAAATCCTGCCGTGAGGCTTGAACCCACAACCTACTGACTCTAGAAACAAGAGAGCTACCATTGAGCAGGTACTGACAAAGGATTAGGTTGCTCCAGGTAAGGCTAAAACTTGCAACCCCAGCAATTCTTGAGCGTGTACTGTTATATAAGTCATGTGTGCTGGCCTATTGCACCACTAGAGCCATGCAGAGCGTGGGAATGGGATGAGTCAAAAGTTAGGAAAAATATGGCTGACATGCAAATCAGTTAAATTAATCTCCAGTGCTAAAGCAAGAAACTTCATACACCTGTTTGGTAGATACCAGGCAGACATATGGACCCATCATACCAACATTGTACCCATAGAAACATTATGCAGATTTACACATAATAGCAACATAATGCATTTAAACACAGCAGTAAATTATCTGCCTTAATCATAGATTTATAGAATGTTCTAGCCCAGAGATAGTTTGACCCACCCCATTTGTGCTGTTTTTTTTTTTACATGAGTCACCTAACCTAATCCCTTTCACTTGCTCATTTCATATCCCTTTTAGTATTCTACTTTTCAAACAATTATCAAATTCCCTTTTAAAAGTATTTATGGACTCTGCTTCAACAATAGTCCACAGCAGATTAAATCCATATTCGAATCAACCTGTGTATAAAGATTTTTTCCTTTAATTCTTTTTGTGAATATCTTAAATTTGTGTCCTCTTATTACTGTATCTCTGACCAATGGAAATAATCTATTATTATTTGCCTTATTGTGCCTATCATAGTTTAGATTCTTTGGCCATTTTTCCACTAAATACTTGGAAATAAGCGATTTTGATTATCTGTTTTGAGCCTAAAAGGGATTACTTTTGGCAGGCAGCCCCATGCTGAATGGTGGACATTTAAGCCGACAGGAGGTATTTAAAATGTAGCATGTCTAGTTGTTCTGCATAGATTCCAAACAAGGACCAATTCACATAGGAAGATATCTAGCACCTTGGTTCGCTGGCTTAGAAGCCCCTGTGGTTGGGTTTGTTAAAGAAGAAAGAACTTGCATTTAAATAGCATTTTACACACCCTCAGGATGTCTCAAATTATAACCAATTATAACCAATGGACTACTTTTTTTAAAAGTGCAGTCACTATAGTTATGTAGGCAACGCAGCAATCAATTTGCACACAAGGTCCCACAAACAGAAAAGGAATGCATGGCCAGTTCAGCTGACAAGTAGTCTACTGGTTATTGTATGAGAGGTACCCTAGTGGTTATGGTATTGGACTAGCAATCCAGGGGTAGTAAAATCACAATCCCTCCATAGTAAGTTGTGTAATGCAATTCAAAAAATATGGGACTTTGTGGGCTAGCACCAGAAAATAACTGGGAAAGCTGCTGGATTGTTGTAAAAACACAACTGGTTCATTAATGTTCTCTAGGGGTGAGAGCCTGTCACTCCTACCGAGTCTGGGCAACCTGTGACTCCTACTTTTTTGGTGGTGTTGTTAGGTCACATTCAAGTGACAGATGAAGACTAAAGTGCAAGTATAGACACAGGCAGTTATTCAAATACAATGGATAATGTTCCTCCTGAAACTCCAGCACTTTAATGTTACATTTAGCAACAAAGAGCCCAGAGCTGAGTCTGGGTTTTTTAATTTGCTCTCGGGACACAAGGCAATATTTATTGCACATTCCTACTTGCCCTGAGGGCTGTAAGAGTCAGAAGCAACACAGTGTTGGGACTGTTGAATTCTCTTCCGTGTTATAATGCCACTACCATGGATCACAGATAATTCTGACTGCTCACTTCTTCTGCCCAACCCGCTTCCTTAAGGAAGAGAGATTCTTAACGACTGACTAAAAGAATAAAAACATGATCCGGTTAATTAGTAAATTTATTGTATGGGAAGAGATCTCCAAGTGGTAGCCAGACCCACTTAATAACAAGAGGGTAAAAATGAAATTGTTACACAACAAAGTCAACCAGAAGAAATAAACTGTGAGGTTCAGTATGTTGGAGATGATTGGACAAACAGCTGGACCTCAGCAACTGTCGGTACATGACAGAGTGAGTTGGCAGAGATGTATGGCTGCTGTATGGGACCTCCGGAACATGAACATGTTCGCTTAAGTCCATGTAAGTCCAACACAAAATGTAATCATTTTTTTTGTGCCGACCTTTCTGGGCACAAAATATCTTCTTTTGCATGTTATTTATGCCTCAGTTGGGAAAAAGCCACCAACTGATTCTATGCCTCAGACATGCACTGATGCACACATGTATATTCCACACACTGCTGCCCAAGCAGAAAAGAATCCATTATTCTTCTGAGTATATTAGGCTTCAGTATCCTGATGCAAACACCCATATTTCACACATTATTGCCTTATCTTAACAACAATCATATTTGGGTACACTTCCACAGCTTTTCACCAGTTTACCACACTCATGCATATATTGAAGGAAATCTACCATCTGATTATGTGCATTGGACCAGGGCATTTGACACAAACTTCAACAAACTTGAAGTTATAAGATAGCAGGATTCACTGCACACTGGAAAGTAACTAAGGATCTTGATGTAACATGACATTCCACCATCATGTTGACATTCTGGTACCCTAAATCTAGCTCACAAACATAGAATATGCAAAAGTGACAAACAGTGACCCACTGGTCCATCTAGCCTGTCCCATGCCCTAAACATCATGATACAGACACTCTCTAACCACCCTGAGCCATATAATCTCCTGGGAGAGGTGAAAAACAGATTTAAAATCCCAGAGCAATTAGGGGAAATAAAATCTGGAAAATTCCTCTCCAACCCTAAGTGATTGAAACTAGTCCAGGAGGAGCTCGGCAGGAAACCCGGCGACCAGCGAGGCCCGAGACCAGTCGGGAGCAGTGTGAGACCGGTATAAAAACCGGAGAGAGGCGAGGCCCGAGACCAGTCGGGACCAGCGGGAGCAGCGAGGAGGAGCTCGGCAGGAAACCCGGCGACCAGCGAGGCCCGAGACCAGTCGGGAGCAGTGTGAGACCGGTATAAAAACCGGAGAGAGGCGAGGCCCGAGACCAGTCGGGACCAGCGGGAGCAGCGAGGAGGAGCTCGGCAGGAAACCCGGCGACCAGCGAGGCCCGAGACCAGTCGGGAGCAGTGTGAGACCGGTATAAAAACCGGAGAGAGGCGAGGCCCGAGACCAGTCGGGACCAGCGGGAGCAGCGAGGAGGAGCTCGGCAGGAAACCCGGCGACCAGCGAGGCCCGAGACCAGTCGGGAGCAGTGTGAGACCGGTATAAAAACCGGAGAGAGGCGAGGCCCGAGACCAGTCGGGACCAGCGGGAGCAGCGAGGAGGAGCTCGGCAGGAAACCCGGCGACCAGCGAGGCCCGAGACCAGTCGGGAGCAGTGTGAGACCGGTATAAAAACCGGAGAGAGGCGAGGCCCGAGACCAGTCGGGACCAGCGGGAGCAGCGAGGAGGAGCTCGGCAGGAAACCTGGCGACCAGCGAGGCCCGAGACCAGTCGGGAGCAGTGTGAGACCGGTATAAAAACCGGAGAGAGGCGAGGCCCGAGACCAGTCGGGACCAGCGGGAGCAGCGAGGAGGAGCTCGGCAGGAAACCCGGCGACCAGCGAGGCCCGAGACCAGTCGGGAGCAGTGTGAGACCGGTATAAAAACCGGAGAGAGGCGAGGCCCGAGACCAGTCGGGACCAGCGGGAGCAGCGAGGAGGAGCTCGGCAGGAAACCCGGCGACCAGCGAGGCCCGAGACCAGTCGGGAGCAGTGTGAGACCGGTATAAAAACCGGAGAGAGGCGAGGCCCGAGACCAGTCGGGACCAGCGGGAGCAGCGAGGAGGAGCTCGGCAGGAAACCCGGCGACCAGCGAGGCCCGAGACCAGTCGGGAGAGAGCAGCAGCGGAGAGGCAGCAGTCGGCGAGACTCGGGGCCATTTAAAAAACAGCTGAGGCGGAAGTCCAGCTCTTGAGCTTTTTTTCAGAAGCGGACCTGGTGGGAAGCACCCAGGTGAAAGGTATTTAAGGAGGGTGGTGGCTTAAACCCGAGTTCCTACAGAGTAGGAACCCCCACCGCCCCCCTCCTCTAACCTAGTAGTCTTTTAGCAGCTGTCTAAAAACAGAGGTCACAAATTTTTTGGTCTCAGTTTCTTTTCAGCAGGGCAGGAACCGGGAGGAGCGGGAAGTCGGCGTAGGACCAAGGGGACACAAGACCGGGAAGTCAGCGAAAGACCAGGGAGGTAAGACTAACTGGTAAGTACTTTCCTCAAACCTTCCTAGGAAGTAAAACCAAAACTAGTGGGATTTGGTTAATTTAAAAAGGAATAAGAGGAGTACAGTATACATTGGTCTAAGTAAGCTTCGGGAAAACAAAAGTCGATAAATAAACTAAAACTAGAAAATTAAAAGTAATATAAGGGTTAAGTCATGGCAGTAGAGCTCGGACCTGTGTCATGCTCCTCCTGTAACATGTGGGAAATCAGGGACGCTTCCTGTGTCCCTGACGACTATGTGTGCAGGAAGTGTGTCCAGCTGCAGCTCATGTGGGACCGCATGACGGCCCTTGAGCTGCAGATGGACTCACTTTGGAGCATCCACGATTCTGAGAGGGGTGTGGATAGCACATTTAGTGAGTTGGTCACACCGCAGGTTAAGGCCAGCGTAGACAGTACATGGGTGACCAAAAGGCAGAGCAAGGGCAGGAAGGTAGTGCAGAAATCCCCTGGGGTTGTCTCCCTTAGCAACAGGTTCACCGCCTTAGGTACTGTTGTCGGGGGGGGTGACACATCGGGGGAAGGCACCAGCAGCCAGGCTCATGGCACCATGACTGGCTCTGTTGCAAAGAAGGGAGGGAAAAAGAGTGGCAGGGCTATAGTAATAGGGGATTCGATTGTAAGGGGAATAGATAGGGGTTTCTGTGGTCGCGACCGAGACTCCAGGATGGTATGTTGCCTCCCTGGTGCAAGGGTCAAGGATGTCTCGGCGCGGGTGCAGAACATTCTGGAGGGGGAGGGGGAACAGCCAGTTGTCGTGATACATGTTGGTACCAACGACGTAGCTAAAAAAAGGGAAGAGGTCCTACAAGTAGAATTTCGGGAGTTAGGAGCCAAGCTAAAAAGTAGGACCTCGAAGGTAGTAATCTCTGGATTACTACCAGTGCCACGTGCTAGTAAGAGTACAGAGAACAGGATAGTTAGGCTAAATACGTGGCTTGAGCAGTGGTGTAAGAGGGAGGGTTTTAAATTTTTGAGGCATTGGAACCAGTTTTGTGGTAGGTGTGACCTATACAAAAGGGACGGTCTACACCTGTGCAGAGATGGAACTGATGTTCTCGGGGTAATTTTTGATAAAGCAGTTCGGGAGCATTTAAACTAGTATGGCAGGGGGCTAGAAACCTATGTAGTGAAATAGAGGAAAGTGAAAGGCAGACAGAAATAAATGATAAAAGGGTGAGGAACAAAAAACAAAGGGCCAAACTAATTCATAAAAAATGTGAGCATAAAAAAAGCCTGAGGGTTTTATACCTTAATGCGAGAAGCATCAGGAACAAGGTAGATGAATTAGCTGTGGAAATAGAGGTTAATAATTATGACCTAATTGGGATTACGGAAACATGGTTGCAGGGTGAGCAGGGCTGGGAGCTTAACATACAGGGGTATTCAGTATTTAGGAAGGATCGACAAAAAAGAAAGGGAGGAGGGGTAGCATTGCTAGTAAAAGAGGGGATAAATGCAATTGAAAGGAAGGATATTAACTCAGTTAATACAGAATCTATATGGGTGGAGCTAAGAAATAGCGAGGGGCGAAAAACATTAATAGGAGTGGTATATAGGCCTCCAAATAGTAAAATAGAGGTTAGGGAGGGCATCACGAGGGAAATTAGAGAAGCGTGCAATAAGAGCACAGCTGTCATCATAGGTGACTTTAACTTACATATAGATTGGACTAGCCTAATCAGTAAAAATAATGAGGAGGAGGAATTCCTTGAGTGTTTGAGGGATGGTTATCTGGATCAATATGTCGAGGAACCAACTCGGGAACAGGCTATATTGGACTGGGTACTGTGCAATGAGAAGGGACTAATCAGTAATCTTGTTGTACGGGGACCCTTGGGTCAGAGCGATCATAACATGATCGATTTCTCACTCGAAATGGAGAGCGAAGAAATTGACTCAGAGACTAAGGTCCTGAATTTAAACAAGGGGAATTATGATGCCATGAGACGGGAACTGAGTAGGTCTGATTGGACAACGTTCCTGGGAGGACTGGAGGTAGATAAACAATGGCAAACATTTAAAGATAGAATGACAAAATTGCAAAAATTGTTTATACCAATCTGGCATAAAAGGAAATCTAAAAAGGTGACTCAACCGTGGATAACAGGGGAAATTAGAGACAGCATAAAATCCAAAGATAGGGCGTATAAAATAGCCAAAAAAAGCGCCAGAGCGGAAGATTGGGAACAGTTTAAGATAGAGCAAAGGAGGGCAAAGGGCATAATCAAGAGGGGCAAAATAGCTTACGAAAACAAGCTGGCGGAAAATATAAAAACTAACTCCAAAAGCTTTTATAAGTATATCAAAAGGAAAAGACTGGTGAAAACCAAAGTTGGTCCATTGCAGTCAGATACGGGGGAATATATAATGGGAAATAAGGAAATGGCAGATCAACTAAATGCATACTTTGGGTCAGTCTTTACGAAGGAAGACACAAAAAACCTCCCTGGGATATCGGGAAAAATAGGGACATTGGCAAAGGAGGAACTGACGCAAATCAATATCTCTAAGGATATGGTGTTAAGGAAGCTAAAGGGATTGAAGGTGGACAAATCCCCAGGGCCTGATAACATGCATCCTAGGGTACTGAAGGAGGTGGCCCTAGAGATAGCGGATGCACTAAGGATGATTTTTCAGAATTCATTAGACTCGGGAACAGTGCCGATGGATTGGAGGGTAGCTAACGTTACCCCACTATTCAAAAAGGGGGGTAGGGAAAAAGCAGGTAATTACAGACCTGTAAGCCTTACATCAGTTGTGGGCAAAATGCTGGAGTCCATCATTAAGGATGAAATAGCGGAGCACTTAGCAAATGGGGACAGGATAGGACAGAGTCAACATGGATTTACAAAGGGTAAATCGTGCTTGACTAATCTATTGGAATTTTTTGAGGGAGTAACTGGTAGAATAGATGGGGGAGAGCCAGTAGATGTGGTGTACCTGGACTTCCAAAAGGCCTTCGATAAGGTCCCACATAAAAGATTAGCATGGAAAATTGAGGCTCATGGGATAAAGGGGAAAGTTTTGGCGTGGATAGGGAACTGGCTGTCAGATAGAAAACAGAGAGTTGGAATAAACGGCTCATTTTCTGAATGGCAGGCAGTAACAAGTGGGGTACCACAGGGATCTGTCCTGGGCCCCCAGCTGTTCGCAATTTACATTAATGACCTGGATCAGGGAGTCGGATGCAGCATTTCCAAATTTGCAGACGACACTAAACTAGGAGGGGGGGTGGGCTCAGAGGAAGAGACCAGGAAGCTCCAGAGCGATTTGGACAGACTGGGCGATTGGGCGGATAAATGGCAGATGCACTATAATGTGGACAAGTGCGAAGTTATCCACCTTGGGTGCAGGAACGGGAGGGCAAATTATTATTTAAATGGCAATAGATTGGGAGAGGGGGAAGTACAGAGAGACCTGGGTGTTCTTGTACACCAGTCACTGAAGGCGAGCATGCAGGTGCAACAGGCGGTCAAGAAGGCAAACGGTATGCTGGCCTTCATAGCAAAAGGGTTAGAATACAGGAACAGGGATACCTTGCTGCAGCTGTACAGGGCACTGGTGAGACCACACCTCGAGTACTGTGTACAGTTTTGGTCGCCTCATCTGAGGAAGGATGTTCTTGCCATGGAGGGGGTGCAGCGGCGATTCACCAGGCTGATACCAGGAATGGCGGGAATGACCTATGAGGAGAGACTATGTAGTTTAGGGATGTACACACTGGAGTTTAGAAGATTGAGAGGGGACCTCATAGAAGTGTATAAAATTCTGACAGGTCTAGACAGACTGGATGCAGAAGGAATGTTTCCCTTGGCGGGTGAGAACAGAACTAGAGGACATAATTTAAGGATAAGGGCTAAACCATTTAGGACAGAGATGAGGGGGAATTTCTTCACTCAGAGAGTGGTGAACCTGTGGAACTCATTGCCACAGAGGGCAGTGTACGCCAGCTCATTAAATATATTTAAGAGGGAATTAGATATATTTCTACGGGCAAAAGGGGTTAAGGGTTACGGAGAGAAGGCGGGGACGGGATACTGAATTAAAGGATCAGCCATGATCTCATCGAATGGCGGAGCAGGCACGAAGGGCCGAATGGCCTACTCCTGCTCCTATCTTCTATGTATCTATGTATCTATAACATTGATCCTGATTTATATTACATGGTATCTCCCTCTTGTATGAGATGATCTCCGCCCCAGCCAGAAACAGGTCCATCTCTCACTTGAAGGAATACAGTGAATCAGCATTCACTGCACGAGCTGGCAAACTGTTCCACAGGTCCACTATTCTCCGGAAAAAGAAGAAACGCCTAACAGCCAACCTAGTTCTGCCTTTACATAACTTGTAGGCATGACCCCTGATCCTCCGTAACCTAGCCAGTTGAAATAATTGGTCCACTTAAACACAATCTAGTCCCTTTATCATCTTAAAAACCGCAATCAAATCGCTTCGGAGCCTACGCTTTTCTAAAGTATACAGGCTCAGCTCTTTGAGCCTATCTGGGTGTCTTAAACTGGGAATCAATCTTGTGGCCCTCCTCTGCCCCCTTTCCAAATCCTCGCTATCCCCTACCATATGAGGAGACCAAAACTGCTTGACTGTTGTCAAATTGAGAATATCTTTTAATATTCAAAAAAGGTTTAATTTAATCACTCTAATGTGGAATTGACTATGGGTTCTACGATGGAATGAGGACTGAAACTAACTCAAGCATAAAGTGACAGCCAAGCACCTAAATTTTTGTTCCTCTATTCCAGAACATTGGATGTAGATTTCATCACCATTTTAAGTGCATTAGTGGTGCATAAACAGCACAGGAAATTTTCTGAGCCAGGATATTTGGGAGGAAGAGGTTTATGCCCGTTGTACACCTTTAAACCGCTTTTCCCAACTTCCCATATGCCTTTAGAGCATCCCGCAATCCGCCCACTGAATCCACACTGGCATATGTCATAGTGAGTGTCAGTGGCAGAGCAGCTGCGAGTTTCCTAGGTTTGCGCTGTGAATGAACTTTGGGTAAGTTAGACTGAGGTGTATAAGTTATAGCAGTTGCACGATCACCAGGTCATGGCAGAAGTGAGGAGTTTGTGAGCGTGAAGAGTCTGGGGAGTTTAAACACTGACATCTACAGTTTCGAAACACTTTCAATCCATTTTATTTTGGGGGATTTATCCTAACCAAAGGGCAAACACCTCCCCACAGTGAGATAGAGAAAACAAGTTGAACGTTACACTCACGTGCCTCAAACAACCCAGATTACATCAGCATTGGCAGAGGCCAAGGAGCAAGTCATCCACCATCCTCTCAATCAGTGTTAGTACATGATCAAGGAGATCAATATAGAAGAGAAATTAGAGGGAATTTACCCTCAGATTTAAAACATTGTGTTAACTTGCATGTTGTGCATGTATGACTATAGATTAACATAATAGATGATATTGGCCCATAATTTATGGTCAGCGGCAAAGCAAAGGCGCTCGCCTCTGGCCCCGAAGAAAGCTGCCCAAAGAGGTCTCGCGATCTCTGTGGCAGGAAGTTCGTCTTTTCAACATAAAATTGATTGCAGCGCTCTGTGGTGGGAATTCCTATGGCAATGCTGCAGTGACCTGAACAAGCTGTCTAAGCAGCCAATAACATTGCAGAATTCTCACAGATAGGAAACCAGGAAATGAGAAGCTGATTTTATCCAGACTTTTTTAAAATGTTACAGAAAGCAAAATAATGATCGAGGCTCTCGCATGGGGAATAAGGTAAAAGCTGAAATATCATGAACAAACTTTTTTTTTAAAGTTTTTTAAAAATTGTAATTTTTATCACAATGGAGAAATTTGACACTCCACAAATATAAAAATTAGTTTTTCAGGGCCAGAACATTTGTTTACCAGTCAATATGCTGTTAAAACCCCAGTTACACCTATTCCAACAAGGCTTAACATTTAATGGGGTATTTAACAGCGATATTACTGTGGAAAAGCCCAAGTTTTCATCAGTTTTACTGATTACGCTGATTGTCGACTATGAGGAGGGGGGCGTCCACAGTGCAGCCAGTGTCGGAACAGTGAATGACTGATCGCAATTTCAGGATTTCCGCGTTTAGATGCACATGTGCTAAATCCTGAAGTTGCAGTCAGTTTCAGGGGAGTAATGATGCCGAATGCTGATAGTACGCCATCACTATCCACCGCAAATTCCGAGCCATTATTTCTTTGTGGGACACAAGCAAAATCTCTATGATGATACATAGATCACACTACTGGAAAAACAATGCAAATATCATCTACTCCTAATAATTCAGTCATTTTTGTGGTAAAAATTAGAACAATGCAATAATTTAAATTAAGCAATGTAAATAACGCAAAATGGGAGTTTAATGTTTTAAAAAATTGAATTATCTGATAATTTGAATTGCGCAACTTTATATTAAAAGTAGCCTGTAAACAATTGTGTGCTATAGTCATAATTAGATAATTCACTAGAGGGTTATCAGAATATGGAGTGCATTACTGCAAATGGCTGTTAAAGCTGTTAAATCATAGCATTTAAGGGAAAATTAGATAAGCACTTCAAGAGGAAAAGTAGAGTACAGGGAAAGAGCAGAGAAATGGGAACAATAGATTGCTCTGATGTGGAGTTAACACCAGTATATATATAGATATAATGGGGCCAACTGACTCACTCTTTGCTGAAGTTTCTATGACTATAAATTAGATTTCTCGAATGATTTTGCTTCTTATTTCAATCTTCTCTCCTCCCTTCTCATTGGAATACAGTTCCACAAGTGCGCATAAGACTGAGTGCTGGCAAGCTAGCTATTCACAGTCGAACATACTTCTGTCCTTGCTCACACACTTTCTATCAGAAATTACTGAGCAGTGATCAGAAGGCAGAATCCCTGCTCTTTGCATTCCATGGCCCCGGGGTCACTGGTTAGTGATTAGGAGCAGGAATCTTTGCCGATCTTTTCATTCTTTGAAATATGTGAGTGTGTATCTGATTATAAATGGGTTTACTTATTCTACCTTTGTGAATAGTGGCACTGTGGTTAGAATTGTTTACTCAATTTTACCTAGGGATTACCTGTAAATAACTTTAATAAAACATATCTCCTTGTTATCTATGTCAATGAAAATAAACATTTCCTGGGTGACTTGGTGTTCCAAACAAGAAAATTTTTAAAAATACATTAGCCCAGAATTTGCTGGAGCAGAGCATCTCGTGGCGAGCCCCGTTAGTTAGACTTTACCCCTCACCTTTCAGCTAGAAAATTTTTGCACTGTAAGTTGTTGACATGCGAGCTGATAACGGCGTGATGAGGGTAACAGGGCATCTGAGACCTTGGTGAAGACAGGGCTAACAGTCTATCTCCTTAATCTATGAGATTTAAGGATTGAGAAAGAAATAGAGGAATGAAGGAGAAGGAAAGAAAATCAAATATCAGATACAGAAAGAGAAATAAAGACAGGGAAAGAAAGATTGGATTAAGAGAGAGAGAAAAAAGAGACAGAAAGGAAAAGTAAGAATTTTTTTTATTTTAAATTGGACATTTTTAAAATCTCCTAAAACAATTCACAACCTAAAGGAATGAGATTTCATCCTTAGGATTGTTTACTTTCTGTGCAAGAAATGTTCCTGCTAATTTTTTTTGGGTGCACGGCCCCTTTAATGGGTGCGCGACCCATTCAAATTTCCGCGCATGCGCAGTTTTTCCAATTCAAAGCCGGTGAGCTGGCTACGTGGGACCTCCAGGCCGCTGTGCGGCTACATGGCTGTGCAGCTGCATAGCTTAATGGGAACATTGTGCAAGAGAGGTTGATTGGTAGTCAATTAACAGTTATATCATTAAAAGGGTACTTACGCTGTTAATTACTAGACCTAGCTTTGCGACTGGGCGCGGCGCTGACATCGACTCCCGCCATATTCGGAGGGAATTTTGCGGCGGCGCTACAGCATTGCGCCCCGGTCTCCTTCACCCAGAGATCATGACATCATTGCCGTGCGCATTGCCTCAGCAGCGCCCCGGACCTGAAATTCATTTCCGCCCCCTGCAGCAGCGCCGGTCAAAAACACCGACAGCTGCAGGAGGCGTGCATCGGGTGGCCGGCCGCTTCGGAGACGATGATTAAAGACGAGGTGGCCGAGGTAAGTGGAAAAAAACTTACCTTTCCTGTTCTAGTTTTTTTCGTGGGTTCCTGCCCGCGATCGATCAGCCCGGCACTCTGCCTTGGTGGTCCAGGTAGGTACTTTTTAAATTGCAGAGCCTGCAGCGATGTCCCTTCCCTTTAAAGGAGGGAAGGAGCCTTTGGACGCAACAGCGCTGCACGGCCCAGTGTGCAACACTGCTGAAGTCTCCGCCCTGCTCTCTGACGTTAGCGCCCTAAGAAGGAACTGGAGCACTTGATTTCGCGCTTCACTTCCCTCTTGGGGCGCTAAAACTCAATTTCGCAGTCACCGGCGTTAATTACCGCGGGGTGTTAAACATAGAAACATAGAAGATACGAGCAGCAGTAGGCCATTCAGCCCCTCGAGCCTGTTCCGCCATTTAATGAGATCATGGCTGATCATCCAAATTCAGTCCCCTGTCCCTGCCTTCTCCCCATATCCCTTGATCCCATTAGCCTTAAGAAATATATCTAACTCCTTCTTGAATATATTTAATAAGTTGCCCTCAACTGCCTTCTGTGGTAGAGAATTCCACAGGTTCACCACTCTCTGAGTGAAGAAATTCCTCCTCATCTCAGTCCTAAATTGCTTACCCCTTATCCTTAGACTGTGACCCCTGGTTCTGGACTCCCCCGCCATCAGGAACATCCTTCCTGCATCTAGTCTGTCTAGTCCTGTTAGAATTTTATAAGTTTCAATGAGTTCCCCTCTCATTCTTCTAAACTCTAGCGAATATAAGCCTAGTCAACACAATCTCTCTTCATACATAATTCCTGCCATCCCAGGTATCAGTCTGGTGAATCTTCGCTGCACTCCTTCCATGGCAAGAACATTCTTCCTCAGATAAGGCGGCCAAAACTGCACACAATACTCAAGGTGTGGTCTCACCAAGGACCTGTACAACTGCAAGACATCCTTGCTCCTGTACTCGAATCCTCTCGCTATGAAGGCAACATACCATTTGCCTTCTTAACCGCCTGCTGCACCTGCATGCTTACCTTTAGCGACTGGTGCACAAGGACACCCAGGTCTCGTTGCACTTCCCCTTTTCCCAATCTATTGCCATTCAGATAATAATCTGTCTTCCTGTTTTTGCAACCAAAGTGGATAACCTCGCATTTATCCACATTATACTGCATCTGCCATGCATCTGCCCAATCACCCAACCTGTCCAAATCATACTGGAGTCTCTTTGCATCCTCCTCACAGCACACACGCCCACCCAGCTTTGTGTCGTCTGCAAACTTGGAGATATTACATCTAGTTCCCTCGTCTAGATCATTTATATATATTGTGAATAGCTGGGGTCCCAGGACTGATCCCTGTAGTACCCCACTAGTCACTGCCTGCCACTCGGAAAAAGACCCGTTTATTCCAACTCTTTGCTTCCTGTCTGCCAACCAGTTCTCTATCCAAGCCAGTAGCTTACGCCCAATCCCATGTGCTTTAACTTTGCATGCCAATCTCTTATGCGGGATCTTATTGAAAGCCTTCTGAAAGTCCAAATACACCACATCCACTGGTTCTCCCTTATCTATTCTACCAGTTACATCCTCAAAAAATTCCAGTAGATTAGTCAAGCATGATTTACCTTTTGTAAATCCATGTTGACTTTGTCCGATCCTGTCACTGTTTTCCAAGTGCTCTGCTATTACATCTTTTATAATGGACTCTTGCATTTTCACCACTACTGATGTCAGGCTTACCCGTCTATAATTCCCCGTTTTCTCTCTACCACCTTTTTTAAACAGTGGGGTTACATAAGCTACCATCCAATCCATGGGAACTATCCCAGAGTCTATAGAATTTTGGAAGATGACCAGCAATGCATCTACTATTTCTGGGGCCACGTCCTTAAGTACCCTAGGATGTAGATTATCAGGCCCTGGGATTTATCGGCCTTCAATCCCATCAATTTCCCTAACACCATTTCCCTACAAATACTGATTTCATTCAATTCCTCCCTGTCATTAGACCCTATGTTCCCCGAAATCTCTGGAAGGTTATTTGTGTCCTCCTTTTGAAGACAGAACCAAAGTATGTATTTAATTGATCAGCCATTTCTTTGTTCCCCATTATAAATTCCCCTGATTCTGACTGCAAGGGACCTACGCTTGACTTCACCATTCTTTTTCTCTTCACATATCTATAGAAGCTTTTACAGTCAGTTTTAATGTTCCCTGAAAGCTTACTCTCATATTCTATTTCCCCCCTCTTAATTAATCCCTTTGTCCTCCTTTGCTGAATCCTAAACTGCTCCCAATCCTCAGATTTGCTGCTTTTTCTGGCCAATTTATATGTCCTCTCCTTGGATCTTATGCTATCCCTAATTTCCCTTGTTAGCCACGGTTGAGTCAACTTTTTTGTTTTATTTTTATGCCAAACTGGGATGAACAAATTCTGTAGTTCATCCATGCGATCTTTAAATGTTTGCCATTGCCTATCCACCGTCAACCCTTTAAGTAACATTCCCCAATCCATCCTAGCCAACTCACGCCTCATACCATCGTAGTTTCCTTTATTTAAATTCAGGACCCTAGTCTCTGAGTCAACTACTTCACTCTCCATCTTAATGAAGAATTCTATCATATTATGATCGCTCCTCCCCAAGGGGCCTCGCACAACAACATTGTTAATTAATCCTTTCTCATTACATAATACCCAGTCTAAGATGGCCTGATCTCCAGTTGGTTCCTCGACATATTGGTCCAGGAAACCATCCCATATACACTCCAGGAATTCCTCCTCCAAAATATTGTTACTAATTTGGTTAGCCCAATCTATATGTAGGTTAAAGTCACCCATGATAACTGCTGTGCCCTTATTGCACGCTTCTCTAATTTCCCATTTAATGCCATCCCCAAATTCAGCATTACTGTTTGGGGGTCTGTATACAACTCCCACTAACATTTTCTGCCCCTTGGTATTTCTCAGCTCTACCCATACAGATTCCACATCATCAGAGGTAATATCCTTCCTTACTATTGTGTTAATCTCCTCTTTAACCAGCAATGCTACCCCACCTCCTTTCCCTTTTTGCCTGTCCTTCCTGAATATTGAATACCCCTGGATGTTGAATTCCCAGCCTTGGTCACCCTAGAGCCATGTCTCCATAATTCCAATTACATCATATCCATTTACATCTATTTGCGCGGCTAATTCATCCACCTTATTACGAATGCTCCTCGCATTAAGACACTAAGCCTTCAGGCTTGTTTTTTTAACACTCTTAGTCCTTTTAGAATTATTATTTACTGTAGCCCTGTTTGATTTACACCCTTGATTTCTCTGCCTTCCACTTTTACTTTTCTCCTTCCTGTCTTTTGTTTCTATCCTTGCCTCCCTTTCCTCTGTCTCACTGCACAGGTTCCCAACCCCCTGCCATTTTAGTTTAAACCCTCCCCGACAGCAGTAGCAAACACTCCCCCTAGGACATCGGTTAGCGCCCAGGCGATGTTAGCGCCCCAAAATGGCCGACACTGAATTTTTCCCCCTTGTCCCTTATTCTTTAAATGAGTTGGTTCACTGGTGATATAAAAACCATAACCTTTAATGATGGCTGACAAAATACAGAATCATTTATGCTGAGTTTGGATGTGTCTTTATGTTATAACAGTTGATAGCTGTATGGAGGTAATCAGTTCATGTGCTTCTTAGATATTGTTAGAAAACACAGCATACATAAGAATATACATAAAAGACCACTGTGCCCAGAAAGCCTGTTAGATAGTTAATTACATGCATTTAACAAACGTGTAAAAGAAATGTTTTAAATATCAAAAGAGTATCATCTAAATGTGGTTGTCTAAGGAAGTAGCTTGCACTGATGCCTCAATGTTTATCCAGGGTGTTTTCAATATTGCCCCTTTTCAGAACGATATTATACAGGAAACTCTTTGGTATCCGGCACCGACGGGACCGGGATGGTGCCAGTTGATTAAAAATTCCACATAACGGAGAGGTATATCTACCGAGGCTATTTTTAACAAACAAAAATAAAAAAATCAAGAAATGTGCAGTATAATTGGGTACTCACCTATAGAATGTTGTGTTAAATGGATGGTGGAAGATGCCTGATTAAGTACAGTAATGCCAGTTGAGGGTAATCCATAACTCCTTAATTACTTACATAGAAACATAGAAGATAGGAGCACGAGTAGGCCATTCGGCCCCTCGAGCCTGCTCCGCCAATCAATGCGATCATCGCTGATCATCCCAGTTCAGTACCCGGTCCCTGCTTTCTCCCCATACCCCTTGATTCCTTTAGCCTTAAGAAATATATCCAACTCCTTCTTGAATATATTTAAGGAATTGGCCTCTACTGCCTTCTGTGGTAGAGAATTCCACAGGTTCACCACTCTCTGGGTGAAGAAATTCCTCCTCATTTCTGTCCTAAAAGGCCTACCCCTTATCCTTAGACTGTGACCCCTGGTTCTGGATTCCCCGACCATTGGGAACATCCTCCCTGCATCCAGTCTGTCCAGTCCTGTTAGAATTTTATAAGTTTCAATGAGATCCCCTCTCATTCTTCTAAACTCCAGCGAGTACAAGCCCAATCGACCCAATCGCTCCTCATACGTCATTCCTGCCATCCCAGGTATCAGCTTGGTGAAATAACAACAGAAAATGCTGGAAATACTCAGCAGGTCAGGCAACATCCGTGGAGAGAAATTTGAGTTGACGTTTCAGGTCGAAACCCTTCTTCAAAACTGGAAAGAAAAGAAAATAGATCGAAGGCAGGGCCGCAATCGAACAAAAGAAGTAAAAGAGACAATAAAAGGTATTCGAAACCAGACAAGATGGTAATGGGCCCGTGGAGACAAAAGACAGCTGAGATTAGGTGTGACGTGTACTGGCAGGATAGGAGACAGCTGCCAGGTGGGAGAGAGAAACAAAAGGAAAGGGAGGTGGGGGTGAAAGGAAGACCCAAAACAAAGGGGTGGAAAAAATTATAAGTAAAAAAGTAATAGGGGCCGAGGTTATGATCTGAAATTGTTGAACTCGATATTGAGTCCGGAAGACTGCAAAGTGCCTAATCGGAAGATGAGGTGCTGTTCCTCGAGTTTACGTTGAGCTTCCGTGGAACAATACAAGAGGCCAAGGACGGTGAGGTCCGAGTGGGAATGGAGCGGTGAATTAAAATGACAGGCGACTGGAAGCTCGGGGTCACCCTTACGGACTGAACGGAGGTGTTCCGCAAAGAGGTCAACCAACCTGCGCTTGGTCTCCCCAATGTAGAGGATTCCGCATCGTGAGCATCGAATACAGTATACTAGATTGCAAGAAGTACAAGTAAATCGCTGTTTCACCTGGAAGGGGTGTTTGGGGCCCTGGACAGTGGGAAGGGGGGAGGTATAGAGGCAGGTGTTACATCTCCTGCGCTTGCAAGAGAAGGTGCCAGGCAAAGGGGAAGGGCTGTTTGGGGTGATAGAGGAGTGGACTAGGGTGTCTCAGAGGGAGCGGTCCCTATGGAATGCTGAAAGGGGAGGGGAGGGGAAGATGCGTTTGGTGGTGGGATCACTTTGGAGGTAGCGGAAATGGCGGAGGATGATCCGTTGAATGTGGAGGCTGGTGGGGTGAAAGGTGAGGACAAGGGGAACCCTATCGTTGTTCCAGGAGGGAGGGGCGGGGTAAGGGCAGAAGTGCAGGAGATAGAACTGACACGGTCGAGGGCCGTGCCAACCACGGTAGAGGGGAATCCTCGGTTGCGGAAAAAGGAAGACATGTCGGAAGCACTGGTGTGGAAGGTGGCATTGTCGGAGCAGATACGGCGGAGACGGAGAAACTGGGAGAATGGAACAGAGTCCTTACAGGAAGCGGGTTGGGAGGAAGTGTAGTGCAGGTAGCTGTGGGAGTCAGTGGGCTTGTAGTGAATATTGGTCGATAACCTATCCCCAGAGATGGAGACGGAGAAGTCGAGGAAGGGAAGGGAAGAGTCAGAGATGGACCATGTGAAGGTGAGGGAAGGGTGGAAATTGGAGGCAAAATGAATGAAATTGTCTAGTTTGGGGCGAGAGCAGGAAACGGCACCGATACAGTCATCAATGTATCGGAAAAAGAGGTGAGGGAGGGGACCTGAGTAGGACTGGAACAAAGATTGTTCCACATAGCCCACGAAAAGGCAGGCATAGCTAGGACCCATGCGGGTACCCATAGCAACACCTTTCATTTGGAGGAAATGAGTGAAGTTAAAGGAGAAGTTGTTCAATGTGAGAACAAGTTCAGCCAGGCGGAGGAGGGTGGTGGTGGATGGGGACTGGAAGGGCCTCTGTTCAAGGAAGAAGCGGAGTGCCCTCAGGCCATCCTGGTGGGGGATGGAGGTGTAGAGGGATTGTACATCCATGGTGAAAAGGAAGCAGTTGGGGCCTCCCTCCCGGAACAATGATAGGGTTCCCCTTGTCCTCACTTTTCACCCCACCAGCCTCCACATTCAATGGATCATCCTCCGCCATTTCTGCTACCTCCAAAGTGATCCCACCACCAAAAGCATCTTCCCCTCCCCTCCCCTTTCAGCATTCTGCAGGGACCGCTCCCTCCGAGACACCCTAGTCCATTCCTCTATCACCCCAAACAGCCCTTCCCCTTCAACTGGCACCTTCCCTTGCAAGCGCAGGAGATGTAACACGTACCCCTATACCTCCCCCCTTCCCACTGTCCAGGGCCCCAAACACCCCTTCCAGGTGAAACAGCGAATTACTTGTACTTCTCGCAATCTAGTATACTGTATTCGCTGCTCACGATGCAGTCTCCTCTACATTGGGGAGACCAAACGCAGGTTGGGTGACCGCTTTGCGGAACACCTCCGTTCAGTCCGTAAGGGTGACCCCGAGCTTCCGGTCGCCTGTCATTTTAATTCACCGCTCCATTCCCACTCGGACCTCACCGTCCTTGGCCTCTTGTATTGTTCCACGGAAGCTCAACGTAAACTCGAGGAACAGCACCTCATCTTCCGATTAGGCACTTTGCAGTCTTCCGGACTCAATATCGAGTTCAATAATTTCAGATCATAACCTCGGCCCCTATTACTTTTTTATTTGTAAGTTTTTCCACCCCTTTGTTTTGGGTCTTCCTTTCCCCCCCCCCCTCCCTTTCCTTTTGTTTCTCTCTCCCACCTGGCAGCTGTCTCCTATCCTGCCAGTACACTTCACACCTAATCTCAGCTGTCTTTTGTCTCCACTGGCCTATTACCATCTCATCTCTTTTGCTTCTTTTGTTTGATCGCAGCCCTGCCTTTGATCTATTTTCTTCTCTTTCCAGTTTTGAAGAAGGGTTTCGACCCGAAACGTCAATTCAAATTTCTCTCCACGGATGTTGCCTGACCTGCTGTGCTTTTCCAGCAATTTCTGTTGTTATTTCGGATTTCCAGCATCTGCAGTATTTTGCTGTCGTATCAGCTTAGTGAATCTTCGCTGAACTCCTTCCATGGCAAAAATATCCTTCCTCAGATAAGGCGACCAAAACTGCACACAATACTCAAGATGTGGTCTCACCAAGGCCCTGTACAACTGCAGCAAGACATCCTTGTTCCTGTACTCAAACCCTCTCGCTATGAAGGCCAACATACCATTTGCCTTCTTAACCGCCTGCTGCACCTGCATGCTTACCTTCAGCGACTGGTGCACAAGGACACCCAGGTCTCATTGCACTTCCCCTTCTCCCAATCTATTGCCATTCAGATAATAATCTACCTGTGGTAAACCACTGTTTGTATTCCTGTTTGTCCTGTTTGTATTCCACTGTGTACATGCCTGGACATGCCTCGGCTGACTCCTCCCACAGGTCCTAGTATAAAGGTGACTGCTCCCCAGCCCTTAGTATCATGGACCGGTCGACCACACGAGGCAGACCTCCATTCTGTTGTTAATAAAAGCCTTTAGTTACTCTTCTAACTCTCAGTCTTTTATGAGTAATTGATAGCGCATCAATTTTATTAACAACATTTTTATAATGGAGAAGATCCTCACACCAGCATGCCTGGACTTAGATCATCGGGAGGCGGACTCATCCACCAAGTTTACTCACTGGCTTAAGTGTTTCGAAAAATTCCTGACCGCCTCCGAAGCAATCAAATCGGACGAGGACAAACTGGATGTCCTGACCTCCAAAGTGAACCACCGAGTGTACTCGGTCATCCAAGACGCGACCTCGTACGCGGACGCTATCAAGCTCCTCAAGGACCAGTACACGCGCCCAGTGAACGAAGTGTACGCCAGGCACCTCCTGGGGAGTCGTAAACAACAACCTGGGGAATCGACCGTGGAATACCTTCAGGCACTGTCTGTGCTTGGCCGGGCCTGTGGTTGTAAGGATGTAAAGGCCGCCGTGTACACAGAGGAACTTATCCGGGACGCTTTTGTAGCGGGCCACAGATCCAATTACACCCGACAGCGACTGTTGGAGCAGAGTAACCTCGACCTCAACAAGGCCTCTGAACTCGCACTATCGTTGGATGCAGCCTACCAGGGCATGGATGCCTACTCCTCTGCACCGTGGACGCCGCGGGGAATGACAGCCTGGGACACGGTAGGACCGCCTCATAGCACCGTGCCACCCCAGCCACACCCCAACAACGGCCCAACTACCGCAGCAGTGTCCCAAGGCCAGACAGCAGTGCCCCAAGGCCAGAAATGCTACTTCTGTGGCCAGGCAAAACACCCCAGAGCGCGCTGCCCGGCGAAAAACGCGATCTGCTCGGGCTGCGGGAAGAAGGGACACTACGCTAGCGTCTGCAGGGCCAAAGCCACCCCGAACCCCAGCAGCGCCGCGTGTGGGCCATGCGGGCCGCCATCTTGGACCTCCCCGGCCATGTGCGAATCACCGGTACAGCAGCCATTTTGGACGCCTCCAGCCACATGGGGATCATGGACACCGCCATCTTGGACGACAGCCGGGACGCAGCAGGCCCCCGACACCGCCTCATCTGATACCCGCAGCGACACACCGACCCCTACGCTGGCATCCGTTACACTGGACCAAGCGAGACCGCACCAACTGGCCAGTTCCACAATGGACATTAAGGTAAATGGTCACGATACAATCTGCCTTTTTGACTCTGGGAGCACGGAGAGCTTCATCCACCCCGACACGGTGCGGCGTTGCTCTCTCCCAGTCCTGCCTGCGCAACAGCGGATTTCTATGGCCTCCGAGTCCCAGTCGGCAGACATCGGCGGCTACTGCGTGGTGACATTCGTAGTAGACGGGACCGTGTACGATCATTTTAAACTTCTGGTCCTGCCTGACCTCTGCGCTGCCGTCCTGCTGGGGTTAGATTTTCAGTGCCACCTTAAAAGTGTTACGATGGCGTACGGTGGACCCCTACCCCCACTCACAGTCCGCAGCCAGCAGCTTCCAAACTGCCCGCCGCGCACCAGGTGCAACCTCTCCACACTCAGAGTCACCCCCCCCCAACTGTTTGCTAACCTCACCCCCGACTGTAAGCCCATCGCCACAAAGAGCAGGCGATACAGTGCCGGGGACAGGGTTTTCATTAAAACCGAAGTGGAGCGGCTCCTGAAAGAAGGGATTATTGAGGGCAGCACCAGCCCCTGGCGAGCCCAGGTTGTGGTCGTTAAGACCGGCGAGAAGCAGCGCCTGGTCATCGACTACAGCCAGACAATAAATCGCTACACCCTGCTGGACGCCTACCCACTCCCCCGTATAGCTGATATGGTCAACCAGATCGCGCAGTACCGCGTCTTCTCGACCATTGACCTGAAATCAGCGTACCACCAGCTCCCCATCCGCCCTGAGGACCGCCAGTACACTGCCTTTGAGGCAAACGGCCGCCTCTATCACTTCCTTAGGGTTCCCTTTGGCGTCACCAACGGGGTCTCCGTCTTCCAAAGGGAGATGGACCGGATGGTAGATCAAAATGCGTTGCAGGCCACTTTCCCATATCTGGACAATGTGACCATCTGCGGCCGTGACTTGCAGGACCATGACGCAAACCTCGAAAAATTCCTCCGCACCGTCCAACTCCTAAACCTGACATATAACAAGGAGAAGTGCATATTCCGCACAAACCGCCTCGCCATCCTTGGCTGTGTTGTGGAACACGGAGTCATCGGCCCCGACCCCGACCGGATGCGTCCCCTTATGGAACTTCCACTGCCCCACTGCCTCAAGGCCCTGAAGAGGTGCCTAGGGTTTTTCTCCTATTACGCCCAGTGGGTCCCCTACTATGCGGACAAGGCCCGTCCGCTGATCAAGTCCACCTCTTTTCCCTTGACGGCAGAGGCCCGCTTAGCCTTCCACCGTATCAAGGAGGACATTGCCAAAGCCACCATGCACGCAGTGGACGAATCCATCCCCTTCCAGGTGGAAAGCGACGCGTCTGACTTTGCCCTGGCCGCTACCCTCAATCAGGCGGGGAGACCCGTGGCCTTCTTTTCACGAACCCTCCAAGGCCCGGAGACCAGACACTCCGCTGTTGAGAAGGAGGCCCAGGTGATTGTGGAGGCTGTGCGTCATTGGAGGCACTACCTGGCCGGAAAACGATTTACCCTGCTCACTGACCAGCGTTCAGTTGCTTTTATGTTTAACAACAAGCAGAGGGGCAAAATCAAAAATGACAAGATCTTGAGGTGGAGAATCGAACTTTCCACCTACAACTACGAGATCTTGTACCGGCCCGGGAAGCTAAATGAACCCCCGGATGCGCTATCGCGTGGCACCTGCGCCAGCGCGCAGATCGATAGACTGCGGGCCCTCCACAATGACCTCTGCCACCCGGGGGTCACCAGGTTCTTCCACTTCATCAAGGCCCGCAACCTGCCTTACTCTATTGAGGAGGTCAGGACCATGACCAGGAACTGCCAAGTCTGCGCTGAGTGCAAACCGCACTTTTATAGACCAGACAGGGCCCACCTGATAAAAGCCACTCGCCCCTTCGAGCGCCTGAGCGTCGATTTTAAAGGGCCTCTCCCCTCCTCCGACCGCAATGTGTACTTCCTCAATATTATTGATGAGTACTCCCGTTTCCCGTTCGCCTTCCCCTGCCCGGACATGACCAGTGCCACGGTCATTAAATGTCTGAACAACCTCTTCACCCTGTTCGGCTTCCCCAGCTATATCCATAGCGACCGGGGCTCATCGTTTATGAGCGACGAACTCCGTCAGTACCTGCTAACTAGGGGTATTGCCACAAGCAGGACCACCAGTTACAACCCCCGGGGGAACGGACAGGTGGAAAGAGAAAATGCGACAGTTTGGAAGGCCGTCCTGCTAGCCTTAAAGTCTAGGGGCCTTCCAACCTCCCGCTGGCAGGATGTGCTCCCCGATGCGCTCCACTCTATTCGGTCACTGCTCTGCACTGCCACTAACGCCACCCCTCATGAGAAAATGTTTGTCTTCCCAAGGAAGTCCACATCGGGGACATCGCTACCGCCATGGCTGACGTCCCCAGGGCCGGTCCTACTGAGAAGACACGTGAGGACCCATAAAACGGACCCCCTGGTCGAGAGGGTCGACCTCCTCCACGCCAACCCCCAGTATGCTTACATCGCATACCCGGACGGGCGGGAGGACACAGTCTCCATAAGAGACCTTGCACCCTCGGGGGCCGCAGTAACCCACTACCCACTACCACCCCCCCCCACGATCCGATATCCAGCCCCAGCAGACGGCAGGCCTGGGCCCCGCGACCCGCTCGACATCTACGAGGACGACACGCCTGTGCCACAGCCTACGCTGGACTCGACGCCGGAAACTTCACTACCCCTGCCGTCGCCACGCAGATCACAGCGGCAGACAAGACCTCCGGAGAGACTCCAATACACTAACTTTTAATACACTTCACCCCGCCGGACTCAATTTTAAACAAGGGGTGAATGTGGTAAACCACTGTTTGTATTCCTGTTTGTCCTGTTTGTATTCCACTGTGTACATGCCTGGACATGCCTCGGCTGACTCCTCCCACAGGTCCTGGTATAAAGGTGACTGCTCCCCAGCCCTTATTATCATGGACCGGTCGACCACGCGAGGCAGACCTCCATTCTGTTGTTAATAAAAGCCTTTAGTTACTCTTCTAACTCTCAGTCTTTTATGAGTAATTGATAGCGCATCACTACCTTCCTGTTTTTGACACCAAAGTGGATAACCTCACATTTATCCACGTTATATTGCATCTGCCATGCTTCTGCCCAATCACCCAACCTGTCCAAATCATCCTGTCGTTTCTCGGCATCCTCCTCACAGCACACACGCCCACCCAGCTTTGTGTCATCTGCAAATTTGGAGATATTACATCTAGTTCCCTTCTCTAGATCATTAATATATATTGTGAATAGCTGGGGTCCAAGGACCGATCCCTGCGGTAACCCACTAGTCACTGCCTGCCACTCGGAAAAAGACCCGTTTATTGCAACTCTTTGCTTTCTATCTGCCAACCAGTTCTCTATCCAAGTCAATACCTTGCCCACAATCCCATGTGCATTAACTTTACACGCTAATCTCTTTTGGGAGATCTTATCGAAAGCCTTCTGAAAGTCCAATACACCACATCCACTGGTTCGCCCTTATCTATTTTACTAGTTACATTCTCAAAAAATTCCAGTAGATCAGTCAAGCACGATTTACCTTTTGTAAATCCATGTTGACTTTGTCCGATCCTGTCACTGTTTTCCAAGTGCTCTGCTATTACATCATTTATAATCCACTCTAGCATTTTCCCCACTACCGATGTCAGGCTTACCAGTCTGTAATTCCCCATTTTCTCTCTACCACCTTTTGTAATAGTGGGGTAACATTAGCTACCCTCCAATCCATGGGTACTGTTCCAGATTCCATTGAATGTTGGAAGATGACCAGCAATGCATCTACTATTTCTAGGGCCACTTCCTTAAGTACCCTAGGATGTAGATTATCAGGCCCTGGGGATTTATCGGCCTTCAATCCCATCAATTTCCCTAACACCATTTCCCTACAAATACTGATTTCATTCAGTTCCTCCCTTTCATCAGACCCTATGTTCCCCAACATTTCTGGGAGGTTATTTGTGTCCTCCTTTGTGAAGACAGAACCAAAATATGTGTTTAATTGGTCTTCCATTTCTTTGTTCCCCATTATAAATTCCCCTGATTCTGACTGCAAGGGACCTACGCTTGACTTCACCAATCTTTTTCTCTTCACATATCTATAAAAGCTTTTACAGTCAGTTTTTATGTTCCCTGAAAGCTTACTCTCATATTCTATTTTCCCTTTCTTAATTAATCCCTTTGTCCTCCTTTGTTGAATCCTAAACTGCTCCCAATCCTCTGGATTACTGCTTTTTCTGGCCAATTTATATGTCCTCTCCTTGGATTTTATGCTATCCCTAATTTCCCTCGTTAGCCACGGTTGAGTCACCTTTTTTGTTTTATTTTTATGCCAAACTGAGATGAACAAATTCTGTAGTTCATCCATGCGGTCTTTGAATGTTTGCCATTGCCTATCCACCGTTAACCCTTTGAGTGACATTCCCCAATCAATCCTACCCCATTTGCGCCTCAGACCATCGTAGTTTCCTTTATTTAAATTCAGGACCCTAGTCTCTGAGTCAACTACTTCATTCTCCATCTTAATGAAGAATTCAATCATACTTAACAGTAAAACAAAACTTATAAACGACTGTATACTGTAGTTTTCGGAGTGAGAATTTTGCCGGTTATTAGAGAATTCCAGATATTTAGGTGCCGTTTAAACGAGAGTTTCCTGTATTATTATCTAAACACACACGGAACAGGACATTGATTGACATGGACCGAACAACATAGTGACTCGGGATACATTTATATTTGACGTACCTTATTCTATCATATTGGATCTAACAACAGCTCATAGCAAACACCAATTAGTTGAAATTACAATGTGCAATTTATTAGTATGAAATTCCAACATCCTCTATTTTAACACAGGCATTACCCAGTTAAAATAAATAGGTTAATACCTTTGGTAAATACCAAAGGGGCATTACACAGCATAACTTCAAGTGTACTGCTTCCTGTATGATGGAACATGGCTTTAGAAAAATGGCTTGACTCTGCTGATAGGTTATTTCATATTGTACAGAACAGTTCTGCTGTGTGTTTTGAGCTGATTGGTTCAATAAAGTTTGTTCTGTGAGTGGCAGCTGGTGCTCATTGCTACAGCTTAAATCAATATGTGATTCTAAAGGAAACTATCGGCTATGTGTCTTCCAGATGGTGCATGGATCCATATAACAAACAAAAAAAAATTAAATATTATTTTTTCACCATTGTCCGTTTTGTTTTGTTCATATAATCCTCTATTTTTCTCCTACTGTCGACCAAGACCACTTCAGTAACATACAACTTGGAAAATGTGTATTATGAAATCATAAGCTATATTATTTAGTGCAACCAGCAAAAAGTCACATCGATCATAGCTGTCAATGTAGTCACATCACTTGAATCACACATTTTGTTCCACTATCTTTTTCTTATAATTTTCTGTCCATACAGACTGAAATTAGGAAATCAATATTTCAATCATCTACTGATCAGTAAAATTCAGTGCTTCAGTTCTGTCAATCTGCAACAAAATTGTTAGTACACCTTGTGTTAGCATTAAGATCTGCATGAATCAAATCAGCTGAATGAACACTCAATGCATAAAAATGCATAAAAAACCTTGAAATCTATTTGCTGTAAAAACTTGTTGGTTGTAGTTGAATAAGTCTTGTGTAATGCAATATAAACGTTTACTAATGTTGTATGGGGTGTTGGCATTATTCATTTAAATGAAGAGTTGAAGTTGTGAATCAGCACAGTGGCCATTTTGAATAAAATTATAAAAAATAAAATGCCTTTAAAACTTTAAACCAATAGCAAAAAGACAAGTCATCCTTCAGACAGAACAATAAAATGTGATTTGAAGTACATAGCCTTTTGAAAAGGTGCCAAACTTTCTTAATCATTTGATGTCTCCAGCTAACCTAGCAAGTGGTCAAACCTGTCAGCCCCAGCCACATTATTGGGGATTAATTTTACAAGCACAAGGGTGTGGTAGCTTAAAAGACTATCTCGTACAAATATTACAGATTTCCAGCATCCACAGTAGTTTGTTTTTGATCTAATATGTGTTGAGGTTTATCTAGTGTCATTTATTTAACTGGGTTCGCACAACTAACTTTTTTGAGGAAAATGAAAACTGTTTATCTGTCCAATTGTAAAAAGAACAAATGTGCAGGTGAACTCTTCATCTTGATGGGCTTGAGATCTGTTTCATAAAACACTGAAACCAAAACTCTGCTTTGCACAATTATGCGTGTTCATGTTATCTTAGAGAGTGGGACAGAGGAAAATAGGATATATTTTGAGCAAAATGAATGAGACTGACAGGTCCACAAACCTTTCAAAGGAACAACTTTATAATTTCAGACTATTGTTCCCATACTTTAACTGTATTTGAAGTGAGCAAAGCCAATGATCAGGGATTCACAATGAATGGGGTGGAGACCGTCATATATGTGTTATATTTGGTCATTTAAATTTACCAAATCACATCAAGGTCACAATAACATCCTAGAATGTATGAGCTGTAATGTGGAATAGGCAAGAAGTATGTTTCAAAAGCAAAATACTGCGGAAGCTGGAAATCTGAAGTAAAAGGTCATCGACCTGAAACGTTAACTCTGTATCTCTCTCCACAGAAGCTGTCTGAACTGCTGAGTATTTCCAGCATTTTCTGTTTTTATTTCTGATTTTTGTATAAGAAATATGTTTCTGCTGATTTGTTGCTAAGCTCTCTGAGAAAGAGAGTCCATTATTTGCACTTATAATATTAAAGAACACACCAGTTAACACTAGGGGAGATGTTAAGACTACAATGACAAAGCAAAATTACTTCAAAGCAATTAAAACGTATTTACTTTATTTTGTCGTCTTATTTTTCAAGGTGATAAATAGATTAACCCAAAAGTGGTTACTGCTAGTGGGTCTGAAAGTACAGTACTTCTAAATCAAAGCATTCCCCAAGAAATTAGTGCAAAAGATCATTTGTAAGTTTTTATTTATTCCCAAATGATTTGCATGAATTTGACTCGTGTGCCAGTTCCTCTGGATGTTACTAGCTCCACGTTTACTCATGAGAGCGCAACTGTTGCTAGCAAAAGTGAAAAAACCACTCAGACTTCCTCCAAAAATAAGGAGGTATAGCTCTTAAGATGGATGTTAGTTAGCAACCTTGTCCAGCTTTCTAGTTATCAACCTCCTCCACCTTTCACTAGCCAGAAATGCTGCTCAGCATAAAACTTGAATACTCAATGATCTGAAAAATCTGTGACTGTTCCAGCATACTCCCACCATAATTTTGCTGAGAGTCCACTAGAATGGCTAGAACCTTAATACCCTGAGTCCTGGCTTTGCGGTGAAATTTGCTCAACAGCTTGTTGGGGGCGGAGCTTCTGCCCACCCCAAACACGATCGTCATAAGGTGTGGGAAGTGGGTGTGGGAATCTTCACTGCAGGCCTGACATATGGTGTACCATCCCCAAACACCAGCAGTTATGCATTTTTTTTATTCATTCACGGGATGTGGGCGCCACCGGCAAAGCCAGCATTTATTACCCATCCCTAATTGCCCTTGAGAAGGTGGTGGTGAGCCACCTTCTTGAACCACTGCAGACCATCATAGCAGTTTTCTGATACGACGTAATGGTCATTTCAGAGGGCAGTTAAGAGTCAATCACATTGCTGTGGGTCTGGAGTCACATATCGGCCAGACCGGGTAAGGACGGCAGGTTACCTTCCCTAAAGGACATTAGTGAACCAAATAGGCTTTTACAACAATCCAGTAGCTTCATAGTTACCATTACTGTTACTAACATTTTATTCCAGATTTATTTAATTGAATTTAAATTCCCCAACTGTTGTGGTGGGTATTTGAACTCGTGTCTCACGGAAGATTAGTCCAGGCCTCCGGATTACTAGTCCACTAACCATAACCACTATGCTACCATTCGCAACCACCTGGATGTTTAGGCCAGAATTGTGGTACAATCAAAGGGGAAATAAAAGGGGGAAATATTTTTTAACATTTTTAATTGCAACATCCTTACCCAGGGGCCGCTGTGGGAAGCTACAGCTTCTTCCTGAGGAGACCTCCCACCCCTCCCTGGCCCGCCCACCTTCAGTAGACTTTACAGCATCTCCACAATGGTGCAGGCATCTATCATCAGCAGACAAATGAGGGAACCTCCTCCTGACCCTAGAAAGTTACCAGGGTCAATGGTGGAGGTTCCCTGTGGGTCCAGCTTATGTCAAGATGCACCCATTCATGGATTTTCAGGGCCAATTTATTTTTTGTGTCATGATCCATTTATTTAATTTCTTTATTCCTGCCTTACTCTTTTTATTTCTTCTTTTCCTAAATTTCCTGCCAATTTCTAACCTTTCTAGTCCTCTTATGGTAACGGCAATATAATGATATTTGTACAATCAATAAATGATGATGTGACAATTTAGCTTGGGTTCTCAGCAGAGTTATATGAATATATGAAAGATGAAGGACAGGAAAAAACAGCCGTGATATACATCACCCACCACCAGACAAGTGTTCTCCTGGAAGAGACAGAAAAAGATTAAAAACCCAAAGCCAATTTCAGAGGAAAAAATCTGGAAAGTTCCTCTCTGAACCCCCTTAGGCAACCAAACCAAGTCCAGCTGAACAAAATGACCACGATTACTTAGTATTTGCCAGCCTTTTATATGTTGTGCTCTCTGCCCCAGCCAGGAACTGAACCATCTGTCTTTTGAAGGTATGCAGCGAATCTGCACTCACCACTTGAGCCGGCAGTGTGTTCTAACGGTCCACTATCCTCTAGGAAAAGATGAAAGAACCCTTCGACATCTAATCTAGTTCTACCTTTACACAACTTAAACACTGGGCCTTCCTAATTGGAATAAACTAAGTATATGAACACAGTCTAGTCCCTTTGTTTTTTCAAACATCTCTATCAGTTCACCCCAGAGTCTATGCTTCTCTAAAGTGAATAGACTCAGCATTTTAAGCCTATCTGGGTAACTAAGATGTTTTAAGCTGAGAATCATTCTTGTGAACCTTCCTCTGAACCTTTTCAAATGCCTCTATATCACCCACCATGTGAGGGGACTAAAAATGGACACAGTATTCTAAGTGAGGCCTAACCAAAGTCTTATACAAGGTCAAAACCATATGCTATGTTTTATACTGAAGCGTGTTAGCAATGTAACATAATATTCTATTTGTTTTAGCTATGGCTCCATGAAACTGATTAAGAGAATTATGTTCAATAATACCAAGATCTCTCTCCTTCTCAACAGGCTTAAGTTCTTTACCCTGTAGGGTATAAGTATAGCGTTGGTCCTGACCATGTGCATAACATTACATCTAGCTAAGTTAAATGCCATTTGCCAAACATGGGCCCAGTCCCCCATCACATCAAGATCAGCTTAGAGTGGGCCACGCAGTCCGTTAAAAGGGCCGCGCGGCCCCCAAAAAATTACAGGGAACATTGCATTGTAGGGTAACCTATTGTGAGATACTTTCCTGAAAATCTAAATATGCAATGTCTACCAGGCTACCCTCATCCACCGACCTAGTAGCTTCTTCAAAAAATGCAATGAAATTGGTAATACACCACTTTATTGTTTCTGAAGTCAAGTTGAATGTCTCTGATAACTCCTTCTCTGTCTAGGTGATCATAGAGAACATCTCTTATGATCCTTTCTAGCATCTTGCCAATGACTGACATCAAACTATTGGGCATATAGATCCCTGGATGTAACTTGTCACCTTTTTTGAAAATCTTCACTACATAAGCATCCCTCCAATCCAAGGGAATAGTCCTTGACTCTAGCGAGCTACTAAAGATACAGACAAGGAGGTGCAAAACACATGACCCACCTCTTTAAGCACTCTCGGGTGGATGTCATCTGGACCAGCAGCTCTATCTGAATTGAGGTTTCTAATTCTTTCTAAGATATCATCAATTATTTTGACATTTACAATTTTTGTGTCCACAGTACAGCTCATTACTGGAAATTGACAAAATGAATATAGTCCTATAAAGCAAAAAGGGGCTACATCAAAGAATAGAGTTCCATGGAAAAACAGAGAAAGTAAACCTAAATTGAAACTTGAAATGGCAAAATATGATAAAATTAGGGTGAAAAATAACAAGAAAATCACAAAGAATGTAGATCGTGTAGCGAGGAAGAGAAAAGGAAGATTAGAATAGCTAAAAGGGAATATGGAAAAATCTAGCAGGCAATATAAAAGAAAACATTAAGGGCTTTAATAAATCTATATATAAAGTTAAAAAATCATTAAGGAAAGGGTGGGACTGCGCAGGGAGGAAGAAGGTATGGCAGAAATACTAAATAAATATTTGGCATCGGTTTCTGCAAATGATGGTGGAAGTGAGGATGTAGGCTTACTAAAGGAGGATACAGGTCACTTGTTAGTGATAATTGTAGAAAAAGGAAGTGGTTGTAAAAAATTGACAAGACTCAAGATGGATAAGTTAACCTGGGATTTTGAAGGAAGTCAGTGACGAGATAGCAGATCTGGCTACATTTTTCAAACTTCCCTAAATATGCAAATTATACCATGGGAATGGAGAGCAGCTAATGGGCTGGATTTTCATTGAGGAGTCGGGTAGGAGGCGGGACTACAACTTTAGGGGTTGTAGTCCCGCCTCCATCGAGTTCTAGCCAACCCAGGTGATTTAGACTTGATTGACCTTGTTGAGCCCGCCCAGTGGCCCACAGGCCAATTAAGGGCCATCCAGCAACAGGTGACGTCACAGATTGAAATTTCATCTGTCAAGACCTTTTGACAGATGAAATATCAGTGTTTGACAGCTGTTTGAAGCTGTCAAACACTGACAATCTGTACTCCAGGTTAATTCCTTCCTCTCAGGATGATTTAGAGATCTCCCCGGAACATAAAGCAGAGGCTGCAGATTTTGACAGCTGGCGGCCATTCTGCTTTCTGTGCCGGTGAGATGAGGGACTCCCGAGACCTGAAGGAAGGAAGGCTGTAAAGGTAAATAAAGGTTAGTAGAACTTCTTTAAACACTTTACACAGATCAAACACACTTACCTCATCACTCATGCACCCATCATTCACCTGAATACCGGACATCTCGATCCCTCCAAGCCCTTCATCCCGACGGCCCGCCTCGCTAACTTGGCGTGGTTTGGAGCCGTCGGGAATCCCACATTTCAACAATGAAAATAGGGATTAGGCTAAAAACTGCCTGTTAACTACCTGTTAACAGGCAGTAAATTTGCACTAATCCCCTTCCCGCCTCAGGGAGGCGGGTCCCAGTGTGAGGCGGGTACCCGCCTCCTTTGAAACTGGCATGGAGGCGGGTTGGGGGCGGGATGGGGCCGGGACCCCCGATTTCGGGATTTTAAACCCCCACACGCCTCCAATCCCGACTCCACGGCCCAATGAAAATCCAGCCCAATGTCTTTCAACTTTTATTGAAGATGGGAGAGAAGGATAAAATGGATAACTGTAGACCACTAGTTCAATGCCAGTTGTCAAACTCTAAAGGGGGCGATTTTAACCCTACCATCAATCGGGTGTGGCAGCAGTTAAAATCACCTAAGCTACTTACCAGCCCTGAAGCTTCCAGGAGCTGACAAGTTTGTATTTTAACCTTCATTCCTGAGCAGGCAGCTAGGACACCCGGCCAAAGCCAGCTGGGTCTTTTTAACATATGCATATCGGATCCCGATGATGGCAAGCAGGCTTCCTTAAAGTCCAGGCCATTGTAGATGATATGCATGTAGCCTTACGGGCCTCTGACACCAATCATCAGAGCAGAAAGAGGTCCATATCCATTAATGGACAGGGGATGTGTGATCATTTGTATGAATGCTCACTATACCTTTATCTGTTATTTTTTTAGCACTGTGCCACTGTTATTTGAAGGGAAAGGAAGACTGGATGGGTTGACCCTTCTGTGACAAAGGATACACTATTCAGCCTGACTCATAATCCCCTTCAAACAGCCAAGAAGAAGAACAACAACTTGTATTTATGTAATGCTTATAATAAAGAAAAAAATGTCCAAAGGTGTGTCAAGACGCATAATAAAAAATGGATGCCAAGCCAAAAAAGGCCACCTCCGTAACATCACCCGACTCCGCTCCTGCCTCAGCTCATCTACCACTGAAACCCTTATCCATGCCTTTGTTACCTCTAGACTTGACTATCTAACACACTCCTGGCTGGCCTCCCATCATTCACCCCCCATAAACTTAAGCTCATCCAAAACTCTGCTGCCTGTATCCTAACTCGCACCAAGTCCCGTTCACCCATCACCCCTGCGCTCGCTGACCTACTTTGGCTCACAGTCCGGCAACGCCTCCATTTTAAAATTCTCATCCTTGTTTTCAAATCCCTCCACAGCCTCACCCCCTCTATCTCTGTAACCTCCTTCAGCCCTACAACCCCCAAAGATATCTGCGCTCCTCCAATCTTCGCTCTTGAGCATCCCCAATTTTAATTGCTCTACCATTGGTGGTCTTGCCTTCAGCTGCCTAGGCCCTAAGCTCTGGAATTCCCTCCCTAAACCTCTCCACCTCTTTATCTTTCTTTCCTCCTTTAAGACACTCCTTAAAACCTACCTTTTGTCCTAATATCTCCTTATGTGGCTCGGTGTCAAATTCTGTTTGATAATTGCTCCTGTTGAAGTGCCTTGCGACGTTTTACTACATTAAAGGTGCTACATAAAAGTTGCTGCTGTTTTTGAGCAAAACCTTGGTCAAAGACGTGGGTGTTAAGGAGGACCTTACAGGAGGAGGAGGAGGTGGAGTGGCAGAGGGGTTTAGGGAGGGACCTTACAGGAGGAGGAGGAGGTGGAGTGGTAGAGGGTTTTAGGGAGGGACCTTACAGGAGGAGGAGGAGGTGGAGTGGCAGAGGGGTTAGGGAGGGACCTTACAGGAGGAGGAGGAGGTGGAGTGGTAGATGTTAAGTCTGTGTGTTATATTGAGAATTACTACACAGACCACAAGAGTAAAATTTAACAGGTCTTTACTAGTCGAAGGTCAGGGTGGAACTGCCCAATAAATCATTACACAGCACTTATATACCGGTGTGGTCACCACCGGTATTACAGTATACAGCAGCCAAGATAAAGTAGTGCAACCCTTAAAATAGTTCTCTTAAAGATGGAACGGTTACATACACTACAATCCTCCCTTTTTAGCTTAACAGTATATATTCCCCATTAAACATAACATCCGAACATATATACACAACTTCATGTAAAAACAGTTTACAGATTCAGTCTCTCTGGAGGCTTCCTGACTCAGTCCGGATAACGCCTCGGTGGTGTAGTAGTTTTCGGTGGTGTAGTAGGTTCTTTTGGCAAGGTCGATTCGGCTTGAATGCCAGTGTCGGGTTCATCTGATTCCAGTATCACCGGATCAGAGGTAGATACTATGGGTATCTCTGCTTCATCATTAGGCGTATAGAGTTGTGGAGTAGGTTGTCCCTTTTCGGATGACTCTATGATCTGGTCAACATGGCGCCTTATTACGCTTTCACCAATGTCCACGGTATACATCAGCGGTCCTAGTCGTGTGCAAATAGTTCCAGGCTGCCATTTCTCGGTACGGTAGTCCCGGGCCAAAACTTGTTGACCTATCTGGAAGGTTCTAGTTGGCCTTTCATTCATGCCTTGAAATTGCCGGTTCTCTACGTCCCTTCTGATGTTTGGCTTGATCAAATCCAGCCGGTATCTTAGTCTTCTATTGAAAAACATCATGGCGGGAGTTTGGTTTGTAACCGCATGTGTTGCATTCCTGTACGCCAACAAGAAGTTATCTACCTTATGTTGTAGATTTATGTCTTCATTACCCATGGCCTTTATGGCCTTCTTGAAGGTCTGGACAAACCTTTCAGCTAATCCATTGGTGGCGGGATGGTATGGGGCGGACGTGTAGTGCTTAACCCCATTGTTTTTTAAGAACTTCCTGAATTCTTCGGACACAAATTGCGGTCCATTATCAGAACAGATCTGTTCCGGCAGCCCATTCCTGGCAAATATGGTCCTTAATACTGTGATGGTTTTTTCCGTGGTGGTGGAGGACATCTTTATTACCTCCGGCCACTTGGAGTGTGCATCCACCGCGATTAAGAACATTGAGTCCATAAATGGACCAGCAAAGTCGATATGTACCCTTTGCCATGGAGATGAGGGCCACTCCCATGGATGTAGAGGGGCTTGTGGTGGGGCGTTTTGGACCTTCTGGCATCCTAGACAGCTCTTGGTCATTTCTTCGATGTCTCCATCGATACCTGGCCACCACACAAACGCTCTGGCTAGGTTCTTCATTTTCACTCCACCCAGATGCCCCTCGTGAAGCTCCTTTAGCACTTTATGCTGGAGTTTGGGTGGAATCACCACTCTGGATCCACACATCAAAGTTCCTCGGCACACTGACAGCTGCTCTCTTCTTTGCGAGAATGCTGGCAACAGTGGTTCACCATGTGCTGGCCATCCCTTCACCGTTAAATCGTAGACTCGTGAGCGAGTCGGGTCATTTCTCGTTTCCTTTTCGATGGTAGAATTTGTTACTGGTAGACATTCCACTATGGTTGAGTGGAACATCTCCACTGGGTCCACTGTAGGCGCCTCTTCTACCGTTGGCAACGGTAGGCGCGATAAACCGTCAGCATTCCCATGCTGTTTTGATCCTTTATATTCTATGTCATATTGGTGTGCCCCTAGGAAAAGGGACCACCTCTGTAGCCTTTGCGCTGTCATAATGGAAACGCCCTTTTTAGGGTTGAATATGGATACCAACGGCTGGTGGTCTGTCAGCAGTGTAAACTTCTGGCCCTGCAGGTAATGATTAAACTTCTTTACTCCCCACACCAGGCTGAGAGCCTCCCTATCTATCTGAGCATAGTTGCGCTCAGCGGAGGTCAATGATCTGGATGCAAATGCGACAGGCCTTTCCAAGCCATTTGGCAACTTGTGTGAGAGTACTGCTCCAATACCATAAGGAGAAGCATCACAAGCTAAACGAATAGGTAGCGTCGGGTTGAAATGAGCCAACACTTCCTCTGAGATGATCAATGCCTTGCTTTTGCGAAAGGCCTTCTTACAGTCCTCGCTCCACTTCCATGGTACTTCTTTCTGCAAAAGAGCATTCAGCGGGTGCAGCACCGTGGATAGATTTGGCAGAAACTTATGGTAATAGTTAATCAACCCTAGGAACGACCTCAACTGGGATACATTTTCCGGAGCGGGAGCCTTCACAACAGCTTCGATCTTGTCAGGTGACTTGTGCAGTCCCTCCTGGTCAATGACATGACCACAGTACAAGATCCGTTTCTGAAAGAACTCACATTTCTGCCGATTAACTCGAAGTCCATATTCCTTCAATCTGGTGAGCACCAGTTTCAAATTTGCAAGGTGTTCCTCATCGTCATCTCCTGTAATCAGGATATCGTCCAAGTAACATTGAGTGTTTGGAATTCCCTGTAATACCTGCTCCATGGCCCTCTGCCAAATTGTTGGAGCCGAAGCCACTCCAAAAACCAGTCTATTATATCGATACAAGCCTCTGTGCGTGTTGATTGTGAGATACTGGCGCGACTCTTCCTCAACTTCCATCTGTAAGTACGCTTGCGCCAGTTCTATCTTGGTGAAGTGTTTCCCGCCAGACAATGAAGCAAAGATATCCTCAATCCGCGGAAGCGGATATTGCACCGTGTGAAGCACCGGGTTAACTGTGATCTTGAAGTCTCCACAGATGCGGACCTTCCCCGGTTCCCCTGGCTTGTTACTCAATGAACGCTTCATGACGGGAACAATGGGCGTGGCCCACTCACTCCAGTCCACCTTAGACAGTACTCCTGAACGTTCTAGCCCTTCCAGCTCAGCTTCCACAGCAGGTCGTATCGCATAAGGTACCGGTCTGGCTTTGAAAAACTTTGGGTTTGCATGTTCTGCAATCTTGATTATTGCCTTAATTCCTCTTAGTGTTCCCAGTCCCTGTTGGAACACCTCTTTAGCCTCATCCAATATTCTGGACAATCGTTCAGGTTTGACATTTTTTTTTCCGGAATCTACCGTCATTGCTTTTAGGGAGTGCCAGTCCATATTTATTTTCCTGATCCACTCCCGTCCCAGAAGTGGTGGACCTCCCTCAGGTAGTACATATAAGTCCATTCCTTGGTGTTCTTTGCCCTTGTGTATCACCTTGACTTTTATCTTTCCGATGGGGTATACTTTTTGCCCCATGTATGTCTGCAATACTATCTCCGTATCCCGTAGGGGAATATGCGTGAATAACCTTTTGTAATCTTGCTTATTCATGACCGTCAACGCCGATCCGGTGTCCAATTCCATCTTCACTTGGACTCCTGTTATCTGAAGTGTGACCCAGATAGTTTGTCGGTCAGCTTCCTTACTCACATTGTGAATTCTCAGACTACCCAGTTCCTTGCTGTTGGAGTCTGAATCCGAATTCTGTTCATCCGAACTCTTCTCAGCCACCTTATGTACCTTTCTGCACTTTTCCTGCGGTGACTTTTTGTTGCTGGTCTTCTTTCCTGACCGGCATACTTTAGCTATGTGACCAAGCTTGCCACATTTTCTACATTCCTGGTTTTTAAACCAGCATTGGTTCTGATCGTGTGTCGTCTTTCCACAACGATAACATTTCGTTGTACCCAAAGCCATTTGATCTACGCTGAGTACCGCTGCCTTCAGCTGCATTTCCGCAGTGCCTCTCGCTGCGGCTTCGTTCGATGCTGCAATAGTGACAGCCTTATCAAGTGTAAGATCATTCTCTTCAAGCAGCCGCTTTTGTGTTCCTTCTTTCGACAATCTACACACGAATTTGTCTCTCAGTGCCTCTGTCAGACTTTCCCCAAACTGACAGTATTTCGCTAGCTTACGCAGTTCAATTAAATACTCCGCGTTGCTTTCCTCTTTCAGTTGCGTTCTCGCATAAAATTTAGATCGTTCCACTAACATCAGCGGTGTGGGGTTCAAATGATTTTTCAGGACAGCAACAATTTTAGCGAAAGTCTGATCCGCCGGTTTAGCTGGTGATAGAAGATGCTTCAATAGCCCGTATGTCTTCGCACCCATTGAGTTTAGTAAGGTTAGTGCTTTATCTTCATCTGATATTTTATTTGCCTTACAATATATCTCTATGCGTTCTACATACGTGGCCCAATCTTCAACATCGGGATCGAAATCGTTGATGTTACCACGCTTAGGCTTCCTCGCAATCTTCTTGAGGAACAAAAGGAAATTTTTCTTTTATTTTTTTTCAAAATGGCGGTTTCCCACGCTTGTCTTCTTCCCCCGCCTACGAAAATGGCGGCTTCCCGCGTTTGCCTTTCTCCCCCGCTGGCTGTAATGGCGATTGCCGTATTGCTGTGTTCGCCCTCCCCAGCGGTTTTCAAATCGTGCCTCCCAGCCCCTCTTGCAGTCCGGTCCTTTCCCCCGGCTGCGGCTGAGTTCTCCGCGGTTTTTTTTATTTTCTCCCGCGCCTTACGCTGACCCGGTCGCTGTGCCTCACGGCCTCGGTAGCTGCCCGGCCTTTTTCACCGGTCGCGGTCGAGCTCTCTCTCGACGCTGTTGCGTCTCCCAGCCCGCTTGCAGCCCGGTCTTTTACACCGGCTGCGTTTGCATGCACCGCGGCTCCCGTGCCTTACGCTGACCCCAGTCTCAGCGCCTCTGGCCCCGACTTCTGTCCGGCTCTTTTTCCCGGCCGTGGTCGAGTTCTCCGCCCTTATATCCTCCGTTTTTCCCTCCCCTACTTCACGCCAACGTGGCCGACTTGCTGCTCGTCGCTGATCGGCTTACCCACCACCGTGATAGAAGGGATGATCACTGCCTGTTGCTGATGGAAGGCTTCGTGTCAGAATTCTTCCTTTGCTCTGCAGACCCGAGTCTTTTCTCAGCAGAATGATGAGGGCGGATGCCTCCTCTCGACGCCCGTTAAACTGCCTTGGATGTATCTCTGCCGCAGGGTAAGATCGTACTCGTCGCCACTGTTAAGTCTGTGTGTTATATTGAGAATTACTGCACAGACCACAAGAGTAAAATTTAACAGGTCTTTACTAGTCGAAGGTCAGGGCGGAACTGCCCAATAAATCATTACACAGCACTTATATACCGGTGTGGTCACCACCGGTATTACAGTATACAGCAGCCAAGATAAAGTAGTGCAACCCTTAAAATAGTTCTCTTAAAGGTGGAATGGTTACATACACTACAGTAGAGGGGTTTAGGGAGGGACCTTACAGGAGGAGGAGGAGGTGGAGTGGCAGAGGGGTTTAGGGAGGGACCTTACAGGAGGAGGAGGAGGTGGAGTGGCAGAGGGGGTTAGGGAGGGACCTTACAGGAGGAGGAGGAGGTGGAGTGACAGAGGGGTTTAGGGAGGGACCTTACAGGAGGAGGAGGAAGTGGAGTGACAGAGGGGGTTAGGGAGGGACCTTACAGGAGGAGGAGGAGGTGGAGTGACAGAGGGGATTAGGGAGGGACCTTACAGGAGGAGGAGGAGGTGGAGTGGCAGAGGGGTTTAGGGAGGGACCTTACAGGAGAAGGAGGAGGTGGAGTGACAGAGGGGGTTAGGGAGGGACCTTACAGTAGGAGGAGGAGGTGGAGTGGCAGAGGGGGTTAGGGAGGGACCTTACAGGAGGAGGAGGAGGTGGAGTGACAGAGGGGGTTAGGGAGGGACCTTACAGGAGGAGGAGGAGGTGGAGTGACAGAGGGGTTTAGGGAGGGACCTTACAGGAGGAGGAGGAGGTGGAGTGACAGAGGGGTTTAAGGAGGGGCCTTACAGGAGGAGGAGGAGGTGGAGTGACAGAGGGGTTTAGGGAGGGACCTTACAGTAGGAGGAGGAGGTGGAGTGGCAGAGGGGGTTAGGGAGGGACCTTACAGGAGGAGGAGGAGGTGGAGTGGCAGAGGGGGTTAGGGAGGGACCTTACAGGAGGAGGAGGAGGTGGAGTGGCAGAGGGGTTAGGGAGGGACCTTACAGGAGGAGGAGGAGGTGGAGTGGCAGAGGGGTTTAGGGAGGGACCTAAGCAGCTGAAGGTGATGCGCAAAAGGTCAGAGTCAGAGGAACAGAGAGTTCTGGGAAAAAGCTTGTAGGGCTCGAGGAGGTTACAGAGGTAGGATGGGTCAAGGCCGTGAAAGGATCTAAATATAAGAATGAGAATTTTGAAGCATTGTGTGACCAGGTAACAATGTAGATCAGTGAGCAGGGTAATGGGTGAACGGGACTTGTGTGGGATAGAATACAGGCAATAGACTTTTGGATGAGAGGCCGTGTGAAAAAAAAATTGCGGCCAAAGGGAAACAGCAAAAAATGTTATCAACAAATTAGGAAAAGAGAATCATTGAAGAGGATTTGGACCATCTCAGAATTGAACATAGGTAGATTATGATGGTTGAATGAAAAAGTTGATTAATGAATACTTTGCTTCAGTACTTAAAGAGTGAAGGAAGTCTTCAAAGGCATGCAGTTGAGGAGGTTAAAATTGCAACCAATTGATATATGTATTAAAAAATAATAGGGGACTGGTTCTTAATAGTCTGAGGGCCATTAAATGTTCAGGACCAGAAGGTATGTGTTCCATAATACTGAAGGAGGTCACTGAGAAAATAGCAGATGGACCAACCACGTTTTTTCAAAATTCATTAGAAATAGGAGCTATGCCAAACGACTGAAGGGTGGCAAATATCACACCTCTGTTCAAAAAAGGGGGGTGAGATAGTCAGGTAATTAAAAAAAACAGTTAACCTTGCATTAGTGGTTGGAAATTATTAGAGACCATTATTAGATAAAATAATTAAATAATTGGAAAAGCATAGACTGGTCACAGATTTTCAATATGGATTTGTGAAGGGTATGTTGTGTTTGACTAGTCTGATTGAATATTTTGAGACAATAATGGAAAGTAAAGATGAGGGAATTCAGTAGATGTAGTTTTTGTAGACTTTCAGATCTAGTTGATAAAGTGCTGCGTAAGAAATTGGTTGAGAAAATTAAAACAGAAAATGGCAATATGGACAAAGAGATGACTGAAATCAGATAGCAAAGGGTTGCATTAAATAAATGCTTCTAAGGCTTGGGTCAGTAGCTACTGGAGTTCCCCATGGATCAGTATTGGGACCACATTTGTTTTTTACGTATATAAATGATCTGGACGTAGACAAAGATGGGTGCATCTCAAAGTTGGCTAATAATGCAAAACTGAGAAGAGTAGCAAACTGTCAGAAACATTGCAAGAGACTACTAGAGAACATAAACAGGCTGGGCAATGGGCAGATAAGTGCCAGATCCAGTTTAATAGAGAAAAATGTGAGGTAATATAGTTTGGGAACATGTATAGAGAATTGAAATATACCTTAAATGGTAAATTTCCCAATGCATTGGAGGAGAATAAGGATCTAGATGTACAGATAAAACATCCTTAAAAGTGGGTGGACAAATGAAATTTTAGGTTTATATTGAGGGGTCATATTCTCAAGATATGCATTGGGAGTAGGAGTTTAGAGGATATTTTTGTATACAAAGAGATACTGGAATGTGGAATGCTTCCTCACAAGTGGTACACATTGCTAAATTGATTACAGCATTCAAAAGGATAGTAGGTAATCACTTGAAGAAGAATATAAAAGGTACGTGGAGAACATAGGACAACTGGACTGTAAAACCAATCCCTGAGATCGGTCTAAATTCAGCACACATAGGGAGAGCCAATTGGCCTCCTCCTGCACTAAAATATCTATGTTTCACCATACAGAGGCATTACAACAATGCATGTGGATAAACTCCAACCATAGGCAAAAGAAGACACTGAAACCAGGCCTGAATAAATGCTTAATGGACCCCAGTTGTTGGCTTTAGAAACCATTAAGTGAAAATAGAAAATAATTTTTAAAAATACTTTTTGTTTAAACATAAATATTGTATTTGTCAAATAAATTAGATTTTCTGTAACAAAATATATAATAGATCCATAAATATTAGAGAGGCAATATTGGGGTGTTGCCACTGTTCATTTGAAACCAGATCTAAAGTTGTGAATCAGCACAATAGTCAATTGGAATGTAATTTTTAAATATTAGCATGCTGCCTGTAAAACTTTTAGCCAATAGCAGAAAGACCAGTCAGCTTTCAGAGCAATCAACAGACACTGATTTGAATTGCCCAATGATTTGAACAGGTGCCAAGTTTTCTAAATAATTCACTATCTCTGTTTAAACTTGCAAAACTGCACCTAAGAAACTTTACTTTGAAAATTCTAAGCTCAAAAGTTATAAAATGAACATATCTACTTACAGAAGTGACGATAAATAATCTAAACAAAGCCCATTCTTCCTGCATTCCCAAATTGGGGAGGGCGATGAAAGGATGGTGACCAATGGGGTGGCGAACATTCAGGTATATATTTGGGAACATAACACCACTGAATCACAGCACGGTTTTAAGAGTACCCAGCTCGGAGCCACTGTTAAGCCGCCGCAGGTAAGCAGGAGATACAGCCTTCACTTTTGATTTTTACTCAAAAGGGGAAATCATTTTTCACAATCTAAAAGATTTGCTAAACTTTTTTTGTCTCTCTTTGGAATTATTCAGTCGCGACTTTACGTTGCAGAATTGTCAGAACCCATTATTTTGCTAATTCTGCGTTCTGTGTCTCTAGTAATCTGCTTGAAGTTGAATCTCCTCAGGATGGCTGGTCTTCCGCTTTCCCTTCTGGTGCTGCTGGCGGCTGTCTCGTGTTGTCTGGCCAGAGGTACCAGTGGATCGAAGACTGTGAGTCCTCCGTCTAAGAACGAGAGTGCAAAAGAGAAGGCCTGCCCTCCCAGTTTTTCCAGAGGTAAGGTCGCTGCAACTTCTCACATCGCATCGGGCTGGCTTCCATCGCTTGACTAGTATTTTTCTATCTGCAGTTTGTTCAATGCACTTGTTTCCCTCACACTTTTCCTGTGATATTGTCTACAGCATAATATTTGCATATCTTATTTATCGTAGGATGGGCCGACGAAGTTAATTGGGTTCAGACCTACGAAGAAGGGCTGTACACAGCCAGAAGGAGGTAATGAATGCAGGCTTTCTAACCAAAAGCGCTCTCTGGTGTCTGTCGGTACTGTTCCTACATCTCGGCGTACTTCTCCCTTCTCTCGATTCACTGGATTTTCATATATAAACACACACATCACATTAGCTGTATGAGTGGAATAAGGCCAGGGATGATTGATAGACAAGTGGTACAAGCGGCGGTACCTGGCGAGGGAGATCGCAGGAATGAAACTTAAACTTTGGAAAACAAACCGCACTTTTCTGGTGAGGAGGGGGGTGGGGTTAACAGAAGGAAATAGCAACAGGCGCTTCAAGGTACTGATGTGGGGGGGGGTTACATACAGAAGGGAGGAAAATCCATGAAATGTATAGTTAGAAGGGGATATTGAAGTGCCAACGGGCAACCATTTGAAGAGATCATAACTAAAACAAGGAAATGTAGCTCTTGTCCCCGCCCAAAAAACTCCGCAGAATTTGCAAAAGTGGATTGTAGGAGGAAATAAATGTGCAGAACATTCTCCGAGAAATACCAGAAGATTATGCAAAACATGAAGTGTAGCATTGTGTACCTTGATTTGTTGCTAGTTTCCTGGTCTAGGTTTTCTTAAGTCATGAAGTTTGTGCAGTGTCTTGGGAGTCTTTGTGGCACAATACACTAACAGGTATAGTTTAGCGCCCCTGGCATGGTGAATTGTACATGGTTTGTTGAAAGCACAAGTTTGGTAAGTTGAATGTTTTTTTTGTTCTGTAATGTTATGCCCCCCTGATCCCCAATTTTGTCTATTGCCACGAGGAGCTCAGAATCCCTAAAATATTAGGCCCTGCCACTCCTTGGGGAGAGAGAGTGACAGATGCCACTCTAGGATCTTCTGGCACATACTTATAGCAGTATTGACAGATGACTGAGTGCAATTTGTCTGCTGTCTCATGGCTAGGGAAAGGTGCATACTGTGGGAAGACTCCCAAAAATGGGTACAACCGACCTGCATCCTCAATCCAAAATCTTTTCTCAAATAGGAACTGATTTTTTTTTGACCCTGGAAAATCTACCGAGGTCAGGCCATGGCCAAACAGGCTGAGGCGAAGTTTGCCATAATGCAGATAACCAGGTAATCATCGATGAGGAAGGCCATTTGGCCCATCTTAATTCATCGATCCAGATAAATCTTAATTTATAGAATATGAATTTGAAGTTAAATAAGGGAAGCCAATTGTGAGAAACTATTTAGATCTCCAGTGCTGACTGAGCAACAAAAAAAAGTCAGCTCTTTCCCAAATTTAAACTTTTAAATATAAATATGTATTTCATGGGGTTTAAACATCAAAGTATGTGAAATTAATTACAGTACTCCTTAGTTTATTTGCTTCTATTGGCTAGATAATTTTGTATTCAAAAAAAATGTATTGTACTTTTCCCATTTTAGCAACCGACCTTTAATGGTCATCCACCACTTAGAAGACTGCCCATACAGTCAAGGTGAGTGATCTCTTCAACAAACAAGTTAATTCCCTATATTGTTATTCATCATGGTTTTTCAGTAAAATAGCTGCTGAAAATGTTTTGGTATGAAAAAATTCACTACCACTTCATCCAGAAAAGTTTGTTGCATTGACTTTCCTGTGACTTTTTTTTCCTAACAGCCCTGAAGAAAGCATTTGCCAAGAGTCAAGAAATTCAGAAAATGGCAAAAGAAGACTTTGTTATGCTTAATCTTGTGGTAAGTATGAAAATAAGATATTAAAAAGCACTTAATTAATAACAGCACAAATTCCAGAAACTATTAGGGGTATGAAGGTAATTATGAATGTTTTATTTTCTAAAACTATATAAACTTGTCCCCTTATCCTACCCTTGCAGTTTAACTTAAAATAATACTCCAAGATTAACTCTTTCCATACACTTTACCATTTTATATACCTTTAACATCTCCTTTCCAGATCAAAAAGCCCAGTTTCTCTAGTCTCTCATAGTGCATACTTTTGATACTAGGGATCAGCCTTGTGGCTCTTCTCTACAGTGTCCCAGTATATTTTCTTTCTTGACGAGCAGTACTGGACACAGGTGCTCCCTTCATTGTGTCTGGGCAACCAGAGCTGAACACAATAGTCAAGATGTGGTCTGACCAGAACATGGTATAATTTGATCACAACGTCTTTTTAACTTTTTGGCTTTTGAGTTCAACATCCGATTGGCGTTATTCATTGGTGTTCTACATTGCTTGAACATGTTGAGCTTTCAGACGCCTAGGTCTCTTTCAATTTCATCCTGAGCTATTTCAGCACTTTGGAGAATGAAATATGTATGTTGCTCAGTGTGCAATAGTTCACACTTGTCTGCAATAAATGTCATCTGCCATTGTTCACCTGCTCACATATATTTTGTTTAGCTCATTCTGTAATATCTGTGCTGCCTCCTTTGATTCCATTGCCTCTCCTGGTTTGGTATCCTCGGCAAATTTGACTAATTTACAATGAGTTTCTGAATGGAAGTCACTGATGTAAATTAGAAATAGCAGTGGTACAAACACTAAGCCCTTGGGCACCCTACCTCAACATGACACCTTTTTGTTATTTACCTTTCAGACAATTTCTTATCCAGTTCCAAGTTTTTCCCCTGTATCCCCCCCAGGTTCGATCTTAACTAATAGCTTTTCATGTAGAACCTTTACGAATGCCTTTTGAAAGTCTAGGTACACAGTACCGTAGGGATTAACACAATCCATTCGGGTTGTCTCTTCCTGAAAGGTGGTTGGTCAAGCAGGATTTTCCCCATCTAGAGGTGTCAGTTGCTGTTGTTGTACAGATAATCCTCAAGTGGATTCCCAATAATTGATTCTCCATTAAGACTAGGGCTGGATTTTGTCAATGGGGGTGAGTTGGGGGCGGGACTGCTGGTTGTCGGGTTTCAGTCCCGCCCCAACGACATCCAGCCAACCCCTGCTATTTTCCCTGATTGACCTTGTTAAGCTTGCCCAGCGGGCTTAGCAGGCCAATTAAGGGAAAGCTGGTGACAGAGGAAGTCAGCATATGACGTTTCATCTGTCAAATTTTTTGACAGATGAATTGACAGCTTTCAGAATCTGTCAAACACTGACCATCTCTGTTCTAAGGTGAGCCCTTGTACTGAAGGCTCACCAAACCTCTTTCCTCAGCAGAAATCAGATGGCTGCTGCATCTGAGAATGCCACAGCCATTCTGTCATCTCTGCCACTGAGATGAGGCACCTTCGGATCCCCAAGCGTTGAAGCCTGCAGGAAGAAGCAAAGGTAAGTTAAGCCCCTTCCCGCCTTGGAGATGGGTCCCTGCATGAGTCGGGGACCTGCCTCCTGGGAAGATGGCACGGAGGCGGGCTGGGAGCGGGGTTGGTACCGGCTCCCAATTTCTGCCATTTTCCCAGCAGGCCCACCTGCATACCCGCCTCCCAGGGGCTGACAAAACTCCCCCCATGGTATTTAATTACCTGTGTCTGTTTTGTCACCCCTTTTGAATATAGACCTCACATTAGCCAGTTTTCAATTTACAGGAAATTCCCCAGTGCCCATTAACTGCCTCAATAATTGTTAATGATTCACAAATAGTCCCTTGGGGATTATTGCCATCTAACCCTGGAGATTTATTTGTTTTAAGCTCCTTCAGTTTGTCTAGGACTTCCTTCTCATTTTAAATTAAAATCATTGGTCTTAGGTCACTGGTCTTGCAGTCAGAATCAGGGGAATTTATAATGGGGAACAAAGAAATGGCAGACCAATTAAATACATATTTTGGTTCTGTCTTCACAAAGGAGGACACAAATAACCTCCCAGAGATGTCAGGGAACATAGGGTCTGATGAAAGGGAGGAACTGAAAGAAATCAGTATTTGTAGGGAAATGGTGTTAGGGAAATTGATGGGATTGAAGGCCGATAAATCCCCAGGGCCTGATAATCTACATCCTAGGGTACTTAAGGAAGTGGCCCTAGAAATAGTTGATGCTTTGCTGATCATCTTCCAGCATTCGATGGAATCTGGAACAGTACCCATGGATTAGAGGGTAGCTAATGTTACCCCACTATTCAAAAAAGGTGGTAGTGAGAAAACGGGGAATTACAGACCAGTAAGCCTGACATCGGTAGTGGGGAAAATGCTAGAGTCCATTATAAAAGATGTACTAGCAGAGCACTTGGAAAACAGTGACAGGATCGGACAAAGTCGACATGGATTTACAAAAGGTAAATCGTGCTTGACTAATCGACTGGAATTTTTTGAGGATGTAACTGGTAAAATAGATAAGGGAGAACCAGTGGATGTGGTGTATTTCGACTTTCAGGAAGGCTTTTGATAAGGTCCCGCATAAGAGATTAGCGTGTAAAGTTAAGGCACATGGGATTGGGGGCAAGGTATTGACTTGGATAGAGAACTCGTTGGCAGACAGAAAGCAAAGAGTTGGAATAAACGGGTCTTTTTCCGAGTGGCGGGCAGTAACTAGTGGGGTACCGCAGGGATCTGTCCTTGGGCCCCAGCTATTCACAATATATATTAATGATCTAGACAAGGGAACTAGATGTATTATCTCCAAATTTGCAGACAACACAAAGCTGGGTGGGCGTTTGCTGTGAGGAGGATGCCGAGAAACTACAGGATGATTTGGACAGGTTGGGTGATTGGGCAAAAGCATGGCAGATGCAATATAACGTGGTTAAATGTGAGGTTATCCACTTTGGTGGCAAAAACAGGAAGGCAGATTATTATCTGAATGGCAATAGATTGGGAGAAGGGGAAGTGCAACGAGACCTGGGTGTCCTTGTGCACCAGTCGCTGAAGGTAAGCATGCAAATGGCATGTTTGCATTCGTAGCGAGAGGGCTTGAGTACAGGAACAAGGATGTCTTGCTCCAGTTGTACAGGGCCTTGGTGAGACCACATCTTGCGTATTGTGTGCAGTTTTGGTCGCCTTATCTGAGGAAGGATATTCTTGCCATGGAAGGAGTTCAGTGAAGATTCACCAGGCTGATACCTGGGATGGCAGGAATGACATGAGGAGAGATTGGGTCAATTGGGCTTGTACTCGCTGGAGTTTAGAAGAATGAGAGGGGATCTCATTGAAACTTATAAAATTCTGACAGGACTGGACAGACTAGATGCAGGAAGGATGTTCCCAATGGTCGGGGTCCAGAACCAGGGGTCACAGTCTAAGGATAAAGGGTAGGCCATTTAGGACAGAAATCAGGAGGAATTTCTTCACCGAGAGAGTGGTGAACCTGTGGAATTCTCTACCACAGAAGGCAGTAAAGGCCAATACATTAAATATATTCAAGGAGTTGAATATATTTCTTAAGGCTAAAGGGATCAAGGGATATGGGGAGAAAGCAGGGACAGGGTACTGAATTTGGATGATCAGCCATGATCGCATTGAATGGCGGAGCAGGCTCGAGGGGCCGAATGGCCTACTCCTGCTCCTATCATCTGTTATCTCTGAGGGGGGCATGTTGCTCATGTTTTCCCCTGAGAATACTTTAAGAAAAGAATAATTTTGAATGTTTGCTATTTCATAATGGAAATATTAAGTGACAGTGAGAACAGGAAATAAGGTTTTGTGCAGTGTATGCAGAGGTGAGATTTGTAATACGTTACATATTTTGTGTGTATATAAATGTTTTGCATCTGACACATCAGTGGAGTGCGGGAAAGTCTTGATATGCAGAAATATTTATAGGGAGCAAAGCATTCTGATTTGTCTCATCAGCAACTAATCAAAAAACACTTATCTCACTGTCCTTGAGCACATCTCTTTCAGAAGTTGCTTCCAAGTCCTTTCAGTGGCCGAGATACTTACTCATCCAAACCCCTCTAGACCCCCTAAAAATACAATTTGACATATCAAATACCTGAGAAAATTATAGAAATATTAAATGAGTCCAGAAACTCCCCATACTATCTTCAAATGCTTGCCAGACCCATCAACCTCCAACCCCGCCCCTTTCCTCTAGGGCCTATACTATACTGTTCCCAGTGCTGCAGTTTTCCATCTGGACCTTCCCTCGATGACTTTCCTTCTTCCATGCATGCACAGAAGTGCCTGTTTTGGAATGTCACACACCCATGGAATATCTATTCCCTGCACTACTGTTTTCTATATTCATGAAAGCCATGCATTGATTCACACCCTCTCCAAAAATGCTCCCAGTACTACCCTTCCTGCTTGAAAATTCTCAATGCCATTTTCATCTAAGGTGACTTTCCCCAACACCCAGCTTCATATTTATATTTTTTATACCTCAAAATTCTCTACCATCCCAAACATACTGTGAGTTGCAGTTTTGATACCCATTTCACAACTGACTTTTTCTTTCTCTGCTATGTAGAGATAATTAGAGGTTTCAATCTGCCCTTCCAATTTCTCTTTCTGCAGTAATAGTAGGCTTCAATGGTACTGACATTTCACACGATGGAAGAACAGAATGATAATTAATAGGATTGTGCTGGTTGAAATGCGAAAGAACAGAGAAAAACATTTTCGATGCCAGTTCAGACAAACATGAAAATTTTGGTAGCTAGAGATTGGCAATGTTGACCTTTACCTTATACGTCATACAGCACAGAAGGGAACCATATACGTCATACAGCACAGAAGGGAACCATATACGTCATACAGCACAGAAGGGAACCATATACGTCATACAGCACAGAAGGGCACCATATACGTCATACAGCACGAAGGGAACCATATACGTCATACAGCACAGAAGGGAACCATATACAGCACAGAAGGGAACCATATACGTCATACAGCACAGAAGGGAACCATTCAACCCATTGTGTCTGTATGAGGATTGGTTCCCCACCCCCCAACCCCCCCAGGGTTTTGGGGTGGAATTTCCATGGGTTGCTTTGAGTATATAACTGTGATTTCAAACAATAACTAACATAGATCTTTGTTTTTCAAATACTAAATAATAGTGTAATGATAAGAAACCTTCCTGAAGTTTACTTTTGAAACCAAAGCCATGCTAACATCTTGGTTAGATCGGGTCCACAGTGCAAGGCTGCCCCATATGCACTTTCTATGTATGATTGTGGGAACGGTGGAAAATGTGAGGGGCAAGCAAAATAAAAAGTACAGTAATCAAGACTCTATTTTGAATAGAATTGCATTGTTCTCTACACACTGACCAGTTCACAGTTTTTGGTGCAACCTACTGGCTATAGAACTAGCATGTCATAGTCTTCAGTAGGGCACTTGTTGGAATCTCAGTCTCCGGTGTATTTTTTTTTAAATTTGCTTATGGGACCTGGGCATTGCTGGCAAGGCCAGCATTTATTACCCATCCCTAATTGCCCTTGAGAAGGTGGTGGTGAGCCACCTTCTTGAACCGCTGCAGTCCGTGCGGTGAAGGTACTCCCACAGTGCTGTTAGGGAGGAAGTTCCAGGATTTTGACCCAGGATTTACATGTGGGCTTCCCTGTGTGAATTTTTCAGTCAGCTGGGCCATTTGGGGAATAAAAGAAAACCAGACGAGGAGGTATCCATTCATGCTACATCTCTTATGCATGCCCCAGCACATTGATTAAAGAGCAGATTGGTGCTATCTACAGACCGGTTTATAAGTTGCATCCTTTTTTTTAAATATGTGCTTTAGTATTGTTTGCATTACTGATTGACACTGCTATATGTAACTTTTGATTCTAATTTATGACAAAACTACTACTGCAACTAAATCTTCATTTTCATTACAGTTTGAGACAAACGACAAAAATTTGTCCCCTGACGAACAGTACGTTCCCAGGATAATGTTTGTAGGTAAGAATTGTAAACCTATTTTGTTAATGATGGATATTGGTATGTTGATTAGTATTCCAGTATTTAACTACTGTATGTGTAAGTATTGAGTGTCTTTTTTCTTTGAATACAGATCCTTCCTTGACCGTGAGAACAGATATCGTAGGGAAGTATTCCAATCGTAAATACACTTATGAGCCTGATGATATTGACCACTGTAAGTTTAAGTTGCTTCTATTAAACAAATGTAAATATATTTGTTGTCACAATCCTTAATGTTTTACACCCAGTTATCTCTTTTCAATTCTGAAATGCACACTGGGCATTTTTGAGAAGGTTAGTGTCTGTAAATATTATTTAGAGGTACTTTTCTGAAATTGCATTCCCGGCATAGAGCCTCGCTCACAGGAATGCACATCTCTCTTCTCGCGCCCCCCCCCCCCCAACAATTTTCACATATCACACCCAAATTCCCAATTATACCCTTCCAGCAGGCAAAGCTCCATGCTGGGAGCTCCGTTTCATCAAATTATCCCTAAGGTTTACAACAGTACTCCTAGCTAAGTGTATTTGTAACGGTTAGTAGTGAATCAGTGTTATTGCATAAGAGTAAATTTTAAAATTAGTACTCCTGGTGTAGAGCTGCACCAATTGGGAATTCAGGTGAGGTCAGTGGACCTTCCCAGATTTTCTAACCATTATAAAGAGTGGATGAAAAATCTTATGTTGTCTGCAAGCTTAAAATTCCGATATGTAAACACAGCAGGTAAAACTGCATCGCAAGCACAAATAACCTCTACCCTTCATTTTCATGTCTGCAATATGTTTACTTCCTATAATGGCTGCTTTTACCTGATGAGGTAATTAGTCACCTTAAGCCACTCGGTGTACCTATTTTGAGTTATATAATTCAGATGGATTCTGGGTTTGACCTTTGGTTTCAGACCTGGTCTCTGCTTGTTCAGCCAATTTCAGCTGGAGTGGTAATTGGGATGCTGCAGTTTTAAGTTTCCTTGGGTTATAGAAGGTAGAAAAAAAATCCAAGGTACCTGCTCCTGCTCCTGATTGTTATTCAGTAATTATTGTTGGCAGTGTAAATTTAAGGTGATTCAGGATTGGTCTTAGCTGTGATGTCTACTGGCAATCACCGCTTCAGTTTGCACAAGGTACTAGAGGATTACTAGTGCCTGTGGGACCATGTCCAAATGGCACAAACCAGACATAAAATTGTGGGGGACACTTGTGATTTCCTGATATGTGCTTCCAGCAGGCAATGCGCCAAGCTAGGAGTGCACATTAGGAACGTTGACCTTCTAGGTCTTCCTCAATGGAGTTGCATTATTTGGTCAACTCCTCAGGGTGCATTATAACCACAGTTTTTTTTTTTGCTTGTAGAAGTCACTGGAGAAAATTGCATTATTCTTTAATTGATTTAGCAGGTCTGCGTTTTGACTGTTTAACATTTCAAAATTTACAATCTCTTGATGGCAAAAACTAGGCTAAAAGTATCCATGGACTATTTAAAGCTATTCAGTACTTTGTATTTTAAAATCTGTGATCTGTGTAGTTGCATTACTTCATTTGTTGAGATTAAAGAAACTGGGGCTCTTTTCATTAGACCAGAAAAAGTAAGAGGTATTCAAACTATGAAGGGTTTTGACAGGGGAACAAAGGGGGGGGGGGAAAAAGGTTTCTGCTGATCAGTAGGTCAGTAATTAGAGGTATACATTAAGATCATCAAAAGAACAAAGGTAGAGGCTAGAAGTTTTTTTCGTATGCAGAGGCTTGTTAGAACATGGATGCTCTACCAGAAACAGTGGTGAAAGCAGAATCCATAATAGCTTTTAGAAGGGAAATGGACAAACATCTGGGAAAAATAATTAAGAGGGTATGGGGAAAGGGTAAAGGATGAGACTAAGTGTATAGCTTGTTGAGTGAGCCAACACAGATGCAATGGGCTGAATGGCCATCTTCTGTCCTTGGCCATCTCCTGTCCTGTAAAAATTTTATGATTCAGTGATTTGGCTTCATAAAAACTGAAGAGAAAGGCAAGAAATCTAAGGCATTAGCCTTAATGCTGCAATGTCAGATTGCCATTCATTGAAAATGGGATTGAATATAGAGTGCAACTAGTGTCCAAATTCAGTACCATCTATGGCTAAACTCTTAGCTAAACTATATTGTAGAGCACCTCCTGCTGGCAGGAGTATTATCCCACCATATTACATCCACCTCATCGCAGACAATACAAAGTGGTGCTGTCAGATTTTGGGAAAAGAAACCTGTGCCGCAAACCATTCCATGCTGTCAGTTGAAGTAGAGTGCGCAAAAAAGAAAACTGGATTTGAACTGCGGTTTAAACTAGGCTTAAAAGATAGATATCTGAAATGTGGATTCTCTACCTCGTATGCCAAAAAATCCATCCTGAGTTTTTCAAATGTGATATTTTATAAACCTCTATTACATTTACACCAGATTTCTTCAGGTCCTGCATCACTATCAGTCCCATAACCAGGCTTGAGTCTCTTTCAAACTGGAGTGTGCCTTTACCAGGCAAGATCTAAAAGTAGCACAAACCAGGGGTTGAATAGAGAATCCTTATGACTACATTCCAGTTTACTGGAATATCTTGCATGCTGCCACCATGATCTCTCCCACTCCAGAAGACCAAATACATTCTATCAGATCATAGCTCAGACTATCAACAAATAGATACACTTATCGTTAAGCAGGTAAATGATCAGTACTCAGTACCTGTAGCATATTTATAGTAATTACAGACATTACTACTTTCCTCACTATATCAAAACAATAAAGGTGTTTCACCTGCACTGACCCTCAACATCAAATTGATCCTGGAAACATGATCACCACTTCTTACATAGTAGAACACTACTATGGAATCTTTGATTAGTTTCATACCCCTGATGGTCTCAGAATGAATGAGTGACTTCCTGTTGCAATGTAGCCAAAGATTAACCACATTTCTATGATGATATCCCAGAATAAAGGGAATTAAAAGCAAGTTCTTCTAATAACTACATTTTGGTGGTCAGACATTCACGGGATTTAAAATGGTGTTTTCCCCACATCAATACAACCACCAGACAATCGTACTGTAAATCGTCCACAGAATGCTTGTAATTAATTGGAATGGCTTGACTTTTCTGCATGAGAAACTCAACTACTTAGAATCCTGAAATCACAGGTTAATCAAACACTTGCCCAGGTAGTTATCAGGGATATTAATTGAGCCTGCAGTCAACAGATGTTAGCATTATTAAGCTGCCCTTTTGTTCCACAAGAACAACCATTAGGCTCACATTGATGCCGATGGTCTACAAGGCTGGGATTTGAGTTCTCTACAGCCTACAGAAATAACAAGCTGTAACCAATTTAACAGAGATCAGAGAAAGAATCCAATAAGTAATCTGCCACAGACAAAAATGCTTCATTTTTTTGTCACAACATTTAAATTATACAAAATATCTGAATAACTTATTTTCTTTTTATCTTTAGTGATTGCAAACATGAAGACGGCCAAAATACTGTTGAAACATGACTTATAAGAAGTTGAAGTCATCTATCTACCATAAGCGTTATTAATTATTTCTGTTCAACACTTGTAACCATAACAAGCTCATTGTGTAGAGTCATTGTATGTCATTGCCCCAATATTGTACTGATGTGTGCAGAAAAGGTGTAAATACGTTCTCCCAATATTGGGCATTTCAACTTGTAAGCAATGACATTTTAATAAATCTTTTTTGATACCAATGCGAGTATGTGCACAGCTTCTATCATTCTTAAGTGAAAAGACTAAGGCCTAGAAATTCACTTGGGCGCGGGCAGCTCGCTTGCGCCCAAAAGTTAGCGCTGGGCGGGGAGGCATTAGCGCACGCCGTATATTCGTCTTCTGCGCCCCAATTCAGAAGCGGGCGCTATACCAGGGTGTGCCCGCCTCCGTTTGGGGCGCTGCAACTGAATATCGGCGCGCTAGTTGCCGCAGCGCCACCCGATGCGGTGCGGCAGGCTGCGGTACTGCAGGCCTCCTTCTCTTAAGGGGGAGGTGCCTGCAACGGCCGGAGCCACGACCGCGAGAGCTGGCAAAAGAGCCCGGCACAACGGAGAAGTGCCGGGCTCCACGGAAACCAGCCGGCAATGCCGCGGGGGGGGGGGGTGGAGGAGGCCGGGGAAGGAGGTGCGGGCAGGCGGCCGCCGAAAAAGCGGCCGGCCGCACCTTCCGCTTTAAAGCGCCCCACTATGGCAGCAGGACGGCCCCGTTTTCTGGTCGCTGTTTGCGCCCGCTTCGGAGGAGGTGGCCGCAAATAAATATGGGGATCGGCGCCGTTACGGGCCACCGCGCACACCGATGACGTCATCGGTCCCGGCGCAGCGCTAACGGCTACCGCCGCCAATACCGCTGTACTCAATTTCCGCGCTACCACCCCGCCGGCGCAAAAGACCTCTTTAGGCGCTAAGTGGGCGCAAGGCCCACTGAATTTCTAGGCCTAAGAGTTTCTATTATGTGATTTTGTGGTCTATTTACAGTTTAAAATATGAAAAAAAACTTGCATTTATATAGCGCTTTTCATGACCTCAGGATGTTCCAAAACATTTTACAGCCAATAAAGTACTTTTGAAGTATAGTCACTATTCTGTGACATGCCTCAAACTGATAACCATTAATACTTGTTTTTAAAGATGGGTTAGCAAGTAATGCTTAGTGATTCATGATCCTTATAATGGAGAATACAATTACAAGATGATTACATTCTTTAATAGTTAATTTTTGTACATCACATTGCAAATAATAATTTGTTTATTTTCCTCAATTACCCATCCCTTTTAGCAGGTATAATGCAGCTTTTAATATTTTGGATGTTTTCTTTTAAAACATTTTACTAGATAGTGCTTCCTAGTGTTTAAGTCAGATATCAAATGGATACCTGACTGAAGAACCTAAATTATGGAACAAAAGAAATCCTATATGATTTTTCAGTTATTAATGCATCCCAATGTATTTAATCTCCTGTAAAATTAATTGCTACAGATGAGATTGGAGAAACTGGAGCTCCACTAATGGTGGAGCAAAGGTGGGAGGGAAATGATTGGATATGCCTTCCAACTGTCACAGTGGTATGGCAGCAAATTAACCTTGAACAACCTCTCGGGTTACCGAGCGAGTTCCCTGAATAGCAAGAATAAAAGAATCGATTGATAACTATACTATGCACAACAATACGCCTCCCAAACAAACTATTATATCCACAATTGTCCTGGTCAAGTACACACATAATTCCAGCATCACACAAACAAGGCAGCTCCCTGATATTGTTACTGTTTTCTATGGCGTTTATGCCAAATTTCCTGGGGCCTAGAAATTGGGTATAGCCCCGCCAGCACGTTTGCGCCGAAAATTTTGCGCCCGCCGCAGAGCCAGTTGTGCCCGCCCCATATTCACTTTCAGTGCCCCAAAGCGGAACCGGGCGCTGGTACAGGGTGTGTCCGCCCCGCTTGGGGAGCTGAAAGTGAATTTCAGCGCTCCCGGTCCCGCTGCGCCACCCGATGCGGTGCGGCAGGCTGCTGTACTGCAGGCCTCCCCCTTCTCTTAAGGGGGAGGTGCCTGCAACGGCCGGAGCCCCGATTGCAAGTGCCGGCAAAAGAGCCCGGCACAACGGAGAAGTGCCGGGCTCCACGGAAACCAGCCGGCAATGCCGCGGGGGGGGGTGGAGGAGGCCGGGGATGGAGGTGCGGGCAGGCGGCCGCCGAAAAAGCGGCCGCCCCGCACCTCCACCTTAACTTGCGCCGCTAAGGCTGCAGTAAGGACCCGGTCTCCCGATGTTGTTAGCGCCCGCCACGGAAGAGGCGGCCGCTACTGAAGATGGGGATCGGCGTGGTTTCGGGCGGTACCGGGGCACTGCGCACACCGATGACGTCATCGGTGCCGGCGCAGCGCTACCGGCTAACGCCGATGTTAGGGCCCACCTAATTTCGGGCACAACGCAACTTCCGGCGCAACCCACTCTTTCGCCCCTAATTGGGCGCAAACGCAACTGAATTTCTAGGCCTGGGACTTTGCAGCTCTTCTGAAAAAGTTGTAAGATTATTATTTTTGTTTGCCCCTACATTTAGGGAAATACCCCTATTACTAGTTCTAACCTTGAGTGGAGACAACAACCATAGAAACTGGTACTAAGCACTTTATGTAAGGAACAGCTATTAGATTCATAGATGAAGTTTGACTCTTAGAACAGAAATTAAACTGCAGTCAGGAACAGATGGGGGAAGTGTCAGCAAGGCCAATTAACAAACGCCAAAATGATAAGGTCATAAAATGCAAGGAAACATGGGAAGATCACACTAGCTAGACAATACGAAGCCATAAAATGCCCTTGAAGAAACTTGACAAAACATTCTTCAAAGAGGAAAGGCCTCGGCAGCCATGCAGAAAGAGAGAGATGTTTTCCCGCATCACACTTGGGATATAGATTAAGTATAGGTGACATTAAATAAATCACGGCCCACCGAAATAACTATAAATATAGAGGGCTGAGAGCAGAAGTCAAACAGTGAGGGGGGAAGGCTTCTTCGAGGTGGAAATCAATGCTGGCTCAGGTCTAACACCTTGACTAAGTTTAGCCTCTGAGGTGGATCAATGCTGGCTCATGCCTAACACCTCCAACAGCCAGGGGGACGAATCAGCAGAGGTGACTGCTGTTGCTGACTGCAGAGACTTGCTGACCCAAGACCTCCACGCTGCCTCATCAGACATCCAACCAACCGTCCATCCAGTCGTGGCGTTCCACTTCAGGAGTCGTAGATCACTTTCTACTGTCACGGGTTGTATGTCTATTATACTCCGCTTAAACCATATATAATACCTGATTATGCTTTAAAACTGTAGCTCTTTAATAAGAGCCTTACAACTTCTAAGCCCTGTTGGGTAATCTGTGTGAGCCTGTGATCCTAATCTTACATTTATTCAATTGCCGAACGACAATAAACAACAAATCTAGATAAATAAAACACAGTTCAGAACACAGGGTGACCAAACCATTTTGTTCTGAAGGAGGGAGCCCTGGAGTGTCTACCGATGTGATTCTTTCTCATCTTCATCTTATGCCTCTTCATGTTGCCTTTCCTTGATGATTGCCTCTCCTCTCCCGAGAATAGATCACTTTGTTCTACTTTTTATACAATTTTGAAGTAACCTAAGCAATAACTAAATAAGGAGATTTTCTTTGTCTCAGCCTTGTGACTTCTGGCTAGCATAAAAAAAGGTTTCTTCTGCCCTCCTGCTGATGGCAATCTATTCCGGTTTCTTATCAGCAGAAAAAGGACTGTGGAATGTGGCTATCTGAACAACATTGTCTGTTCAACAGCTTACTGTTTTATTTCCATTTAGCCTACTAGTCCAAGGAGTCTTTGGGGGTTATTTTGGTGAAAGGGTGAAAACAGGTGCTAAATGGGTGCTGTGTTAATAAGTCATTCCTGTTTGAAAGTCTGGTTTTAGCACACAATTTTGGTCCTAATTGCTGATTACCATAATTTGAACTTGCCTGGAGATGCTAAATCAGACACCTGCAGGTTTAGCACTCGAGTGCTGATTAGACACAATTTTCGTGGAGCAGTATACGTGGGCTCCACGCACCCACTTCCACTGAAGGCGTGGAGTGGGCAGGCTAACACACGGCCACACGTTTCAGGATGGCTCACGGGTCGAGGGAGAGGGCGCACAGGTTCTCAGATGCGGTATTGGAGGTCCTGGTGGAGGAGGTCCAGAGAAGGAGGGATGTCCTGTACCCACAGGGGGGAAAGAGTCCACCGTGCCTTCCTGTCCCTCTCTCTTGCAGCAGCTGGTGCTGCTCTGCTTGGCCTCATGTCCTCCTCCCATTCCTCCTGCAAGCCAAGGGAGGCCCCTGGCAAGATGCCGATGACCAAACACTCCCTTTTTCCTGGTGACTCTAAAGTGCCCAATAAGGTAGTGTAGCACAGCACTCACTCTTTTTAGCTGAAGTCATCAGAGAATTTCTGTAATAAGTGTTGATAGAGTGTTGGTGAAGTCGTGCCAAAGTGTCCCAGAAAGTCTCCCGATGTGTTTCAAACGTCCTCTTCAAACCACCAGCAGTAAGTGAAAGGTAAAAGGTGATATACCTTTAAGTAGCGCTCGAAATCCTCAGCAATGCCTTGTTTATTCCCAATTAGCTGGCCGCTGTTAGGAGAGGATGTTCGGTCAAGCACTAGCTACCAAAATGCTGTGCAGCCTCCTTAATGAGCACTAGTAGGCAATTGAAGTGGCAATCAGCCCCTTAACAATCCTCTGGGTGGCCGTTCCTAGGACAAGCTCAACTCCTTTACTAAGATGGCGTCTTGTGCTAAACATGGGCTAAATCGCCCTAAGATTCTTACAAATTGGCCATGCTAACGTTCACCAAAAATCCTGCACCCTACATGGTGGACGAACAGGAAGATCCTGTACAGAAATTCACCCCCTTGGGATCAATCTCATTCCCCTTCTTCACATCACCTTGGATTGCTTTCTTTGTACCTTGGTGACTAGAACTGAATGCAGTTTTCTGGACATTTTGTGCTTTCATAAATTACCAAGATTAATGTTGTGAGATTCCCATGCTACCAACTCTACATTTATTATACCCATTATAAAGATATGAAATGAAAATAATCTAACACACTGCTTACAAAACATTGAGCTGAATAATTTGATGATGAATCGGTATCCAGGGGGTTTCATAATCATAATAGAGTGGTCATCATGCATGAGACAATTTACAGGCAGACACTAGTTTTATTTAAGAGTTAATTATCTGCTTAAGGAATGGTCACAGGTATAGGAGCATTAGATCACCGAGATACAGAGGATATGCAGTGGAGAGCCAGAGGTTTACCATTGATTGACATCCACTGTATAATTCATGGATGCCAAATTCTAATATCCCAGAGGGTCACTGGTTCGAAATGATTTGAGGTTGACCCATATTGGAGACAGTGATTTAACTTTATTCCGCACAAGCAAGACTTAATACGTTACAGTATTCGAGCAGCAGTTTACAGAGTATAATTGAGACTTATATTACCACTTATACTCTAGGTAGAAGCCGCAACCATGATTAAGCTGCACCCTGTGTCTCTTGTCTCTCTTCATCTCCCGGGTGTCGCCTTGATTCTTCCTGAAATATTCTACTCTTTGTGAAATCTTCTATTCGTGAAGTCTTCTACAATTTATGGCTGTTAAGAACCCCTTACTCTCATTCAAAATCTATGGAGTCCTCCTGAACCAATCACTGGCTGACACCCAAATCCAAAATCCAATCATATTGTATGTCCGCAGCACCTTGTCTTACGCAAGTTTGACACTCGTAGGTCATCTGTTTTTGACCATCAAGACTCCTATCTGAGGTGGTTATGGCAGTACAAAAGGAATATGTCTCTTTAGGTTGAGATACGGCCCCTGCTGTTGGCCTTTGTTTTTAATTCACTGCGGATGTTATAACATTCCAACACAGTTGTAACCACACATGATCATGCTTCACAGGCTAAATGCCATCTATTCGACCGTAGCAATCTCTTTCTTACCCCAGGTTGTCTGGTTACAGCTTAATCACAGACTTTTAAGCATATGAAAAAGGGTTACATGTTATACATAATTCAGGTTATCATTGCATGCAGTTGATGATTACAAACTTCTACATTTAATCCTTACACATGATTATAAATCTATTCCTGATGATTATAAGCTATTAATGGTTATAAGATATCAAAACAAGTATTCAAAAAAAAATTAACATATAATTCATAACAATCTTACAGTCCCTGCCTCTGATCTTAGTCTCTGGAATTCCATTAATTCTTTCAGCTTTTCCCACAGACAGGCTATCAGCTTTGCTAACAAGGCTTGCTGAGGTCTGCATTTTTAATTTAGTCAAGGAAAGCCCCGCACCCTGCTTTCTTCCATTTTAAATCTAATCGGGTCTACCCAAGGCAGATTACACTAGATTAAAGCATGATTATTCAAGAATCGCCGCGCATTGCCTAACAGTTACATAATACAAACTTAAACCTATAACTAATAATGCTTACTTCATTTAGTCCATGTTAGGGGGAATCTGAAATGTAGATTTCTTAGGATTCTTACAGCAGGGTTCAATACTAATGGTCTTTTTTCCATGAATTACTGGTCCCAATGTGTATTCTATTGATATAATACAGGTTGCATACGATTAATATTTGTTTAAACAGTTTTATCGTAGAGTAGAATGCAATTTCTGAACACACAATCTGTTCTGAGTTTGAATAATAATGGCCCAGGTACAGAACAAGAAATAGAGGGAAAGAAAGATTGGATTAAGAGAGAGAGAAAAATGAGACAGAAAAGAAAAGTAAGATTTTTCTTTAATTTTAAATTTTAAAAATCTCTAAGAACAATTTACTACTTGCAAAAATGAGGTTCCACAGTTTCAAATGTTCCCTTTCTGGGCCGGAGAGGTTGAGTAGCATTGCAGGAACATAAATCTCATAATTAAAATAGTCCTTACACTGTTAACTACCAGCCCTAACTTTCCGTGGTGAGTGTAATTCATAATGAATGTACAACTGCAGCAATTTCTTGAAACGGGGAGATTGATGTCGAGCTGCCATTACCGCGAGGCTAACAGCGGAGCGGCGCAAATTCTCCAGCAATCTGTGGCAATTTGCAACTCACAGGATATCTCTTCCTCACCACAAATTGCTGGATGATATACACACTAATAATGGCGTGCGCATTAAACTCATCATTATTTTCCCAGCAAATTCAGGCCCAAAATTGTGAGGCCAGATGATAGAATGCAGCACATTATTCCGGCATCGGTCGGGAATTCAGAAGAAACTTCTTTTCGCAAAGTGTGGTGAGAATGTGGAACTCACTACCACAGGAAGTGGTTGAAGCGAATAGTGTAGATGCATTTAAGGGGAGGGTAGATAAGCATATGAGGGAGAAGGGAATAGAGGGTTATGCTGATAGATTTAGATGAGGAAAGATGGGAGGAGGCTCGAGTGGAGCATAAATGCCGGCATGGACTGGCTGGGTCTGTTTCTGTGCCTTATATCCTTTGTAATCCTATGATGTTGCAGGGTGAGGTTGTACTGCACACTGCAGGGGAGAAAATTCGATATGGCTGGTTCTTGGACTTGTACGCAATGCATGCATGATTTACCCGTCACATTTGGTATTCAACTGCTCTTCATATTATAATTTCTTATGCACTTTCAGGCCTTGTGAATATTCACATGACACAAGTACAGTTGAGAATGTTACAGTGATCATTCACATAAACCACCAAGTTAAAAGCCACACCTAATGAAAAAGGAAAGGTAATGTTTATAGTTAGGTGGGCCAGATATATATTCCTTACTGAAAAGATTGAAGGGATGCCAGAAGTAGACTTAACCAGCTTTGGGGCAGTATGGGACATGTCCTGGGCATTTCCAGGTATTGTTAGAAAAAGTAACAATAGGTTATGTGAAGTCAAATAAATTAATTGCCTAAAACTTACACTTACATTTCACATTTGCTGCCAGCATCAGAAAGGTAATGATATTAAGCTTACACCTTTATTTACACTAGAGGTGTAGCTGAAGGAGCAGAGATCATTGCCAAGTGCCTAAACGATTGCATTTGTTATTTGACATTTGTTATAAAGAGAGTTGTCCCACCCATACCAGTTGTAAAAGTCAGTTAAAATCAGTCTGACTCATTTCAACTTCCTTTTAGTTTTATCTAGTATGCACTTGTTCACAGGGAAGCAGAAAAAAAGGGAAAGGCAACTTGTGCTGTTCTCCTGCCATCACCTGTAGTGACACTAACAGTGGGCTGGAAGCAGATTACTTCTCCACTCTGTCGATCAGGAATTAGTGTGTACCTGTTGCCTACTATCTTCCTGTGTACCACGGGTTATATAAAAGGTAAGAGGTGAAAATCAAATATATGGATAAAGGAACATGCAATAATAATCAAGGTCATTTATTTAAAGTTTTTCTGCACAAGTGTACAGAATCACAGAACTCAATGCCCAAAATGCTGGTTAAAAAACCCATAATGCGATGCAATAAAACTGGAATTTGCCTTATTCAGTCACCTTAATAAGTAATTGGTCATAATAATATAGCGAACGTTCCATGAGAAAACATCACTATCGTTCTAAAAGAACATCTCCTCTGGCTCACCATGATCAATGCCATAGCAGATGGTATAGCAATCCATTACATATTGGCCCAGAATTTGCTGGGAAAATAATGCAGGTTTAATGCACAGGCCATTATTAGTGTGTAAATCGTTTGTGGTGAGGAAGCGATACCCCATGAGCTGTGAGTCGCTACAAGTCGCTGGATGATTCGCGGTGCTCCGTTAGCCTTGAGAAAAATGGCAGCTCGCCCTCAACCTCCCCATCAACCTCAAGAAATTGCTGCATTTGCGCAGTACATATGAATTAACTGCACTGCAGAACATTAGGGCTGATACGTAACACTGTAAGGACCCATTTTAATGATGGGATTTATGTTTACTGCAATGCCATTCAACCTGTCTGGCACAGAAAGGGAACATTTGAAACTGTGGAGTCTCAATTTTGCAGGTAGTAAACTGTTCTATATATGGGGAGAAGGCAGGGACAGGGTACTGAATTTGGATGATCAGCTATGATCTCACTGAATGGCGGAGCAGGCTCGAAGGGCCGAATGGCCTACTCTGACTCCTATCTTCTATGTTTCTATGTTTCTATGTTCTTAGAGATTTTTAAAATAAAACATTTTAAGGGGGCGAAATTCCCATCATTAGTGCCTCCGGGCCTCTGGTGGGAGGCGCTAACGGGACGCAAATGGCTTTTCACCCCCCAGAGGCGATAACCGCGCCTCTCGCAAAATTCCACAGGAGGTTAGCGGCGGCACTACTGGGTATCGCCCCAATCTTCTGCGCCCGGAGAATATGACGTCATCTCCAGGCGCAGCACCCCGTTAGTGCCTCAGGAGAAAAATTCCCCCTCACACCCCGCAGCAGCGCCAGGCGATGTTACCGACTGCTGCAGGGGTCGTGAACAGTGAGGACGGCCAATCACAGGGTGCCATTTAAAGGCACGGTGGCCGACCGACGTGAAAAAAATATTTTTTTTAAAATTCTGAGCACCGTGATCGGTCAATCCGGCACTCAGCTTGATCGCGCGGCACTCCCGCACCCCAGTGCTCCAGCAGATGCCAAAAATAATGCAGAGCTCGCAGCAGGAAGCTCTTCCATTTAATTGAGGGAAGAGCCCCTGCAATGTGGCAGCGCCATGTGTGGCCACATGTGGCGCTGCTGAGCACATCGCCCCGGATCGGGACATTTCCCGCCTCTTGCGCTCCAAGAGGTAAGTGAAGTGCTTGATTTAACGCTCCATTCCCTCTTGGAGCAAAGAATGGGAATTTCTCAAATGTTTGCAAAGGTTAGCACCTGCGCTAACTTTTCAAATGTTTTTGACTTAGTGCCCCAAATGGCCCTCCAGGGGAATTTCTCCCCCTAAATGTTTTATTTTTTTCTTGCTTTTCCTTTCTGTTTCATTTTTCTCTCTCTCTTAATTGAATCTTTCTTTCCCTCCCTTTATTTCTCTTTCTGTACCTAAGTTGACACAAATTCACCCTATTTCCTTTTCCGGCATTCCTCTATCCTTAAATCTCATTGGTTAAGGAGATAGGCTGTTGATCCCATCGTTCACCAAGATCCCTGATGCAAACTCATATGGGGTGAAATTCGACTTGGGCAGTTGCACAGAATGAGCGATAATGAATTGCTTCAATAGAAAAGAAAATCAGGCAGACTGTAAAATGGGCTGCAGATTCAATTTTTTTTTCAATTCAAATGCTTTATTGGCATGAAAGTTTACAGGGAACCATGTTGCCAAAGCTTACATAACAAAAAGTACAGGTTTCCAACATTCTGTAGGTGTCAAACATTTTTGACCCTCGTTGGGTACAGACAGTATTAATTTAAACAGTCGTTGACCCTCGTTGGGTGCATTCAGTATTAATTTAAAACAGTCGTTGGGTACATTCGGTATTGATTTAAACATTTTTAGCGTATATATGCTATGGGTGTGCTCGTTAGTCACTCAATGTTCCTCAGGTTGTGACATGTTGTTACATATTGGGCACCAAGATATGGTCTGTCTCCCTCCCCCAGGACTATTCTTAATTTTGACAGGTCATCCAATTCTTTGAAATCTGGGATTGTAAGGCTGAGCTTGTCAAAATATATGTTTCTTGTCTCGTTGAATTTTTCGCATTTTAGGAGGAAGTGCACCTCTGTCTCAACCTCGCCGGCCAGACAGTGATCACATAATCTATTTTCTTTAGGTTGCCAGGATTTCTTGTATCTTCCTTTTTCAATTGCCAGTTGGTGGTCGCTTAGTCTGTATCTGGTGAGGGTCTGTCTCTGTTTTGTGTCTCTGATGGTCGAGAGATAGTCTGCCAGTTTATATTCTCTTTTTAGGGCCCGGTAGCATTCTAATCTGCTTTGGCTTTTGGTTATTGTGTTCCAATGTTCCAGGTAGGTTTCTTTGCATTGTTTAATGATTTGGTTCACTCGGATTGGTGTTTGGGGAGCAGTGTTGGTCTGGGACTGGTCAGGGTCCGGCTGGGTAGGAGAACTTAGTTTCAGTAACAACTGACTCAGGGGACTCGTTTCTGGGTTCAGCTCTTGGGTCTGGAGGGCTTTAAAATGAAGGGTGTCTGGGGAACTAGATTTGAGGTGATTTAGAAAGTTTAGTGCTCGTTTTTGGATGTTTATTATCAGTGGGTATCTGCCTAGTTCGGCTCTACATGCACTTGTTGGTGTTTTCCTTTGGGTGCGAAGAATGCTTCGGCAAAATTCTGCATGTAGCGCTTCTATTGTGTGTTTTTCCCATTTAGTGTAGCTATGGTGATTGAGTGGGCCCCATACTTCACTACCATACAGCGCAATGGGCAGGGTTATACTATCAAATATTTTGAGCCAGATTTTGATTGGAATTTGGATGTTGTAGAATTTTCTTTTTATTGCATATAGGGCTCTTCGGGCTTTTTCTTTTAGTGCATTCACTGCTATGTTGAAGCTCCCTGATGCTGTAATGGTTAGACCAAGGTAAGTGTAGCTCATAGTGTGTCCTATGATGGTATCACTGAGAGTAAACTGGTATTTGTTTTCCTGACATCTGGGCCTTTTTTGAAAAATCATGATGTTGGTTTTCTTTAGATTTACTGTCCAATTTTGGCAGTATTTGTCGAGTAGGTCTAAATGTTGCTGTAATCCCTGTTCTGTGGGAGACAGCAGAACCAGGTCGTCTGCATAGAACGGGGCTCGTTTTGCGCTGCCGCCTAAGATGAACTTCACCCCTCTTATCTACCTGCTGTATCTGCTTCTCCTGTATGTGACACTGTTACAGGCCTTTTCAACATCAAAGGTAACATGCTATGTGACATGCAATAGCTGCTTTTTTCTGCTGAGAATATCTCACTCTGTGATTGCACAATCTGCCCAACAAGATCCCACAAATTACTCAAAATACATTCTGAATGGCTTTCTCATCTGCCATTTTTCCTCTCATTGAAACTTCTAAGTCTGAAGTAAGAGATTAAACAGAATAAAAATGCCAAAGAAATATGTATTTCACAATAACATGATTATATGTATCTGAGGATCCTCACTCGCTTGCAGCCCACCTTTGACAGCCTCATCCCCATTGGACCCTAGACACTCTCCTATTCCACTGCTTCCCTGGTACAATAGCCATCTCTTTGATGTCAAATCATTGGGCAATAACTTTTAATATACTTAGCAAGGTGTGGCTGTTCATCACCCATCATGGCACAACCATTTCAAGCTCTACCATTGGTCTCCTTGCACCTCTAAATCCACATACTACTCCAAAATCATCATGGAGAACATAAATAAATCAGGTTCTTCTTCTCTACCGTTAACTGAGCTAGATTTTGCACTATCGCCTGCCTGTTGTAGCGGCATATGTTGAATGGCCAGTAACAAGAAATGGGCAGGAGTTTTGTCTCAATGGAACTCCATCCACTTTGCACCATGGTGTAGTTTCCGAGCAGTGGGTTGAAAGGATTAGAGCATAGAGCATGTCTCAAACAGGTGGATGCTACAATTAAATATCAATTTGGATGTGGAGACAGCATGCACGCCATTTCCCAATGAGATCATGGCTGATCATCCAGTACCCTGTCCCTGCCTTCTCCCCATATCCCTTGATCCCTTTAGCCTTAAGAAATATATCTAACTTCGTCTTGAATATATTTAATGACTTGGCCTCAACTGCCTTCTGTGGTAGAGAATTCCACAGGTTCACCACTCTCTGGGTGAAGAAATTCCTCCTCATCTCTGCCCTAAATGGCTTACCCCTTATCCTTAGACTGTGACCCCTGGTTCTGAACTCCCCCGCCATTGGGAACATCCTTCCTGCATCTAGTCTGTCTAGTCCTGTTAGAAATTTATAAATTTCAATGAGATCCCCTCTCATTCTTCTAAACTCCAGCGATTATAATCCCAATCGACCCAATCTCTCCTCATATTATGTCATTCCTGCCATCCCAGGTATCAGTCTGGTGAATCTTCGCTGCACTCCCTCCATGGCAAGAACATCCTTCCTCAGATAAGGCAAGCAAAACTGCACACAATACTCAAGGTGTGGTCTCACCAAGGCCCTGTACAACTACAGCAAGACATCCTTGTCCCTGTACTCAAACCCTCTCGCTACGAAGGCCAACATACCATTTGCCTTCTTAACCGCCTGCTGCACCTGCATGCTTACCTTCAGCAACTCACAGAATCACAGAAACCCCACAGTGCAGATAGAGGCCATTTCGGCCCATCGAGCCTGCACCGACACATATCCCACCCGCTCCCCGTAACCCCTACACCAACACATATCCCACCCTATCCCTGTAACCCCATGTATTTAATCCCCCTAACACTAAGGGTCAATTTATCATAGCCAATCAACCTAACCCGCACATCTTTGGACTGTGGGAGGAAACCGGAGCACCCGGAGAAAACCCACGCAAACACGGGGAGAATGTGCAAACTCCACACAGACAGTCGCCCGAGGCCGGATTTGAACCCGGGTCTCTGGCGCTGTGAGGCAACAGTGCTAACCACTACAGCAACTGGTGCACAAGGACACCCAGGTCTTGTTGCACTTCCCCTTCTCCCAATCTATTGCCGTTCAGATAATTATCTGCCTTCCTGTTTTTGCCACCAAAGTGGATAACCTCATATTTATCCACATTATACTGCATCTTCCATGCATCTGCCCAATCACCCAACCTGTCCAAATCATACTGGAGTTTCTCGGCATCCTCCTCACTGCACACACGCCCACCCAGCTTCATGTCATCTGCAAACTTGGAGATATTACATCTAGTTCCCTCGTCTAGATCATTAATATATACTGTGAATAGCTGGGGTCCATGACCGATCCCTGCGGTACCCCACTAGTCACTGCCTGCCACTCGGAAAAAGACCCATTTATTCCAACTCTTTGCTTCCTGTCTGCCAACCAGTTCTCTATCCAAGTCAGTACCTTGCCCCCAATCCCATGTGCCTTAACTTTACACGCTAATCTCTTATGCGGGACCTTATCGAAAACCTTCTGAAAGTCCAAATACACCACATCCACTGGTTCTCCCTTATCTATTCAACCAGTTACATCCTCAAAAAATTCCAGTAGTCAAGCACGATTTACCTTTTGTAAATCCATGTTGACTTTGTCCGATCCTTTCACTGTTTTCCAAGTGCTCTGCTACTACATCTTTTATAATGGATTCTAGCATTTTCCCCACTGATGTCAGGCTTACCAGTCTATAATTCCCCGTTTTCTCTCTACCACCTTTTTTGAACAGTGGGGTAACATTAGCTACCCTCCAATCCATGGGAACTGTTCCAGAGTCTATAGAATTTTGGAAGATGACCAGCAATGCATTTACTATTATGCTCTCTCTCCTCTGAGTTCTCTAGCCTCCTATCCTCCCTTAATCTCTCCCTCCATGTAAACTCCCCAATCCATATTCACGACCATCTCTCGTGGCCTCGCTACTCCCATCGTATCAATCACAGATACGGTCATCTCTGACCACTTCCTCGTATTGCTCTCCACCCACATCCCACTCCCCGCACTCCCCCCTCCCCCGCAACCTTACTTCCTTCTGTGTCCACCCCTGGAAAAAACTCTCTCCCAACTCTCTTACAACTGCACTTACGAAATCCCAACTGTCCAGTCTTTGGCCCTCCATTCACCATGACATTTCTGTAGCTACCGATCTGCTCAACCACACCTTCACCACCACCTTTGATGCCCTAGTCCCTATTAAAACAATTACTCTCTCTCACCCTGGCCATTCCCCCGGTACGAACCTCACCTTCATTCCCTTAAGTACAAGAGGCGCAGACTTGAACGGATATGGTGAACAACTGGTTTAGCCATTCACTGCCAGATCTGGCAGGACCACATAAAGCATTATTGGGTGCTGTTCTTGTCTGGAAAAATTGCTCACTATTCCAGAATCATTCTGGAATGCAAAGATAAACCTCGGCTTCTGTTCTCTGCTGCTAACCATCTTCTTAAACCTCTCTCCCCTATCTCCTCCACCCTCACCTCCGACAACAAGTGTGAGTAGCTCATGGACTTCTTTATCTCTAAGATTGAGACCATCCATTCAGTTCCCTCTGCCACTCCCTTCCTTCCCTTAGCCCACCGGGCCAAACGTCCTCTAAGGTTCTGCCCTGCACTAGCCCTGAACTCAGATCTTCCTTCAGTTTCTCTCTGATCGCTCCTCCTGGCCTCTCCGCGCTCATCTTGTCCATGAGACCCACTTCCTGCTCCCTCGACCTTATTCCCACCAAACTGCTGACCACCCAACTTCCTTTTCTGGCTCCCATGTTAGCTGACATTGTTAATGGTTCTCTCTCCTCAGGAACTGTCACCCTCTCCCTCAAATCTGCCATCATCACTCCTCTCCTCAAAAATACAACCCTTGACCTCTCCGTCCTTGCAAACTACCGTCCCATCTTCAACCTCCCTTACCTCTCCAAAGTCCTTGAACATGTTGTCACCTCCTAAATCTGTGCCCATCTTTCCCAGAACTCCATGTTTGAATCCGTCCAATCAAGTTTCCACCCCGCCACAGTACCAAAACGGTTCTCATCAAAGTGTAAGAATGACATCCTTGGTGACTGTTATTATGTCCGTGTATAATTGAGACACGGACTGCAGGAGTTGATTATAACAAGTCTTTACTGAATGGAGACAACCTGGAAACTGAAACTACAGAAGCCTGCTAGGGCCTTTTATACAGGGGTGGTCACTGCCGGTACTGCAGTCTGAGACCCGTTATTCCCTTAAAGGTACATACACAACAACTGTGACAAAGGTAAAGTATCCCTCCTTGTCCTTCTTGACTTGTCTGCAGCCTTTGACACAGTTGGCCACTCCGTCCTCCTCCAATGCCTCTCCACCATCGTCCAGTTGGGCGGGACTGCACTCGCCTGGTTCTATTCTTATTTATCTAATCATAGCCAGAGAATCAACTGCAATGGCTTCTCTTCCTGTTCCCGGATCGTTACCTCTGGTGTCCCCCAAGGATCTATCCTTGGTCCCCTCCTATATCTCATCCACACGTACACTGACGACACCCAACTCTACCTCACCACCACTTCTCTTGACCCCTCCACGGTCTCTAAATTGTCAGACTGCTTGTCTGGCATCCAGTTCTGGATGAGCAGAAATTTTCTCCAATTAAATATTTGGAAGACTGAAGCCATTGTTTTCGGTCCCCGCCACAAACTCCATTCCCTAGCCACCGACTCCATCCCTCTCCCTAACAACTGTCTGAGGCGGAACCAGACTGTTCGCAACCTTGGTGTCATAGTTGACCCTGAAGTGAGCTTCCGACCACATATCCATGCCATAACTAAGACCACCTATTTCCAGCTCTGTAACATCGCCCCTCCCTATATTGTTATCTCCTCCAGCTCCACAAACCCGTCCCTCCCCCCCCACCCCCCCCGAGATATCTGCACTCCTCTAATTCTGCCCTCGAGCATCCCTGATTATAATCGCTCAACCTTTGATGGTCGGGCCTTCTGTTGCCTAGGCCCTAAGCTCTGGAATTCCCTCTCTAAACCTCTCCGCCTCTCTACCTCTCTTTCCTCTTTAAGATGCTCCTTAAAACCTATCTATTGGACCAAGCTTTTGGTCACCTGTCCTAATTTCTCCTTATATGGCTCAGTGTCCATTTTTTGTCTTATAATACTCCTGTGAAGTGCCTTGGGACATTTTACTATGTTAAAGGTGCTATATAAAGTTTAAGTTTATTTTTTCCCCCTGGACCATTACTGGTACCAATTAGTTTCCTGATGGGAATTTTCACCACATAAGATGCTTGGAAGAGGAAAATAATTTACAGAGAGGTTCCAGGCAGATGAGGTTGCATTAGTGAAGCTCTATTCCAATTTACCTGGCAAAGGCTTCCAATTAGCGAACATGCCTACTGAGCGTTTCCATAGACTGAAAGATTTTTGTACCCCCGATTCTGACACCTTCCCTTAACATTTCCCACGTACAATTTTCCATCCCCACCACTAGTGTGTTCCCTGCACCTATATGAATCTGCACTTGTATCTTCACAAGTGAGCAAAGCTTGGACCCTCATACCTACATCTCCAGACAATGGTGGCCAGATCTCGCTTTGGCAGGTAATTAGCGCATATAGAGACTCCTCTTCCCAAAGGGGACTGGGACAACAGACCCAATGAAACTATTAAGATATGTGACTACCTAACCACAATGTCAGATGCTTCCTCAGAAGCACATCAATCACTATGTAAAAATGTCAGTGCGACTGCATAATAAAAACGTGCCAGGTTAATCAACAGGTAGCGTACCCTGATTGAGTTGCAAGATGCTACAAATATGTCTGCAACTATTACTGCACATATCTGGCAATAATGATGAGGAATGAACTATCTCTATAGGGTGGTATAGAGGGCCACCCTCCTTGCAATCATCTCATGCAGTACCAACAACAACTTGCACTTATATAGCAGCTTTAACGTAGTAAAACGACCCAAGGTGTTTACCACCTCAACTTCTGCAAACTGGTCCTGGGCTGATTAATCACTTATCTGCAGACTTGTGCATGCACCTCTGGTTGCCTTATTCTTCATTTTCGCCCGTCACTTAAAGACACCTTCTCCTTCAGCCTGGCAAAGGTCTCTAATTGGTTGAGATGCATTCTGAGTCCTTCCAAAGACTTTCAGAATTTTGTCCCACTATTCTGACACAACCCTTTAATTGTCCCCTTAGCTTTAAATTTCACTTAAATTACAGGTTTCTGCCTCCACCACTCATGCTCCTAGAATCCATCCAAGTCTGCACTTCAGGCTTCATAAATGCACTTTCCTTAGAAAAATTGGGTACAAACATCACACTTCTATTTGAATCTGTCTAAAACCTGCCACTAGCCATTCAGGTCTAAACTGCACCCATATTAGAAAAAAAGACTTGCATTTATTTAGCACCGTTCACAACCTCAGGACATCCCAAAGAGCTTTACAGCTAATGAATTACTTTTGAAGTGTAGTCACTGTTGTAATGTAAGGAAACGCGACAGCCAATTTGTGCACAGCAAGGTCCAACAAATAACAATGTGATAACGACTAGATAATCTGCTTTAGTGATGTTGGTTGAGGGATAACTATTGGCCAGGAGACCGGGGAATACTCCCCTGCTCTTCTTCGAGATAGTGCCATGGGATCTCTTACTTTCACCTGAGAGGGCAGATGGGGCCTTGGCTTAACATCTCATCGCAACAATGCAGCACTCCCTCAGTACTGCTCTGGAGTGTCAGCCTAGATTTTGTGCTCAAGTCACTGGAGTGGGATTTGAATTTACAGCTTTCTGACTCAGAGGCAAGAGTGCTACTACTGAGCCACAGCTGACAGATAAACAGAAAACCTAGGATACTGGTTCCTCTGTCCTCGCTCCACTGCATCCTCACTTGTCCTAATGTCTCCTTCTTTGGGCTGAGTCCTGATCACTGCAATGAAAAAAGTACATCCAGACATCAATCTTGTCTGATCATGCTCTTGTGAAGCGCCTTGAGATGCTTTGCCACGTTAAAGGCACTATATAAATGCAAGTTGTTGTTGTTCTGTACAAGAGCAGCACAGTTGAAATGTAAGTCATGTTTGTGTCTTTTTACGGCTTTGTGATCTGTGTCCCTTCTCTTTGGGAGCTCCAGGTGCTGTTATTCAGCAAAACATTCGTTTTTCTCTTAGCTAATACTGCTACAGAAGCTCCAATGCCAGACATCTCTGCTGAAAATAATGGCGGTCATTTTCATTTTTAATAAGTTTATAGCTTAAAAACTCTCATCAGCAGAAAATCAAATGAACTGTCTTGTAATTGATCTGGTCTTTCTGATTGGTTGCTCTGATTTTGTTCTAGAGTCAACAGTTGATATACCATTGTAATTTACAACCATTGATCTGTAGGTTTTGTGTTCAGTTTACTGTCTGGCCAATCAACATATTGTTTTTCTTTTGTATAGTATATATATATAGAAATATATATGGCTCTGGTGCAGTTTTAATTCAGTCTATCATCGTGCACTAAACACACCTTTTAACATTTCTGTTTTGGGTGCAATCAGCAATCTGGGCACTCACAATTGCATTTGTTTTCCGGTGAAGTTATGGTTCAAGTTTCCGCTCAAATTCATTTGTACAATCACAAATGTAAAATCTTCCATGAACCAGCGCAATTGAGCCACGTGTGATAATGTCATTGTTTATTTTTTCTTTTGCATTAAAAAATATTCCTTGATATATTTAAGAGTGGTAACCTGGTGCAGTTTTATTCATACAGCTGAAAATGGGTCCACCAATTGTGAGTAACCAGATTTTAAATAACAGGAAATGACTTTAAACAAAACTATACAGAACCATTTACTAGCTTCATTGGGGTACACTAGACAGTTTTAGTAAATTAAGTATTTTTTAATATTTAAAAACTTTAAAAAGGTGCCTATTAGTGCCCTTGCGCCCAAAAAATAAAGCTTAATTTTAAGAGCCTCCTTGAAGGACTGCAAATGGGTGCAATTAACGGAAACTCGTCATGGTAATTAATTTGAGCTGAGAGAGTGTCCAGTTTTGTGGGTGGGGCCGGCTTCCAATGCAATGTTTTTCAAACCAGCGCAAAAGATTGTGGAAACTCGATTTGTGCTGGACGTAACTTGTGCTTGAAATTCCTTGATCTTTTGCGCTGGTTTGGCCGATTTCGGGCGAATTGCGCTGCGACCTCGTGGAATCTCTACCTCAATAGCTTTGACTGTCTGCTAGAAAGGCATGATCTTGATGCACCACTAGGGGTAACCAAATCAAAACCTTTAAATACAGTACAGGTTGACTATCCCTTATCCAAAAACCTTGGGACCAGCTGTGTTTCGGTTTTCGGAAATTTTCAGATTTCAGAAGGTATTATTTCAGACTGGGAAACTCTGAACATTAAATTAATTTGGTAATTAGTATTTGTATTTAATATAAATTTTTAAAGTTCAGGCTACCTCTTGCGACTGTTCCGTGTCTCATTCCCCTTCCTGCTTCTCTGTGCTGCCGCTCCCAGTCTGTTTACAGCTCCCCCTGCTCCGTATCTGGATTTGACCTTCATTACTTTGATTGTCAAGAGACTATGGGGGCTGCACTGATTCGGGGCATTGTCCTGCGCCTGCAGAATCGGAGGCAACAGAGACGCAGAGAGTGGCAGTCATGGCCAGACAGAGAAGGGCCAACAGGCCTCTGCACAGGAGACCTTACCCTCCCAGGATATTCCGGGAACAATTCTCCTACATTCATTTGTGAGGAGCAGTGTTTGCACAGGCTGCGCTTCAGCAAGGAGGTGGTCACTGAGCTCTGCCACTTGCTTCAGCCAGATCTGCAGCCTCAACTGAGGACCAGGATGTCTCTGTTGGTGGCAGTGAAGGTCACAGTGGCTCTGAATTTTTATGCCACCTGCTCCTTTCAAGCAGCTACTGGGGACATCGCCAATATCTCCCAGTTCGCGGTCCATTGCTGTATCCGTTAGGTCACAAATGCCCTCTATAAAAGGAGACGCCAGTACATCTTTCCCAATGACCCGGGCCAAACAGCATGAACGCGCACTGGGCTCTGTGAGGATAGCGGGCTTCCCCATGGTGCAGGGCGCCATTGACTGCACGCATGTGGCATTGCAGGCATTGCATGAGAATGCAGAAGTTTTCCAAAACCGCAAGGGGTTACACTCCTTAAACGTCCAATTGGTCTGTGACCACAGACAGCTGATACTCGCTGTCAATGCCCGCTATCCTGGCAGTAGCCACGATGCTTTCATTCTGTGCCAGACTGGTGTACCAGACCTTTTCCAGGCACCGCAGGGACAAGGGTTATCCACTCTGTACCTGGCTGATGACACTGCTCTGTAACCCCAAAACCCCTGCTGAACTGCAGTACAATGAGAGTCATGTCATTACCAGGAACATCACTGAGCACACAATCGGCATGCTCAAGCAATGGTTCCGCTGTCTGGACCACTCAGGAGGAGCCATGCAGTACTCGCCTGAGCGAGTCTCCCTCTTCATAGTTGTGTGCTGCATTCTTCATAGCCTGGCAATCCTCAGGACCCAGCCAATGCCACCAGGCCTTGGTGCACCACTGGAGGAGGAGGAAGAGGAGAAGGAAGAGGAAGAGGAGGAGGATGATCAGCAGCAGCAGCAAGGTGGGAGGGAGGCCCACAATGTTGAAACTGCAAGGGCCGTCTGTTAACGACTGATAACAAGCCATTTCTAGGCCCCTACTCAGGAAATGGCTTCGGGCATGGAGAACAATATGAATGAAAGCAACCCGCAAGCCCAAAGCCGGCCAAGGCAACAATTTCAAAGGTCAAACCTGTACATTTTGAATACAAAAACTTTTTTATTTTACAAACTGTGTGTGTGTCATTTCTTCATGACAAACTAATAAAAACAAACACAAAAAATCATTAATTAACATAACTGGTTCTCACAACATGGAGATAATGGCCAAAACATTAAACAAAAGTTTGAACACAAATTAATAAAAAAATTCCCAACATTGCATCACACCTCCTACTGTTTGCCCTTCAAGAGTGATCTCCTTCCCTTGCGCACTTGTCCCCTTCCCACCCTACTGCTCCTCCGTAATGGGGCCCCAGTGGCTGCAGCAAGGCTGGTGGAAGGCTGCTGATTGTCAGAACCTGAGACTGCAGATGCCATTAAAGAACGGCCTCGACCAGTGCTGGGCCTGGAGGGCCCGGCTGCAGACTGCACCAACTCTGCATGGGCGGCAGCAGTCTGGCCTACAGGTGGTGGGAAGTGCAATGGGGAAGTGACAGTGGTGGCAGCAGGAATGCTGTCATCCTGAGAGAGGACAGCGACTCCCTGCCCGACTGACACACTGGCACTCCCACGGGGCAGCACCTCAGCATCTGGAGCAATCTGCTCGAGCAGATTGCTGGCCTGCTGCAGCGCAGTGAGAGGCCCAGGGAAATGTGTCTGAACCAACGACAACGGCAGCAGTCAGTGCTTGCGTGGCCTCAATCTGAGACTGCATGAGACCAGTCTGTGATTGGATCATGGCAGCCAGTGACTGAATTGCAGCACTAAGCATTTGCGTGGCATCCGCCTGTGCTACAGCGTAGTGCTACACACTCCTTGCCAGTGTATCAGTGGTTTTTGGCACCCTTCCCACTGCACCCATGAGCTGAGTGTGCATGTCCACCGCCTGGGTGTTCATTTCAGCGATGAGCCGCTCCTCCTCTGTGTTCAGTGCAGCAGGACTCGCTGGCCTATTCTCCCTCCGGGGAGAAGGCCCCCGAGCTTCCCGAGCCACATCGCGCTGCTGCAGCCCGCTGGGTCCCGGAGCTTCACCCTCATCAGACCCTTCACGCCTGCTCCCCTCCAGGGAAGACGTGTTCCCAGTGTGGGCATGGGCTTCCTTGGGAGAGGGTGGCGCTGAGGCTCCGGTTTCCTCTTCCTCCTCGCCTGCGGCTTCGCTCTCACTGGCAGCTTCAGGGCCCGTCTCCTCAGCTGGTGAATCACCATCTGAAAGTAGGGAGGTACAAGAGTGGCTTTAGCATGAGAACAGGGGGGCAGTAAGGGAGGAAGGAGTGGAGCAATTTAGTAAGTTGGATTGAAAGTCAAAGGCTAGTGTTGTGAGGGACAAGTGGAATGAGAGAGGAAAGCTGATGACCTTGCAGTTCCGAACAGGGTTGACCTCTCCAGGGGCGACGGGACCGATCACCTGGCTTACCACAATCCTGTGGACACGCGCCTCAAGATTGCTATGGGGTTGCAGCGGAGGCCGCCCTCCACCCATCCGTTGTTGCTGTCTCCTGTTATGAGATAGCTTGGCCTGCAAGAAAAAGGACGGCGTCTGGGTAAATAATACAGCCATGGGCTTGCCTGATGTGCCTCCCATAGTTGAATAGCCCTTACTATATGCAAGGTGTGGAATGTGCATGTGTGTTTCATGAGGGGGTCATAGGTGTTGGATGGGTGTTGGGTGTTCTGCCTTATAATTGCAGGTGTTACGGTTTGTTGCCGCCAGTAGATGGTAATGGCCAGTAGGGTTACTCAACAGGAACAGGAAGTAGTATAGTGATAAGCAACAAAGAGGTCACATCAGCATGAAGTGTGCTGCAAGTTAATCTGCTGTAATCTTACATTGTTACGCCTTCGAAAGCATTGCCTGTGAGTTGAATGGTTTCATTACATATTCATGTTTAGATGTTAGTTATATCTCATGTATGTAACAAGGTGCATTTTTTTCTTTTTTCTTTCTCAGTTTTACTCCAACCCAATACCACTGATTTGTATTGTTTCATTGACCTCATGCAAGTGTGGCATCATTAAACACCGGAGCTTGGACACTACATCCTGACTGCCATGTCGTTATTGAAAGGAGTTTGGCTGGCTGTCTAACTGCATACAGACACCTACACATAGGGAGGACGGTACATTGGGGTTTTAAGGCCCTCTGGCCGTAGAGCGAGGTTGAAATGGAGGGATGGAGAGGTATTGAAAAAAAGTGAGATCATTGAACTTTTTGCGACATGGAGTATGGGTCCTGGCCACCATGCTCCTGGAGGAGACGTGCTGAGCCACCTCCCGCCACACTCTTCTCTAGTCGCGCAGCAAAGGCCTCCTGCAACTCTCAAGGTATAGATCTTCTGCGCTCCACCGCACCAACCCGAGCCTCCAAGGCCCGCTTGCTGAAGCGCTGAGCTTGTTCTCTCACCCGCTCCCTAGTCCTTGGCTGGTAAATGTAGGCACAGGTCTCTCCAGGCCGAGATTCAAGGCTCCAATGAGCAGGGTGTGGCTGGATAGCAAGATCGACCCTCCCCTTTAAGAACAGGCGGGCGCCAGTGTGTCGGTGTTCCATCGTTAACTGACATCACCTGCGCTGCACCCGCGCTTTGAGTTAGCGCCTCGCTCCTCGGCCTTTGCACCTTTAGACAGGTGCGCAGCGCCTGATTTAGTGCTACAATCACCTCCGGGGCGATAAAAGCCAAGTTTGCAGTCGGAGGCAATAATTAGTGCCAGGTGCAAAACTTTGCACCCGGCCGATAATTGCACCCCAAATGGGGCGATATCGAATTTCTCCCCCAATGAACCTGCTGTACCAGCTTACTGTTAAGGGAACGGTAGCATAGTGGTAATGTTACTGGACTAGTAATCCAGGGACTGCAGTAATGATCTGGAGACAAGAGTTCAATCGAGGCAGCTGTGGAATTTAAATTCAGTTCAAATAAATCTGGAATTTTTTTAAAAAGCTAGCATCAGCAATGGTGACCATATAACTACCAGTTTGTCATAAAAAACCTATCTGGTTCACTGATGTCCTTTAGGGAAAGAAATCTGCAGCCCTTCCCCAGTCTGGCCTATATGTGACACTTAAATGTCCTCTAAAAATGGCCTAGCAAACCACTGTTGTGACGGCACTGGCTCACCATCACCTTCTCTAGGGCAATTAGGGATGAGTAATAAATGCTGGCCTTGCCAGCGATGCCCACATCCCATGAACAAAAAAAAAAGGCTGGCTAAACTTCAGCAATACACCGGGGTGTACTTTTGGAACCCGAAATCTTGACTCATGCCAATTCAAGCTATCTTAATTTAGGGGCATGGAAAACTATGTACTCCATATTTGACGAACAGAAGCTCTACCTGTGTGTATTTTGCTTTAGAGATTGTTAGGTTCTGACACTTGTGGAAACCATTTATTGTGCCTACCACATACAGCTTTATTAACTTCATATATTCTCTATAAATTTTAATATCCTCACCTATTATTCAGACTCATACTATTCCTGTATGCCCTTCCATCATCTGAATAATTTCGTCCTGGATTGCGTTTTATCAATCACTACGCTTAGCCTCATTGAGCCAACTGTTCTCCACAATGTCCTCAATTAATTAACTCATCTACCCACACAACAGTCTAGTACTTTAAGATCACTGAAGTCATCAGCACAGTGCATCACCAGCAGAAAAGAAAGAAAATAGGATCTAGGACCATATAGTCCAAAGAATACAACACGAATCTGAAGAATTCTGAGCTTGTGCAGAGCACTGGTCTGGTCCGCCTGGAATACTTTGTGCAATTCTGATCAGTGCAATGAAAAAAATACATCCAGACATTAAAGAGGGTACAGCAAAGGGCATCTAAATTTACAGCTGAGATTAGGTGCCTGAGCTAAGAGGAGAGAATGCAGAAGTTGCAATGTTTACACTGGAAAAGAGATGGCTCAGGGCTGACCTTTCAAATCCTCAAGGGAGTAGAAAAGGTAAATGCCACAATCATAGATTCCACAAGAAAGCATAGCCTCGAATTTAGAAGAGGCAGAGTGCTAAGACAGTTTAGATTTAACTACTTTACACAGAAATAATGCAGTGTCTGCCAAGGAAGAGAGTGGGGGCTGGTGGCGTCAACAAGTTTAAGAGATGGTTGGGCAAGTACCTGGAAAAAAATTGATTAGAGAATGTGACCAAAATCATGGCAGCAGGTGATGGGGCTGCACATTTTCTGGCCCTGTGTATTTCAATGTAATGCCATTCAGGACCCACCTCATTCAGTGAGAAGAATTTTTATTATGGCAGTGTAAGAAACAGGCAAATCTCCTTAAATTAATACTGACAAACTTATTCAAAATTCCTTGCAGTGGGCTCCCTGCTAAATCCACTAGGTATTGTGCTACGGAGCCATGAAGATGTCAGGTTCATATCCTCACCTGCACTCAGTTAGCTGATCTTTGCCAGGAAAAGTAATTGTGGTCAATCTAAAGGACACACTGTGCTTTTCTTGGTGGAAGGGGGAGAAAGTGAGGCAATGTTAAAAAGTCAGCGAGTGTTCCTGCTCTTGTTTATTATCCAGTGACCCATGCTGGACAGTGCATGTGTAGATACTGGGTAATTGATAACTGTAATGCCCAACAGGAAGAAACATTTGAACCTCTGAGCCCTATGTAGCTTTTAGATGTGCATGTATTATCTATCTATCCATTTAAACTATTATGTATAGCAAATTTCCACAGCTGAATATTAAAGCAACATTAAGGAAATGCAATTAGCCACAATAAATAGTCATGCGTTCATTATTTTGTTGCAAAAATACCCCTAACAAGCAAACTATAGAAATAAACTAGTTAAACACACGAAGAAAATAAAAGAAAACAAGAAAAAGAACATTCAATTCACTCATTCACATAAGTGAAACTTTAATGGTTGGAGTCCACAATTTACCCATGGTCGCTTAAATTTTATGAATCCCATATAGTAGTAATATTCTCCACATTAGCATTTATCCCATAAGACATTTTAAATCACCGTTTTGTTTCGCTCCAATGTTGTATTATGAATGATCAATGCTTTGACCTGTACACGTGGACATACCGAGATACCAAGCTGTCAAATATCTTCAAAATTCTGAATAGTTATGCCATGAGCAAAATTGTACACAACTGCACAATGATCAATAATTTAAATAACTGAATAAAAGGAGTTTCTCAATCATGTGCAGAGAAAAACAAATATGACGAATGTGTTTCCAGATTAGCAACATTTTTAACAAACCAATTTTACTATGTGCACTGAAAGCAAAACATAGGTCTTATTAATCAAAATGTCCTTTAAAATCAGTGTTAATAGATTAAAGTATTATCACCAAATCACAACAATCACAAAAGTATATTAAATTTATCAATGATCTTCAGGGCGCTACAGTGCTACAACAGAACTTCACATTAATCACACTGGCAGGTGTAAAGGCAGGATACAAGCTTTCCAAATAAACTAGGCAAATAGTAGTCAGAAGCGATTGATTGATCAAGGAAATGAGCTTTTCACACATACCCACTAAATCCTCCAAATACTCTAGAACTCAAAAGATCTTTAAGCAGAAAGAAATGCATTTCTTCAGGCTAGTATTGCTCACAGTGGATCAAGAGATCCATGTCTAAAACCTCCTTAAGCTTCTCAATTTCTTTTGTCCAGGACAGAAAACCAATCTTGAGATGTCTTCTGAAAAATCCACAAAGTACAATGTGAAAATGTTATAATAATGAAGTGCTCCACCAAGCCATTACATAAAAAGAAAATGCATTAGAGTTCCTATTTATTTATATTCTAACTGGTTCAACATTAACCGTGGTTATCTCCCAATCAAACAAAATATCTTTAATCTTAGCTAACAATGCACTTGTGGAAAATGGAAAAATTAAAAGCTAGAATTATGTTATTAGACACCGCAATACTCTAAGGAGCTGGGATGTTAAATAATATTGTAAGTTAATTGCCTCATTTCCTTGGAAGGTAATTTTCAATGTTATCAGTGCGATGCTACTCTAAGAGTGCACAAGTAGGCAATTTTGAAAGACAGCTGTCAAAGAAACCTCTTGTGCTGACCAAATGCCTGTGACAAGGATTAGGCTACAGGCAGCAGTAATCAGCAGTGTGTTCCTCACAACTTTGAATGCTATGAGGGAACAACCAAGTTCAGTTCTCAGTTTCATTACAGAAAGCAATAACAAAGAAAACCCTTATCCCAGGAGAAAGACATGTTTGCAAGCAGGTGGAGTTAGATATAGAAAGTCTCAACAACAGCAAAAAACGCAGGTGGCTTTAGTGCAGTGTTTCAGAGGTGTGGCATTTCTGAAGGTTTCTCCTACAGGAAAGCACTTGGATTTGCTCGTGGATCTTTCTGGTTCCTGTATCTGTGTGTTAACCATACTCCCAGGATCTGAAACAAACAACACTTGCAAGTTATAAAAGCAGGTAATGTGCTAGTACAAATTGTTAAATAAAGTTAAAGTTAAATTATTCTTTTTTTAAATTGACGTTCTAGTTCCAAGAGAAATGTTAAACTTTTTGCAATACAATTACATACATATATACACAATCACACTGGAGGTAATTTTAACTTTTATTGCCGGCTGGAAAATGGGTAATAGCAAATCGGCTGCCCATTTTGCATCTCGCAGTGGAAAAGAAAATCCAGCCGATTCCCTATCACTCGTTTTATGCCCAGCAATAAAAACTAAAATTACTCTCCCTGTGTTTGGATCATTTTTACTCTGGATAGAAAAATATTGACTGAATTTGTGTACAAGTTTCACCCACGAGTGTGCAAGTTTTAAAATATACATCAAGGGTGCTTTCTCATAATGTGCATATAGGATCCAGAGCGACATGATAGAATCACACTTCACAAAGAAACGAGACCGGAGTCTGGAAGAACTGGTGTAAATTGGCTCTCCAGAACTGCAGCAGGCTCAAGAATAGTTAACTTTTGAGTCACTTTGTACAGTGCACTTATGCTCTGCATTTTATGATTTTTTTAAAATAAAAAAATATCTTTTCAGAAATATTAAATTGGTGAGGTAGTGATCCAATCAGTAGCACATTACAATGCGCTGGTTAATCAATCCCAAGTTGGTGTAATGTTGGCACATTTTGGTGATTATGGATTGTATGCCAAAGGGATTTCAAACTTTGGTTGTTTTGGAGAGTGTGATATATTATGAATGTTTATTACTCTTGGACTGAAATTCTAAGTGGAGTTGGCTGAAGAGTAACCACATTAGGAGAAAAAAAATTGCAGTTCATGTGAAACAGTGGCTAAGTTGTTTCTTTTTAAATTCATTTAGTCATTGAGTGTAACAAATCCAATAGTAATCTTATTTTTCTGATATTGCCTCTCAAGCTGTATAGTTAAGTGCAACAACTTTTCCATTACTGAGCATATCTCTGCACAAAAAAACACTGAGGCCCACAAAAGACTACGGTCCAAGCTGCAGCAAATAGCACATCTGTTACAATGCAAACCTCCAAGGGCAATAAGGTAGCAGCAAAACAGAATTTTTGGTAACAACCTGTTTTTCAACAACTGAGCTTGTCTAAAACTTTCAAGAAGGAGCAATTGGTAACTTTTTAAACTCATTTGGGGATAGAGTTCATGACAATGCTTACTGTATGGGGTCCACTGGAAGTAGTCTGATTTTTTTTTCTCATGCGATACCCATCACTTTTTGAAATCCTCCTGAATACAGAAACTATGGGGGAAATTTTAATAGAAGAAATGGGTGGGTTGGAGGCAGGGGCAAGTTAAAGTTTAAAAAAATCTAAATCCCGACCTCAACCCACCCACTTTCAACTTTTACTCAGACGGGACAAGGGGGGGGGGGGGGGGGGGGGAGCCAACCCGCTCCCAGGAGAAGGTTGGCATTTTAAATATGATAATGAGACCTGAAGCGTCTGCTTTATCCTGCTGTGCAGGTTTAACTGCAGCCAGCCAGGAATGCCGGGCCTCGGGATTCCCAGTAGCTGCAGCGAGGTGAGCACAGCCTCAGGAACAATCCCTGTGGGCCGGGAGGAGGAGTGCTTCCTCCCGGACCCCCAAACTCACCCACCAGCAGCCCGTCCCTTCCCGGGGTCAGGGGCGAGACTCTTTCTCTCTCTCTCTCTTCCCCCCCGCCCCCCCCACCAACCGCCCCTCCTGCGGGTCGGGGAATGGACCCATTGATGTGCCTCAATAATCCCGAGACTCGATGTTAGCGGAACAAAACAAGGCTTTTATTAACTTAGAAGATAACACGCAGTGGAGAGAGGTATCTTCCATCTGGAGCTCTGCAGTACTGGATATGAGGCCAGACTGAGCTGGCTTACATAGAGGCCAGGTATGGGCGGAGCCCTACACACAACACATTCCATACATTCCAATATACAATACAGTGGTGAGGAGAAACCTGAAACCAACCACAGTCACAGGCAGTGATGAATGGAATATTTCATCACATTCACCCCTTCTATAGATTTAGTCTGTTCGGGGGTTTGGTAGTCCTCTGCGACCGACGTGGCTGTTGTGGTGTCGCGGGTGTCGGCTGGGTGTCCCCGGTGGCCTCCTGGGTCTCTGCCGGGGGTGCCGCCAGGGTTGTTGAAGGGGTAGTTGGTCGATGTTCTTCCGGGGGTGATGAAAGAGTAGTGGGTGGGTAAGAGTTGCTGTGGTCGTTGTTGCTGCTATTGCCGTGGTTGTTGTCATTACCGGCTGGGGCGACGTCTTTTATTGACACGGTGTCCTCCCTTCCGTCGGCGTGCCGGACATACGCGTATTGGGGGTTGGCGTGGAGTAGGTGCACTGGCTCCACGAGAGGGTCCGTCTTATGGCCCCTCACATGCCTTCGCACGAATACCGGACCTGGGGTGGAGAGCCATGACGGCATGGATACGCCCGAGGTGGATTTCCGGGGAAAGCTAAACATTCGTTCATGAGGCGTGGCATTAGTGGCAGTACACAATAGCGACCGTATCGAATGGAGCACATCTGAGAGGACTTCCTGCCAGCGGGAGATAGGGAGGCCCTTGGTCCTTAGAGCTAGAGTGACTGCTTTCCATACTGTCCCGTTCTCTCGCTCCACTTGACCGTTACCCCGGGGGTTGTAGCTGGTGGTACGGCTCGTGGCGATACCCCTGGACAGCATGTACTGGCGTAGCTCTTCACTCATGAAGGACGCCCCCCTATCCGTGTGGATGTAGCTCGGCATACCGAACAGGCAGAACAGGCTGTTGAGGCATTTAATGACCGTGGCGCTGGTCATGTCTGGGCAGGGGAAAGCGAATGGGAACCGGGAGTATTCGTCCACAATGTTCAGGAAGTAAACATTGCGGTCGACGGACGGGAGGGGGCCCTTGAAATCTAAGCTGAGCCGCTCAAAGGGCCGTGTAGCTTTGATTAAGTGGGCTCTATCAGGGTGGGAGAACCGAGGCTTGCACTCAGCGCAAGTGCGGCAGTTCCTGGTCAGAGACCGAACTTCCTCAATCGAGTAGGGTAAGTTGCGGGACTTTATGAAGTGGAACAGCCGCGTGACCCCTGGGTGGCAGAGGTCGTTGTGGAGGGTCTGTAGCCGATCCCCGGTGGCGCTGGCACACATCCCTCGTGAGAGGGCATCTGGGGATTCGTTAAGGGCCCCTGGCCGGTAAATGATGTCATACTCGAAGGTGGAGAGCTCGATCCGCCACCTAAGAATCTTATCATTTTTGATCTTCCCCCTCTGTTTATTATTGAACATAAACGCTACCGACCGCTGGTCGGTAAGTAGGGTGAAGCGTTTGCCGGCTAGGTAGTGGCGCCAGTGGCGCACTGCCTCCACGATGGCTTGGGCCTCCTTTTCCATGGAGGAGTGTCTGATCTCGGGCCCTTGGAGGGTCCTCGAGAAGAAAGCTACGGGCCGCCCCGCCTGGTTGAGGGTGGCCGCCAAGGCAAAGTCAGACGCATCACTTTCCACTTGAAATGGAGTGTTCTCGTCCACTGCCTGTAGCGTGGCCCGCTCAATATCCTGCTTAATGCTTTTGAAGGCGGCGTGGGCCTCAGCAGAGAGCGGAAAAGAGGATGCTTTCAAGAGGGGGCGGGCTTTGTCGGAGTAGTTGGGGACCCATTGGGAATAATAAGAAAATAACCCCAGGCACCTTTTCAGGGCTTTGGGAGTGTTGGGCAGGGGCAGCTCCCGTAGGGGGCGCAATCGGTCGGGGTCTGGTCCGATTTCCCCATTCTCCACCACGCTGCCTAGTATGCAGAGGCGCGTGGTGTTGAAAACGCACTTGTCCTCGTTGTAGGTGAGGTTGAGTTTTTGTGCGGTTTTCAGGAACCTCTCGAGGTTCGAGTCGTGATCCTGCTGGTTGTGACCGCAGATGGTGACGTTGTCGAGGTAGGGGAAGGTTGCCTGCAAGTGGTGGTCATCGACCATGCGGTCCATCTCCCTCTGGAAGACCGAGACCCCATTCGTCACCCCAAAGGGGACTCTGAGGAATTGGTAGAGGCGTCCGTTCGCCTCGAAGGCGGTGTACGGGCGGTCCTCTGGTCTGATAGGGAGCTGGTGGTACGCTGACTTGAGGTCGATGGTGGAGAACACCCGGTATTGGGCGATTTGGTTCACCATTTCTGATATGCGGGGTAGCGGGTAGGCGTCTAGTAGGGTGTACCTGTTGATCGTTTGACTATAGTCGATCACCATCCGTTTCTTCTCGCTACCCCTTACCACCACCACTTGGGCGCGCCACGGGCTATTGCTGCATTCAATAATGCGCTCTTTCAGGAGCCTGTCTACCTCGGTCGCGATAAACCGCCTGTCCTCCCAGCTGTACCTCCTGCTTTTGGTCGCTATTGGCCGGCAGTTAGGGGTAAGGTTCGCGAATAGCGAAGGCGGCTTTACCTTCAGGGTAGCCAGGCCGCACACTGAGGGGCGGCTGGGACCCACCGTACTTGAGCGTGATGCTTTGGTGGTTGCACTGGAAATCCAGGCCCAAGATCACGCTCGCGCATAGATTCTTCATGATTAATACTTTAAAATTATCGTATACAGTCCCGTTAACGGACAATTGTACCGTGCAGTAACCCAGAATGGTCGATGTCTGGGTTTTATCAGCCATAGAGATGGTACCCCGAGTAGGGACCACCTTTAGGGAGAGTTGTTGTGCCAGTTCAGGGTGGATAAAACTCTCCGTGCTTCCGCTGTCAATTAAACATTTAACCCGGCACCCGTTTACCTCGATGTCCACCATTGATTTGGATAGCGGGTGGGGCCTGGTCTGGTCCACTGTGACCGATGCCACTGTAGGGCCCTGATCGAGACAAGATGGCGTCCACGCTGTCTGCTCACAAGATGGCGGACCCCACGAGGTCGGGCAAGATGGCGTCCAAGATGGCCGCTCCCACGGCGCACACGCGGCGGGTTTTGGTTTTCCGGCGGGGTTCCCTCTGCACACCTTCTTACCGCACTTAAAGCAGGTGGTGCCTTTCGCCGGGCACAGGTTTCTGGTGTGCTTTGGCTGCCCGCAGAAGTAGCAGTTGGGTCCCCGACGCGTCGCGGCTGTCGTAGGGCTTCTGGGGGGAGAGCGGGGCCCCGACGGTGTCGGGCTGCCGGGCGGGGAAGATGCCTTCCAAGATGGCGGCGCCCTTGGTGCACACGTGGCGGCGTGGACGGCGCGGGCTGAAGAGTAGGCGTCCGAGTTTCTCTGGGCCACATCCAGGGATCGCGCGGTGTCTGCAGCCTGTTTCAGGTCCAATCCCGTTTTTTCCAGCAGTCTTTGCCGGATGTAAGTGGAGCTGAGGCCTGTGATAAAGGCATCGCGAACAAGCTCGTCGGTGTACACTGCGGCTTTTACATCTCGGCACTTGCAGTCTTTGCCAAGCATTTTCAGGGTGCCTAGGAACTCCTCCACCTATTCCCCAGGTCGCTGTGCGCGAGTGGCGAGCAGATGCCTAGCATACACCTCATTCGTAGGCTGCTGGTAATGCGCCTTTAAGATGTCGCAGGCGGCCAGGTACGTGTCGGCGTCTTGGATGAGGGGGTAAACCCGGTGGCTTACCCAATTCCGCAGAATTCCGAGTTTCATACTCGCAGCGTCCGTAGCGTCTTTGACGGCTGCGGAATTGTCCAGGAAGAATTCCATACACATAAACCAGTGTCCGAAGCGTGCTGATGCGGCCGGAGCATGCTGATCCAAATCCAAACGTTCGGGTTTCAGGAGTTGATCCATTGTGTTGAAAAATAAGTTAATAAAATTGATGTGCCTCAATAATCCCGAGACTCGATGTTAGCGGAACAAAACAAGGCTTTTATTAACTTAGAAGATAACACGCAGTGGAGAGAGGTATCTTCCATCTGGAGCTCTGCAGTACTGGATATGAGGCCAGACAGACTGAGCTGGCTTACATAGAGGCCAGGTATGGGCGGAGCCCTACACACAACACATTCCATACATTCCAATATACAATAGTGGTGAGGAGAAACCTGAAACCAACCACAGTCACAGGCAGTGATGAATGGAATATTTCATCACACCCATATCCCCCCACCTCACCCCCAGGCTTGGAACCCATCACGTACCTGTTGTTGCGATGTCCTGTCCAGCCAGCATTCTCTGCCCGACTGGAAGCAAGCCTGGTCAATCAGGCTGGCTTCCTGCTGGAGAACCTGCCCATGAGGTCACATGCACGCTGTGGAATTTAAAACTCCACAGCGCATGGTCAACCTACCGGCTCCCCCGCCCCTGCCTCCCTCCCACCAGCTCTGGGCGGGCCAGAAACTGGAGAATCCAGCCCTATATAAAATAGCTTTGGAGCAATGTCATTATTTTGTTAAAAGTGTATTAACATTTTTCAAAGTTTGTATATTAATACCACTGCCCTTGTTGACTGAACTACTTTGTTGTTTTTTTTTTTTTTTTTAAGTTTTACTGACCTCAGTGAAGCTGAAGAAAAGACCTATACCACCAACAAATCTCAGTACTTCTCCAGCATAGGTTTTTAGGATCGATCCACATGGGTTGCATTCGTTAGCAGCAGCACAATGCTGGAACAAGAAAAAAATAGCAGAGATTATTTTTCTTTACAATTAACATTTCCTTCAATAGTGAAGTATGCATTTTTGAAAAGAACTTTCAATAAAACTTAAGCAAAATACTGCAGATGCTGGAAATCTGAAATAAAAACAGAAAATGCTGGAAATACTCAGCAGGTCAAGCAGTATCTGTGGAGAGAGGAACAGAGTTAACGTTTCAGGTCGGTGACCAGTTCTGATGAAAGGTCATCGACCGGAAATGTTAATTGTTTCTCTCTTCACAGTTGCTGCCTGACCTGCTGAGCATTTCCAGCATTTTCTGTTTTTATTGCAATAAAACTTGTTGACTTGTTGGGAAGGTTGCAACAGTCTACCCTCCCCTTAATAATTCAAAGCAATTGTGTGCAAATAATAGTGCATAGGGGTTAATACAATGGACATTTTGCCTGCTTGCTTGCCAACAACTTCCCAAAAGAGTCAGTGGTGACTCCAATCACCATTTGGCAAGACTTCACAACACTGGAATCAGAAACTGCAGCACAGGAGATCATTCAACGCATTTTGACTAAGCCAGTGTCCGCTTTCTGTATGTACTTATTACAAAGAAAACATTCAGATAAATATTATGAGGTCCCGTGACTCCTACAGGGCCTCACACATGCAGCTAGTGCATAATCGGAACATTCTAGAGCACTGAAATTGATGGATAAAAAATTATGAGCAGCAGCCTTCAATTTCCACTTTGCACTGGTTGCCTGCAGGCAGAGCTTTCCAAAATGTATCCTTAAATTTGACAAAAAGTCAAATCTGAAGTGGCTAAAATTTCAAACACACTGACATGTATTCGTGTATAAAACCTCACCATTATGCCAAGACACATTTACACCAAATATCACCAATAGCTTGTTCATTCAACTGAGTCCATATTTTTTGTCTACAGACTACTGAGAATTCACAGAATCAAGGGTTTCCCCAATTTCCTGGCAATGAGGTTCATTAAATAACTCAAAGAGATGCTGTTGCTGGATCCTTCTAAGTTAAATAAAACTATAAAGGGAATTATGATAAACAAACAGTTTGATTTGGCCTTCACTTGTATTGCCGTAACAGATTTAAAAAAAACTTACAATATATCTGTAATGTTAAATTCAGCTGGTTATCTTAACATTAAGCCAGTGGGGCATGAAACCAGGCTGCCTGCCCTGGTGATTTGAAGTGTTGATTAGCTCAGAATCATAGACATTTACAGCACAAGAGGAGGCCACCCAGCCCAATCTCACTTTCCAGCTCTTGGTCTTTGGCCTTGTAGGTTATGGCATTTCAAGTGCATATCCAAGTACTTTTTAAATGTGATGAGGGTTTCTGCCTCTACCACCCTTTCAGGCAGTGAGTTCGAACCCCCACCACCCTCTGGGTGAAAAAAAATGACAACTCCCCTCCAATCCTTCCACCAATTACTTTAAATCTATGCCCCCTAGTTACTGACCTCTCTGCTAAGGGAAATACATCCTTCCTATCCACTAACTAGGCCCCTCAATTTCATACACCTCTGTCAAGTCTACACTCAGCATCCTCTGTTCCAAAGAAAACAACCCCAGTCTATCCAATCTTTCCTCATAGCTGAAATTCTCCAGTCCTAGCAACATCCTCATAAATCTCCTCTGTACCTTCTCTACTGGAATCACATCTTTCCTGTAATGTGGTGACCAGAACTGCACGCAGTACTCTAGCTGTGGCCTACCTAGTGTTTTATGCAGTTTTAGCATAACCTCCCTGCTCTTATATTCTATGCCTCAGCTAATAAAGGAAAGTATCCCCTTTGCCTTCTTAGCCACCTTATCTACCTGTCCTGCTACCTTCAGGGAAATGTGGATATGCACGCCAAGGTCCCTCTGTTCCTCTACACTTCTTAGTATCCTACCATTTATTGCATACTAGCTGGAGTGCCCGGCGGTGCCGAGGCTTTTTCGAGGGCATGTGGTTGTTGGAAGAGAGAGAGAGAGAGAGAGCGCGACTGGCGGGGGGAGAGAGAGGGGAAGAGGGGGTGGCAGGGAGAGGGGGGAGAGAGAGAGGGGGGGGAAGAGAGAGGGAGGGGGGGAGAGAGAGAGGGAGGGGGGAGAGAGAGAGGGAGGGGGGAGAGAGAGAGAGGGGAGAGAGGGGGAGGGAGGGGGGAGGGAGAGGGAGGGAGGGGGGGGAGAGAGAGGGAGGGAGGGGGAAGGAGAGAGGGAAGGAGGAAGAAACCGGGCAGCCCAGACTAAAGATGGCGCTGTTCGGGCCCACATTGAAGTACCGCCATGATCAAAGATGGCGTCACGAGGAAATTGTCGTGCCGCCAGGATCAAATATGGCGCTGTGGTGTCGCTGCATTGAACTGCTGCTAGGATGAAAGATGGCCGGGCCCAGTTGCTGGGGTAACCCTCCTCCCCTCCCGATCTCCAGAGCCGGTTGCCGGGTTAACCCTTGAGAGCGCGCGGGGGGGGGGGGGGGGGCAGGGGGGAGAAAAGAGAGGGGATAGGGGGCGGGGGTAGAAAGAAAAAAAGCTGTCTGCCAGCCTTCAGGGCGGGTGCGGCCAGCCTTGAAGGTGCGTGAAGAAGCCGGCGGCCATTTTCTCATGTCGGTTGGAAGCACGGAAATTTTTTTATTCTTAATTAAAAACTGCAAAATTTCTTTACTTTTAAAAAAAAGTAGCTGCAAGTTACAAAATCGGAAATCTTCTAACTTTATATGTTCTTTCCTTAAAAACTTTCGCCTTTTGTATATCTTCTAACTTTATATCTTCTTTCGTGAAAAAACTTTCGCCTTTTGAAAACCGAAAGTTTTTTTAAGGAAAGAAGATATAAAGTTAGAAGATATAAAAACTGAATTATTTATTCTCTATCTCTTCACTTACGTTGCAATAGTTGCTGCAGTCACTCCAGTGCTCGCGAAGACTAAAGTAACTTTTATTTATTCTGTCTTATTAAGCATCAGGCCCCGCCCACACACGTGATGGTTGACCAACCTATGGCGTAATGGGGGAGACCAAAGGGGGGGGGGGGGGGGTGTGAGGGGTGGGAGGAGCTTGCCAGAAAACAATTGCCTAGGGTTCAGCATGGCTGGCAACAGACGCCCAGGCTTAGAGGCCTACCTGCAAAAACGGGGAAAGGTAGGAAAATTAATGAGATTAGATAAAAGATTTAGAAAGTAATTAACTTTTTTTTAAAAGAATTTCTGTTTTAAAAGGAACTTTTTTTTTTTTTTTAAAGACACAGAAAGCGGGAAAAAGGAAAAGTTTGGAATCAAGATGGCGGCGACTCACCTCGGTTCAGAACGATAAGGCCCGCCTCCACACGCACCGATTGGTGGACTGTCAGGTCACCGAAGCGTAGGATTGGTCAATCGTCCCGTCACTCGACCGTAGGAGGGCCCAGCCGCACGCACCAGGAACCCGCCGTACGATTGGTCGCCCTCGACGTCACTCGATGCTAATGAGCGGAATGTTGAACGATTTTTGGATACCGCGGGCGCAATTTTTGTCCGGCCGAAACGTAAATACGCTTAGGACGGTTCTGAAATCGTCAGCTTTCTTTCGACGTAACACACGTGTAGGTACGCTCTATAACTTTCGAGTTAATTCAAGACAGACGGACAGAAAGACAGACAGACGGAATGAGACACAGAAGTATCCTTTTATATATAGATAGAAGATTCCCTTGCCTGGTTAGCCCTCCCTAACTGTATTACCCACACTTCTCCAGATGCAATTCAGTTCTCTGGCACCACCCCCGTACCTAAGGAGGATTGGAAGATTATGGCCAATACTTCCGCAATTTCCACCTTTACCTCCCTCAACATCCTAGGATGCATCCCATCCGGTCCTGGTGACTTATCTACTTTAAGTACAGCCAGCCTTTCTAGTACATCCTCGATCAATTTTTATCCCATCCAGTATTGCAACTACCTCCTCTTTCACTATGACTTTGGCAGCATCTTCTTCCTTGGTAAAGACAGATGCAAATACTCATTTAGTACTTCAGCTATGCCTTCTGTCTTCATGCGTTGGTCTCCTTTTAGGTCCCTAATCAGCCACACCCCTCCTCTTACTATCTGTTTATTATTTATATGCCTATAGAAGACTTTTGGATTCCCTTTTATGTTAGCTGCCAGTCTATTCTTATACTCTCTCTTTGCCCCTCTTATTTGCTGTTTCACTTCCCCTCTGAACTATCTATATTCAGCCTGGTTCTCATTTGTATTCTCAACCTAAACACCTCCCACTGCTCTGACACAGATTTACCTTCAAGTAGCTGTTTCCAGTCCATTTTTGCTAAATCACATCTCCGCTTTGTAAAATTGACCTTTCCCCAATTGAGAACTTTTACATCCGGTCGATCTTTGTCCTTTTCCATAACTATGCTAAATCTAACTGATTTATTATCATTACCACCAAAATGCGCTCTCACTGATACCCCTTCCACATACCCAGCTTCCTTCCCCAAAACAAAGTCCAGAACTGCCCCCTCTCTTGTTGGGCTTGCTATGTACTGGCTAAAAAAGTTCTCCTGGATGTATTTTAAGAATTCTGCACCCTCTATACATTTTACACTAATTCTATCCCAGCTATTAGGGTAGTTGAAATCCCCTACTATTACTGCCCTACTGTTTTGGCATTTCTCAGAAATCCGCCTACATATTTGCTCTTCTATCTCCCTCTGACTGTTTGGGGGTCTATAGTACACTCCGAGCAGTGAGAGTTCCCCTTTTTTGTTCATTTCAACCCATATGGCCTCATTTGATGATCCTTCTAACATATCATCCCTCCTCCTAGCTCCAATTGTTTCTTTAACCAATATTGCGTTCCCCCGCTCCTTTTTTATCCCCCTCTCTATCTCATCTGAACATCTAGTAACCAGGAATGTTGAGCCGCCATTCCTGCCCTTATTTAAGCCATATTTCAGTAATAGCTAATGATATCATACTTCCATGTGTCTGTCTGTGCCCTCAGCTCATCTGCCTTACTCACTGGACTCCTTGCACTGAAGTATATATTAAGCACTGCCAAACCCCTTTGTTGTCTATTTTCTAGCATTTGTTACCTCTGCTTTCCAAACTTGCTTACTAATTTTCTGCCTTCCATTTTCAGCTTTGCTTCTCTCCCTTCTAAATCTACAAGTTCCCATACCCTTGCCAACCTAGCTTAAACCCTCCCTAGCAGCACGAGCAAACCCCCAACCTTCCCAGAGAGAATGTGCCAACTGAGATATGCCACTATTGATGTTGTTTAATTATGCAAGTTTTTGTGACTATGAAGCAATGGAAAGACCACAGGAGTTCAGTCAGTTGAAATGGCCAGTTACTAACAAGCATCTTAGGCTATCAACAATGACTGTTTTCATTCAGTGTTGATAGTTAGTTATTCTGGGCTAATTAAACAACAAGGCGAAAGGTCATCGACCTGAAACGTTAATTCTGTTTCTCTCCACAGATGCTGCCTGACTTGCTGAGTATGTCCAGCATTTTCTGTTTCTATTTCAGATTTCCAGCATCAGCAGTGTTTTCCTTTCATGTAAGATATGTTATTTACCCACTGTACTAAGGGGAGGCCGAATCTGGAGCCCTTGATAATTGACAGTTCCGCAGGCCAAATCCCCATCCACTTAAGGCTGACGAGAAGGAACTCGCTCGCTTTCTCTCGGACAGTATGGGGGAAGGGCCTTAGCAAGCAGTAAAAGAATAGCCAGGAAGAGCCAACGTTGGAACAGCTTAGCTTGAAATTAGGCCCATGTCTAAGGAATCGGTAAGGTTGCATCTTTACTATTTTTTGATATACAGGTAATTAATTGTCTGTTACAATTGTATTAATTTATTCATGAATTTTATGTTAAATAAGCCAGATAAGAGCGCTTTTCAGTCTGCCTTCTGGACATTGTGCAATATGTCAGTAGCTGGTATATGGAGCAGGAGTTCTATGTTCCTATCCCCAGATCATGTTATTGTTTAACTAGATATTGGGCAGAGAAAAAGTACCTTCTAGTTCGTAGGGCAAGCGACATCTGGTTGCACAAATGATTGGGGCTGCCGAACCTGAGAAAATATCTATCACAAAACCCAAAAATTGTAACAACCAAATTTATGCTGAAATTTGTAGCAAATTCATCCCAAAAATCTTGTGGTTTATCAGAAATCAGATTGTGACCACCGCCTGAGTGGTGATTTCCAGGCTACCTCCACATCCATTTTCCAACAAAATACAGAATAAGCTTATGAATTCTTATAAATGTGATCACTATCATTTAGAAAATGGTTACAAATATAGACATCTCAATTGCCACAGGTCAAAGAAATCAACTACCAAAACTTTGCAATTGCTTTTAATGGGCCTTTACCTCTTATCTATACTTCAATGTACAGTACTTTTATAAAGTGAAAACATATAAAGAGAGCAATGCTTTGAATATTTAAAGGGTAAAAGAAAGTATCTTTTAACACTCCTTTTAACAGCTCAGGCTCAAATGAAAATATCAATGCAAATTAGAAGATGGTAATTGTTCTAAGGGAGTAACATGGAAATGCTCTGGAGCGTCATTATTGCAAAATTGAAAAAAGTAAGAAAAACCATGGAATTACTGAATAAACTTTTTTTTATTCATTTATGGGACGTGGGTATAACTAGCAAGGCCAGCATTTATTGCCCATCCCAAATATCCCTCAAGATGGTGGTGGTGAGCCAGCTTCTTGAAGCACTGCAGTCCATGTGGTGAAGGTACTCCCATAGTGCTGTTTGGTAGGGTGTTCCAGGATTTTGATCCAGCGACAATGAAGGAACGGCGATATATTTACAAGTCAGGATGGAAACTTGGAGGTGGTGGTGTTCCCATGCACCTGCTGCCCTTGTCCTTCTAGGTGGTAGAGGTTGCGGGTTTGGGAGGTGCTGCCAAAGAAGCATTGGCAAGTTGCTGCAGTCCATCTTGTCGATGGTACACACTGCAGCCACAGTATGTCGGTGGTGGAGGGAGTGAATGTTTAAGGTGCTGGATGGGGTGCCAATCAAGCGGGCTGCTTGGTCCTGGATGATGTCGAGCTTCTTCAGTGTTGTTGGAGCTGCACTCATCCAGGCAAGTGGAGAGTATTCCATCACACTCCTGATTGGTGCCTTGTAGATGGTGGAAAGGCTTTGGAGAGTCAAGAGGTGAGTCACTCACCACAGAATACCCAGCTTCTGACCTGCTCTTGTAGCCACAGTATTTATGTGGCCGGTCCAATTAAGTTTCTGGTCAATGGTGACCCCCCCAGGATGTTGATGGTGGGGAATTTGGCAATGGTAATGCTGTTGAATGTCAAGGGGCAGGGGTTAGATTTTCTCTTATTGGAGATGGTCATTGCTTGGTACTTGTGTGGCGCAAATGTTACTTGCCATTTATCAGCCCAAGCCTGAATGTTGTTCAGGTCTTGCTGCATGCGGGCACAGACTGCTTCATTATCTGAGGAGTTGCAGTGAACATCCCCACTTCTGACCAATGATGGAAGGAAGGTCATTTATGAAGCAGCTTAAGATGGTTGGGCCAAGGACACTGCCCCGAGGAACTTCTAAAGTGATGTCCTGGGGCTGAGATGATTGGCCTCCCACAACCATCTTCCTGCCCAATTTGACAGAAATGATTACTCTATCAAAGTACAGAAATGCATAAATTACCCATCTTCATTTGTCTAAAGTTCTTTAAATCAGTATTAATGACAAGAGAACCTAATGGGGAGAGTTATTGAGCCAGACGCTAGAGAGACAACAGTAAATTGCTACAGAATTCTTCAGCAAATCTGTAATTTCAACTCTCAATTCAGTTCCATCATGCTGCGGAATTCACTAACTTTGCCACTCAATGTTCTCAATCAGGTTATTAATTTTGTTTGCTCAATTAATACCATCAATAATAAGCAGGGGAAAAGATGTTGAAGCCAATTTAATTGCTGTAGTCCATTACATGAAATTCACAGTTTAATTCAGATTTTACCTGGAAATTCATATTTATTACAAAACAGTGGTTTAAGAAAATATTGCAGAATAAATTGTGAACTTGTTACTATGATGGTGGTTCAAAAGTAAATCATAGCTCCTTATTAGATCCGGAATTACCTAAAATATGTAGGACATTATAAATACAGTCATAAAAGAATGAACAAACCTGGCTTTATATAGCACCTCATCATTAATGGGGATGTCCCAAAGCACTTTGCAACCAATAGATTATTTCTGAACTGCAATCACAGTTATGTAGTCAAACGCAGAAGGTAAGAAGGGCAATAGGAACTCCCGACTCCACTTCAGATAATACCACAGACTCTTTTACTTACAGTTGAAGAGGCAGGTGGGATCTCAGTTTAACGTTTTATCTGAAAGGTGGCATCAGACAAGGTATCACTCCCTCACTGCTGCACTGAAGTGTCAGCCTATATTATGTACTCAAGTCTATAATGAGGCACGAACATTGAATTAATGGCAAGAGTGCTTCCACTGAGCCAAGTGAGGCAAGATTCCCTCTGTTCACTATTTCTACTGAAACTGTAAACACCGTCTGAATTTATGATTTTGAATTTGAAATTCTAAATTCACAATTTTGCATGAAATAGAAACATAGAAGATAGGAGCAGGCCAGTCGGCCCCTCGAGCCTGCTCCGCCATTCAATGTGATCATGGCTGATCATTCAAGTTCAGTACCCGGTGTGGTAAACCACTTTTACCGTTTACTATCGTTACACTATAGTTATCACTGTTAGATCGTTTCCCTATAGTTATCACTGTTCACATTGTTGTATCACTGTACGAGGTCGCCTCTTGTCACGCTGCTATACCTGGGCTGACCACTACCGACTCCGCCCATGGCTCCACCTACCCGCCCGGGTATAAAGGTGGTCGACTGGCTGGTATTCCTCCTTCTTGGATCCGATCACCCACGAGGGTGGGCTCTGTTATTTAGTCAATAAAAACCTATAGTTACTTTCTTAACTCGTCGCTTTTCATTGGACGAATTGATAGGTATATCACCCGGTCCCTGCTTTCTCCCCATACCCCTTGATCCCTTTAGCCTTAAGAAATATATCCAACTCCTTCTTGAATATATTTAATGAATTGGCCTCTACTGCCTTCTGTGGTAGAGAATTCCACAGGTTCACCACTCTCTGGGTGAAGAAATTCCTCCTCATTTCTGTCCTAAAAGGCTTACCCCTTATCCTTACACTGTGACCCCTGGTTCTGGATTCCCCGACAATCAGGAACATCCTCCCTGCATCTAGTCTGTCCAGTCCTGCCAGAATTTTATAAGTTTCAATGAGGTCCCTGTTACGTCCGTGTACAATAAGAAACGGACTGCGGAGAACGGTACAATAGGTGTTTACTCAACGTGGCTCAAACTGCAACTGATCTGTACAGATTACTACTCAGCGTTATATACAGGTGTGGTCACTGCCAGTACTACAGTATACATGAGCTGCAAAAATTAGTTCCCCCCCTTAAAAAGGTACATACATTACAATTCCTCCCCTTTTAGATTAACAGTACCATAAACACTCATTTAACAATTAAATATCAAACTAATTACAATTAACACTTTTAACATGCAACATTAGCTGAAAATAGTCTTTATAAATTCAGTCTTTGGGGAGGCTTCCTGATCCTTTCTGGATAGCGCCTTTCCCGAGTGTCTTGCTCTTGGTGCGGAGGCGATTCTGGCCCCCTGTCGTCGGTTGGTTCATCAGCTTCCGATGCTACTGTTTCTGGGGTAGATGCTACCTGTACGTCGGGTTCATCACCAGGTACGTAGGGGTGAGGCATGGGGTTGACTTGTTCCTGTGACTCTAGGATCTGGTCAGCATGGCATCTCACGATGCTCTCCCCAACGTCCACTGTGTACATTAGTGGGCCCTGCCGTGTGCATATCGTTCCTGGCTGCCATTTTTCTGTTCGGTAGTCGCGGGCCAAGACTGGTTGCCCTACACTGAAGCTCCTTGTTGGCTTCTCGTGGATGTGCTGGAATTGCTTGCTCTCAACATCTCTTCGTACGTTTGGTCTGAGCAAATCCAAGCGAGATCTTAACCTTCGGTTAAAGAACATCATGGCTGGGACCTGGTTGGTGACTGCATGTGTCGCATTCCGGTAGGCGAACAGGAAATTGTCCACCTTGTGCTGCAGCAGAATGTTGTCATTATACATAGCCTTTATTGCCTTCTTAAAGGTTTGTATGAACCTCTCAGCCAATTCATTTGTGGCTGGATGATACGGGGCGGATGTGTAATGCCGTACCCCATTCTTTTTCAAGAACCTCCGGAACTCTTCGGACACAAACTGTGGTCCGTTGTCGGAGCAAATCTGTTCGGTGAAGCCATTCCTGGCAAAAATGGTCCGTAGGACTGCAATAGTTTTCTCCGTGGTGGTGGAGGACATTTTGATGACCTCAGGCCATTTCGAGTGCGCATCCACGGCTGTTAAAAACATTGAGTCCATGAATGGACCAGCAAAATCAATATGCACCCGTTGCCATGGAGATGAGGGCCACTCCCATGGGTGTAGAGGGGCCTGTGGTGGTGCATTTTGGACTTTCTGGCATCCTGAGTAACTCTTGGTCAGGTCCTCGATTTGTTTATCGATTCCCAGCCACCACACAAGCCCTGGCTAGGCTTTTCATTTTTACCCCTCCCACATGACCCTCATTGAGCACTCTATCCCTTAACGGGTGGAATTACCACTCGGGATCCATACATCAAGGTCCCCAGGCACACTGACAGCGGTTCTCTCCTTGTCGAGAATGCTGGCAAGTGAGTCGCCATGTGCTGGCCATCCCTTCACCGTCAAATCATATACCCGAGACAGTGTCGGGTCATTTCGGGTTTCCTTTTCGATACAAGCGTTAGTTACTGGTAGATATTAAACTATAGTCGAATGGAATATTTCGACAGGATCCACTGCTGGTGCTTCCTCCGCAGTAGGCAGTGGCAGGCGTGATAGCCCATCAGCATTTCCATGCTGTTTCGTGCCCTTATATTCAATCTCATAGTGGTGCGCCCCTAGAAAAAGTGACCATCTTTGTAGGCGTTGCACAGTCATCACCGGAACGCCCTTCTTCGGATTAAAAATGGAGACAAGAGGCTGGTGATCAGTCAGCAAGGTGAATTTCTGCCCGTGCAGATAGTGATTGAACTTTTTCACTCTCCACACTAGGCCGAGTGCCTCCCTGTCAATCTGGGCGTAGTTACGCTCGGCTGAGGTTAGTGATCGTGACGCAAAGGCTATTGGCCTCTCTGAGCCGTCTGAGAATTTGCGCGACAGCACCGCTCCAATGCCGTAGAGTGACGCATCACATGCCAACCGAATTGGTAATGCTGGGTTGTAATGGGCCAATACCTCTTTCGATGTGATTAGTGTTTTGCTCTTCTGGAAAGCTCGTCTACATTCGTCACTCCACTTCCATGGCACCCCAGTTTGCAGTAGGGTGTTCAGTGGGTGTAGTATTGTAGACAAATTTGGCAAGAACTTATGGTAGTAGTTTACCAGCCCGAGGAACGACCTCAGTCGTGACACATTTTCCGGTGCTGGAGCCTTGACTACTGCCTCAATCTTCTCTGGGGACTTATGTAACTCCTCTTTATCGATAACGTGGCCACAATAAGAGATCTGTTTTCTAAAAAAACTCGCATTTGGGGCGGTTAGCTCGGAGCCCATATTCCTGCAATCTAGTGAGCACCTGCTCCAGGTTGGCAAGGTGATCACTGTCATTTTCACCCGTGACCAGGATGTCGTCCAAATAACACTGGGTCCCTGGGATCCCTTGCAGGACTTGTTCCATTGCCCTCTGCCAAATAGCCGGAGCTGATGCTACCCCGAATACCAGCCGGTTGTATTGGTAGAGACCTTTATGGGTGTTGATTGTGAGGTGTTTTTTTGATGCCTCTTCTACCTCCATTTGCAGATATGCCTGGGCCAGATCCAGATAGCGAGGAGAAAATATCTTCAATCCGCAGATGTGGATATTGTACGGTGTGAAGGACCGGGTTCACTGTTACATTAAAGTCCCCACAGATGCGAACCTTCCTTGGTTCCCCAGGCGTGCTGCTCAATGACTTTTTCATCACAGGGACGATGGGTGTAGCCCACTCGCTCCAGTCTACCTTGGACAGTACACCTGAACGTTCCAGACTCTCCAGCTCTGCTTCGACGGCTGGGCGGATCACATAAGGTACCGGTTTGGCCTTAAAAAATTTTCGGCTTGCGTTTTCTTCAATTTTAATCGTCACTGTCATGCCTTTTAGTGTTCCGAGTCCTTGCTGGAACACTTCTTTCGCGTCAGTTAGGATCTTTGACAGTCACCCAGGTGTGACGTCGTCATCCTTTTTGTCAGCCACAGTCAGTGCCTGTATGGAATGCCAATCCAGTTGTATTTTCCGGATCCATTCACGTCCCAGTAATGGTGGTCCTCCATCTTGCAATACATACAGGTTCAGTTTTGGTGTTTCCTTACCGTTATATATAACGGTCACCCTTATTTTTCCTTTGGGGTAGACTTTTTGCCCCGTGTACGTCTTCAAAATAATTCCATTTTTACCTGGACTCCTGCTATCTTGAGAGTGACCCAAATGGTTCGGTGATCCTCCGTTGTGATCACATTATGTAGTTTCAGACAACTCAGTTCCCTGCTTTCGGAGTCGTTATCACTCTTTTGTTCGTCTGAACTATTCTCCGTCATCTTATGTACCTTCTTGTACTATTCTTTGGTAGGTTTCTTATTGCTGGTTTTCTTTCCCGACCTGCAGACTCGTGCTATGTGTCCTACTTTTCCACACTGTCTGCACACTTTGTCTTTGAACCAGCAATCATTCTGGTCGTGTGTTGTTCTGCCGCAGCGATAGCACTTCTGTTCCATATGACATTTCTTTTGTGCCATATTCTTGCGGTCTCTGTTGTATCTCTGCAGCGCCCCGTGCTGCTGCTTCATATACCGCAATGCTGAAAGCCTTTTCCAGCATAAGGTCCTTTTCAGATAAAAGCCGTTTCTGGGTTCCTTCACTTTGAAGCCCACACACAAACTTGTCCCTTAAGGTATCTGCCAGTCCCGCTCCAAACTGGCAGTGTTTCGATAGTTTGCGCAGTTCTGTTAAATAATCAGCATTGCTTTCATCCTTATGCTGGTTCCGTTTGTGAAACTTGAATCTTTCTGCTATCATCATTACTATGTCTTCAAAACTCTTTTCCATTGGCTTCGTTGGGGTTACTAGATTTCGTAATAAACCATATGTCTTTGCACCCATTAAATTTAACAATACCGACGCTTTCTTGTCATCTAACACCTCATTTGCCTTGCAGTATACCTCTATTCGTTCGACATATGTCGTCCAATCTTCGACTTCATTGTCAAATGCGGTGATACTGCCACTCTTCGGCATTTTGGGTGTGGTTTAAAATGGCGTCTCCCAATGGCTTAAAATGGCGTCTCCCGCGCTTTCCTTCCTCCACCGCTGCTGCCGACGCCGCTCCCGGCGGTTCTCGTGGCAATGGCGGCGCCCTGTAGGTTCCTGCGCGTCTCTCTCTCCCCGACGCTGCTCGGCCCGAACACCGGCTGCGCCCTGTGCGCTCTCTTCTCTCTTCTCTCTCTTTCTCCCCCCCCGTCGACGCTGCTCGGTCCTTTGCTGTGCCGCTCGGTCGGGCTCTAACCCGCCGCCGTCCGGGAAGGGTCTGCGCACTACCTGTTGCCAGCCCGTTTCGCTGGACCACCTCGACTGGAAAGCCAAGCCTGGCTCTCGACAGCCTCCCCCGCAATTCTCGAGTCTCTGCTGGATGACTGGGCAGTTGCCCGTGGTCGACGCCCGAGTCTCTGGCCTTGACCGCCAATCCACTGATCTCCAGGAACGAATCCCTGGGAGGTGATGCAGAGTTGCAGGTAGGTTCGAACCTGCCTCGCCGCCAATGTTACGTCCGTGTATAATAAGAAACGGACTGCGGAGAACGGTACAATAGGTGTTTACTCAACGTGGCTCAAACTGCAACTGATCTGTACAGATTACTACTCAGCGTTATATACAGGTGTAGTCACTGCCGGTACTACAGTATACATGAGCTGTAAAAAGTAGTTCCCCCCCTTAAAAAGGTACATACTTTACAATCCCCTCTCATTCTTCTAAACTCCAGCGAGTACAAGCCCAATCGACCCAATCTCTCCTCATATGTCATTCCTGCCATCCCAGGTATCAGCCTGGTGAATCTTCGCTGAACTCCTTCCATGGAAAGAATATCCTTCCTCAGATAAGGCGACCAAAACTGCACACAATACTCAAGCTGTGGTCTCACCAAGGCCCTGTACAACTGCAGCAAGACATCCTTGTTCCTGTACTCAAACCCTCTCGCTATGAAGGCCAACATACCATTTGCCTTCTTAATCACCTGCTGTACCTGCATGCTTACCTTCAGCGACTGGTGCACAAGGACACCCAGGTCTCGTTGCACTTCCTTCTCCCAATCTATTGCCATTCAGATAATAATATGCCTTCCTGTTTTTGACACCAAAGTGGATAACCTCACATTTATCCACGTTATATTGCATCTGCCATGCTTCTGCCCAATCACCCAACCTGTCCAAAACATCCTGTAGTTTCTCGGCATCCTCCTCACAGCACACACGCCCACTCAGCTTTGTGTCGTCTGCAAATTTGGAGATATTACATCTAGTTCCCTTGTCTAGATCATTAATATATATTGTGAATAGCTGGGGTCCAAGGACCGATCCCTGCGGTGCCCCACTAGTCACTGCCTGCCACTCGGAAAACATAGAAACATAGAGATAGGAACAGGAGTAGGCCATTCGGCCCTTCGAGCCTGCTCCGCCATTCAATGAGATCATGGCTGATCTTCGTCTGAGATCATAGCTGATCTTACCAGTTCAGTACCCCGTCCCCGCCTTTTCTCCGTAACCCTTAATCCCCTTAGCCTTCAGAAATATATCCAATTCTCTCTTGAAAATATTTATTGAATTAGCCTTCACAGCCCTCTGTGGCAGGGAATTCCACAGGCTCACCACTCTTTGAGTGAAGAAATTCTTCCTCATCTCTGTTTTAAATGATTTGCCCGCTATTTTTAGACTGTGGCCCCTGGTTCTGTGCTCCCCGGCCATTGGAAACATTCTCTCTGAATTCAGCCTGTCCAGGCCTGCCATAATTTTATATGTTTCGATGAGATCCCCTCTCAATCTTCTAAACTCCAGTGAGTACAAGCCCAAACTATTTAATCTCTCTTCGTAGGTCATTCCCGCCATTCCAGGTATCAGCCTGGTGAATCGCCGTTGCACTCTTTCCATGGCAAGAACATCCTTCCGCAGATGGGGCGACCAAAACTGTACACAATACTCCAGATGCGGTCTCACCAGCACCTTGTACAGCTGTAGTAAGGTATCCCTATTCCTATACTCGAACCCCCTTGATATGAAGGCCAACATACCATTTGCCTTCTTGATCGCCTGTTGCACCTGCATGCTCTCCTTCAGTGACTGGTGCACAAGAACACCCAGGTCCCTCTGCACTTCCCCATCTCCCAATCTATTGCCATTTAGATAATAATCTACCCTCCTGTTTTTACCCCCAAAGTGGATAACCTCGCATTTATCCACATTATAGTGCATCTGCCACGTATCTGCCCATTCCCCCAACCTGTCCAAATCGCACTGCAGCCTCCTGACATCCTCATCAGAGCCCACCCCTCCTCCTAGTTTAGTGTCGTCAGCGAATTTGGAAATATTGCATCCAATTCCCTGATCCAGATCATTTATATATATTGTGAACAGCTGGGGTCCCAGGACAGATCCTTGCGGCACCCCGCTGGTCACTGCCTGCCACTCCGAAAACGAGCCGTTTATTCCAACTCTCTGTTTTCTATCCGCCAGCCAGTTCTCTATCCACGTTAATACTTTGCCCCCAATCCCATGAGCCTTAATTTTGCACGATAATCTTTTGTGTGGAACCTTATCGAAGGCTTTCTGGAAGTCAAGGTACACCACATCCACTGGCTCTCCCCCATCTATTTTACCAGTTACTTCCTCAAAAAATTCCAGTAGATTAGTCAAGCACGATTTACCTTTTGTAAATCCATGAACACAACTAAAAGTCCATTAACATTACAAGTTAAGCAATTGTGCTGTGCAGTTTCCTCCAAGGAGTTCCACTTCACACCATGTGGAATCCCCCAACTCCAGATTTATACTATAACTTTAGTACCAGTGCAAAACCAAAAAATGCTTTGCACTGATACAACAGCTGTAATGTGAATGAAACCCAAGATCATAGAATCAGAATGGTTACAGCCCTGTCACCTTCAACGATTTGTGCACATAGACCCCCAGGTCTCTCTGTTCATGCATCCACTTTAGAATTGTACCCTTTAGTTTATATTGCCCCTCCTCGTTCTTCCTATCAAAATGTATCACTTTGCACTTTTCTGCGTTAAAGTTCATCTGCCACGTGTCCGTCCATTCCACTAGCCTCTTGAAGTCTATCACTAACCTCCTCACTGTTCACTACACTTGCAAGTTTGTCTCATCTGCAAATTTTGAAATTGTGCCCTGTACATCCAAGTCCAAGTCATTCATATATATCAAGAAAAGCAGTGGTCCTTGTACCGACCCCTGGGGAACACCACTCTATACCTTCCTCCAGTCTGAGAAACAACCGTTCACCACTACTCTGTTTCTTGTCACTTAGCCAATTCCATATCCATGCTGCCACTGTCCCTTTTATTCCATGGGCTTCAACTTTGCTGGCGAGACCTATTAAGTGGTACTTTGTCTAATACCTTTTGGAAATCCATGTACACTGCGTCAACCGCATTATCCTCATCAAAAAACTTGATCAAGATGGTTAAACACGATTTGCCTTTAACAAATCCATGCTGGCTTTCCTTAATTAATCCACCCCTATCCAAGTGACTGTTGATTTTGTCCCTGATTACTGTTTCTGAAAGATTCCCCACTACTGAGGTTAAACTGACTAGCCTGTAGTTGCTGGGTTTATTTTTATACCCTTTTTTGAACAAGTGTGTAACATTTGCAATTCTGCAATACTCTGGCACCACCCCCATTTCTAAGGAGGATTGGAAGATTACGGCCAGTATCCTCTGCGATTTCTTCCTTCACTTCCCTCCGCATCCTAGGATGCATTCCATCTGGTCCTGGTGACTTGTCTATTTTAAGTACAGCCAGCCTTTCTAGTACCTCCTATCAATTTTTATCCCATCCAGGATCTCCTCCTTCACTATGTCTATGGCAGCATCTTCTTCCTTGGTGAAGACAGATGCAAAGTACTCATTTAGTACGTCAGCTATACCCTCTGTCTCCATGTGTAGGTTGCCTTTTTGGTCCCACCCCTCCTCTTACTACCCTTTTAATATTTTGGATTACCTTTTATGTTGGCTGCCATTCTATGCTCATACCCTCTCTTTGCCACTCTTATTTTCTTTTTCACTTCTCCTCTGACCTTTCTGTATATAGACTGATTCTCAGATGTATTTGCAACCAGACATCAGTCATAAACGCTCTTTTTCTGCTTCATCATATTGGCTATCTGTCTCATCATCCAGGGAGCTCTGACTTTAGTGTGCCCTACCTTTCCCCCTCGTGGTAAAGTACCTCAGCTGTACCCAAACTATTTCCTCTTTATAGGCAGCCCATTGTTCCACTACTGTTTTACCTGCCAATCTTTGATTCCAGTTTACCTGGGCCAGATCTGTTCTCAGCCCACTGAAATTGGCCTTCCCCCAGTTAAACATTCTTACTCTGGATTGCTCCCTGTCCTTTTCCATAGCTAATTTAAATCTCATGATACTATGATCATGGTTCCCTGAATGTTTACCTACTGACAATCACAAAGCGCCGAGAGCGGGAGCAGCGGCACAAAGAGTGCCGAGAGCGGGAGCAGTGGCACAAAGGGCGCAGAGAGCGGGAGCAGCACCGGAAGGAGTGGACCAGGTGTGAACACAGTGAGAGCGAGTAGTTAAAAGGAGCAGTCCCGAGCGGCAATAACTCAACAGAGGCAGTTTATGAAAAAGTGACAGAGTAAGGGCCTCTTTCTGTGCTGTATAACTCTTTAAAAAAAAAAAAAAGTGACGTCGGCACAAGGGAAAGAGCTGATTGGTGAGTAGCTGGGGAGTGTTTTTTGTTAAGCTTTAAGATTATTTCTGCTGGGTTAATTCTTAGTCTATTAAATAGAGGCATGGCAGGGCAGCTCAGTCCCGTGGAGTGCACATCCTATGCCATGTGGGAAGTCCTGGACGCTTCGCATAGCCTGAATGACATGTGCAGAAAGCGTCGCCAGCTACAGCAACTCGAGCTTCGGGTTTCGGAGCTTGAGCGGCGGCTGGAGTCACTGCGGTGCAACCACAAGGCTGAGTGTTACGTGGATAGCATGTTTCTGGAGATGGTCACCCTGCAGCTTAAGAGTATGCAGGCAGAGAGGGAATGGGTGACCGCCAGACAGAAGAGGAGGACCTCTTTCTGCCTATGTCATTGGTACCGATATGGACAACGACCTCTGGCTGTTCACCCTCCCTCAGAGTGTCCTGCAGCCGCTCAGTGACATCCTTGACCCTGGCAGGTAGTGCAGGAGTCCTCCGAGTGCATCGCGGTCTCCAACCAGTATTCTGTGGAGTACTGGTGAGGGCGATGGTTCCTCTGGGGAGTGCAGCCAGAGTCAAGTCCACGGCATCACGGGTGGCTCAGCTGCACAGGGGGGAGGGAAGAGGAAAATGAGTGGAAGTGCAATAGTGGTAGGGGATTCAATAGTTAGGGGAGCAGACAGGTGTTTCTGCAGCCGTAGACGTGACTCTAGGATGGTATGTTGCCTCCCTGGTGCCAGGGTCAAGGATGTCACTGAGCGGCTGCAGGACACTCTGAGGGAGAGTGAACAGCCAGAGGTTGTTGTCCATATCGGTACCAAAGACATAGGCAGAAAGAGGGATGAGGTCCTGCAGGCAGAGTTAGGGAGCTAAGAGAGAGATTAAAAAGCAGGACCTCAAAAAGGTAGTAATCTCCAGATTACTCTCGGTGCCACGTGCTAGTGAGTACAGGAATAGGAGGATAGAACAGATGAATACATGGCTGGAGAGGTGGTGCAGGAGGGAGAGCTTTAGATTCCTGAGGCATTGGGACCGTTTCTGGGGAAGGCAGGACCTGTACAAGCCGGACGGGTTACACCTCAACAGAGCCGGGACCAATATTCTCACGGGGAGGTTTGCTAGTGCTGTTGGGGAGGATTTAAACTAGCTTGGCAGGGGGATGGGCACCAGCATATAGGAGTTGAAACAAGGAAGAAGGTGCATAAAAGAGTGAGTGCGTTGGCTAGTACTAGAGAAGAAAGTTGTACTGGAGGTGGAAGGAGTACTACATTAGATAGGAGCAGAATAAGAAAGACAATGAAAAATTAAAAAATGAGTCCAGAATGCATGTATGTAAACGCACAAAGTTTGGTGAATAAGGTTGGTGAGCTACAAGCACAATTAGCCATTTGGCAATATGATGTGGCAATAGCAGAAACATGGCTTAAAAACAGTGAGGACTGGGCACTTAATATTCAAGGGTACAAGGTGTTCAGAAAAGGTGGGGAAGGAAAAAAGGGAGGTGGGGTGGCAGTGCTGATTAAGGAAGACATTTTAGTGTTGGAAAGGGAAGATGTTCTTGGAGGGGACAAGGACAGAATCCATTTGGTTATAGAGTTGAGGAGCAAAAAGGGTATGATCACGCTATTGGGGGTATTCTATAGGCCTCCAAACTGAGAGGGAGGTAGAGGAGCAAATCTGCAGGGAAATCGCAGAGATATGCAAGAGCTATAGAGTGGTGATATTGGGGGACTTTAATTACCCAAATATCGATTGGGATAATGCTAGGGTAAAGGGAAAGGAGGGGGAGGAGTTTCTGAAATGTGTTCAGGAGAATTTCTTTGACCAATATGTTCTTGGCCCAACTAGGAAGGAGGCATTGCTGGATCTGGTGCTGGGGAATGAGGTGGGCCAGGTCGACTAAGTATCTGTGGGAGAACACTTGGGTATGAGTTATCATCGTATCATAAGATTTAGATTAGCAATGGAGAGGAGCAAGGGACAATCTAGAGTGGAACTTCTAAACTGGAATAGGGCTAACTTCAATGGGATGCGAAAGGATCTAGCCAAGATAAAATAGAACCAAAGACCGACAGGAAAAACTGTAACGGAGCAATGGGTGATCTTTAAGAAGGAGATGTTCCAAGTACAGGCTAGGTACATTCCAACAAGAGGGAAGAGTAAGGGAACCAAAGCAAGGGCTCCTTGGGTGATGAGGGAGATGAGGGAGATAGAGAAGATGATGAAACAAAAAAGAGGGTGTATGATGCATGTCAGGTGACTTCTTCAAGGGAGAACCAGACCAAATACAATAAGTTGAGGGGATGTGCATAGGTCCCTGAAGGTGGTAGGACATATTGAGATAGTGGTTAACAAACCATATGGGATCTTGGGCTTCATAACTAGAGGTATTGAGTACAAAAGTAAAGAAGTAATGCTGAACCTTTATAAAGCGCTGGTTAGGCCACAACTGGAGTATTGCATCCAGTTCTGGTCACCACGCTTCAGGAAGGATGTGAAGGCCCTCGAGAGGGTGCAGAGGAGATTTACCAGAATGGTTCCGGGGATGGGGGATCTTAGCTACAAGGACAGGTTGGAGAAACTGGATTTGTTTTCATTAGAGCAAAGGAGGTTGAGGGGTGATTTGATAGAGGTGTACAAGATTATGACAGGTTTGGATAGGCTAGACAGGGAAAGGCTGTTCACACTAGTTGATGGTACAAGGACTAGGGGACACAGATTTAAAGTTTTGGGCAAGAGATACAGGGGGGATGTGAGGAAAAACTTTTTTTTAACGCAGCAAGTGGTGATGACCTGGAATTCACTGCCGACGGAAGTGGTGGAAGTGGAGACACTCAATGTTTTCAAGGGGAGACTGGATAGGCACTTGAGGGAAATAAACTTGCAAGGCTATGGGGATAGAGCAGGGTAATGGGATCGACTGGATTGCTTTAGTGAGCCGGCACGGACTTGATGGGCCGAATGGCCTCCTTCTGTGCCGTTACGACTATGACTCGCTCCATTTGACCCACCTCATTCCCCAGAACCAGATCCAGCAAAGCCGCCTCCCTCGTCAGGCCGGAAACATAATGATCAAAAAAAGTTCTCCTGAACACTTCAGAAATTCTTCACTTTCTCTGCCCTTTACACTATTACAATCCCAGTCTACATTAGGAAAGTTGAAGTCCCCCATTATTACTATCTTATAGTTCTTGCACCTCTCTGCAATTTCTCTGCAGATTTGCTCCTCTATATCTTTTCCACTATTTAGTGGTCTATAGAATACACCTAGTAATGTAATGGCACCTCTATTATTTCTTAACTCTAGCCATATAGATTCTGTCCTTGACCCCTCCAGGACATCCTCCCTCTCCACCATCAACATTTTCTTCAGCGAATACTGCCACACAACCTCCCATCTTTCCTTCCCTATCTTTCTTGAACACCTTATAATCAGGAATATGTAATACCCAATCCTGCCCTTTTTTGAGCCAGGTCTCAGTTATTGCCACATCATCATATTCCCATGTGGCTATTTGTGCCTGCAGCTCATTTACCTTGTTTACTACACTTCATGCATTCACATACATACACTGTAAATCTATCTGAGACCATCCTGTATTCTCTCTTAGTTGGACCCCCTAATACGTTACTATTTCTTATTTTATTGCTCTCTACTTCTACCAATCCTTTGAGCACTTCATTTCTCCTTTCTAATATTACATCCTGGTGCCCATCCCCCTGTCAAATTAGTTTAAACCCTCCCCAACAGCACTAACAAACCTCCCCGCGAGGATATTAGTTCCGGCCCTGTTGAGGTGCAACCCGTCCGGCCTGTACAGGTTCCCCTTCCCCCAGAACCAGTCCCAATGCCCCAGGAATCTGAAGCCCTCTCTTTTGCACCATCTCGCCAACCACGCATTCATCTGCTCTATCCTCCTATTTCTATACTCACTTGCGTGTGGCACCGGGAGCAATCCGGAGATTACTCCCTTTTGAGGTCCTGCTTTTTAATCTCTTTCCTAGCTCCCTGAAATCTGCCTGCAGGACCTCATCCCTCTTTCTACCTACGTCGTTGGTACGAATATGGACCACGACCTCTGGCTGTTCACCCTCCCCCCTCAGAATGTTCTGCAGCCAGTTACATCCCTGATCCTGGCACCAGGGATGCTGTTACATAAGTATTCCCTCTGAAATTCCAGCATACATGCATCCAACTGGTCACTTAATACCAGCCAGGTAATAGAATCGGAAACCATTTTGATTACTAAAAAAAAAACACTAAGTTTTTGGGCTTGTGGTTCTATCAGAGCCTTATTTGCATGGTGTCAAAACAGAGAGCACACCATGGAGTGAGGTGTGAACCAAGTAAAAACAGTACTTCCAGAGCAGGATTTTAGGAGCAGAGGGGGAGGGAGGAGCTGAAATTTATATAGATGAGAATATAAACTTAACTAACATCTATATTAAGAATGGCAGCACAGGAAGGGTCAGTAATGTGTGGTTCCTGCATTATATTTCAAGTAGCAGGTGTTAACTCGAATAAACAGATATGCGGGAAGTGTCTTCAACTAACATTACTTGAGCTCAAGATCTCAGAATATGAGGGAGGTTTCTGGCGGTTTCAGAGGGCAATCACACCACCGCGAAATAAAGAGCTGGCAGTGGTAGCGGAAGGAGTTACTATCCACAAGTTAGGGAAAGCAAGGGGGAATATTTTAAAGTAGGACAGCTCAGAGAAAATTACTCTCTCTAGAAAGTTTGAAACACTGGCTTCCTGTGGGGAAGATGAGGACTCTGGGCAGGACCATCAAATGAATTACAATGGCACCAAAAAACTTGTGCAAGGGGAAGAGATTAGCCATTCAGTTAGGAATGCAGCAGCAATAATAGACTCAATAGAGAGGTGGACACTATCTTTTGCAGTCCAGACCAATAGCCCTGGATACTTTGTTGCTACCCAAATGCTCAGGTAAGGGACATTTTGGAAAGACAAACAAATTATGGAAAGGGAGAGAGAGCAGCCGTCATTGTGGTCAGTGTGTGGGTCAACAATACTGGAAAGGAAATGCATGCAGTCCTGCTGAAGGAGTGTTAGGAGATTAGGATGCAGGTTTAAGAGCAGAAATTCAAGGGTGGTAATCTGTGGATTAAAACCCCAGTCAAGGGCTATAACATGGAAAGTTAGGTAGATTAGGAAGCTCAATGTGCAGTTAAAGGGGTTTCCATCTTATGGGGCATTGTTAGCAGTTCTTATGAAGGCGACAGCTATTCTACAAGGATGAGCTACATCCGAACAGGAAGGAAGCTAATAAACTAACAAAACAGATAAAAAGGGAAGTGAAGAGTCAATTGCACTAAGGAAGGGTACAGGGAAAATAAAAGTAATCAGAAAGAGCAAGTTAAAGGAGGTAGAAATAGATGACAAATATGTAAATAAAGAATTTAGCAAAAAGGATAGCATTCAAAAGAAATAAAAGGGAGTAGAGATGGAAAATCAAATCAACCAGGTACAAGCCAGGAAGAGATTTAAAAAAATGTGTTGGCTCACACAAAGAAATCAAGGAAAGGGAATTGCTTCAAATATGAACAAAAAACAAGTACGTGTGTTAAAATGCTCAGTGTGGGAAATGAAATGAGGGAATTAGAAGCCATTAAAGCGCAAGATATATATTTAATAGCACCAAGAGATATAGTACAAAAAAACATATTGGGGGCTAAATTGGATAAGGCCCGAAATAGGCTCGGGGATCGCAATGTGCGATCTGCCTGCGCCGGTTGAAAGTAGTGCAGGCAGCACGTGAAATTCATGCTGCTTGCTCATTACAAGAACAACTTGTATTTATATAGTGCCTTTAACATAGTAAAACGTCCCAAGGCACTGCACAGGAGTATTTTAAGATTTAAAAAAGACACCAATCCACATAAGGATAAATTAGGACCGATGACCAAAAGCTTGGTCAAAGAGGTAGGTTTTAAGGAGTGCCTGAAAGGAGGAAAGAGAGATAGCGAGGTGGACAGGTTTAGGTAGGGAATTCCAGAGCTTAGGGCCTGGGGAACAGAAGGCCACCAAAGGTTGAGCGATTATAATCAGGGATGCTCAAGAGGGCAGAATTAGAGCGCAGATATCTCGGGGGGTTGGGGGGCTGAAGGAGATTACAGAGATAGGGAGGGGCAAGGCCATGGAGGGATTTGAAAACAAGGATGAGAATTTTGAAATCGTGGCACTGCTTAACCGGAAGCCAATGTAGGTCAGTGAGCACAGGGGAAATGGGCGAACAGGACTTGGTGCGAGTTAGGACATGGGCAGCCGAGTTTTGGATAACCTCAAGTTTACGTAGGGTGGAAAGTGGGAGACCAGCCAGGAGTGCATTAGAATGGTCAAGTCTAGAGGTAACAAAGGCATGGATGAGGGTTTCAGCAGCAGATGAGCAGAGGCAATGGCGGAGACGGGTGATGTTACGGAGGTGAAAGTAGGCGGTCTTTGTTATGCTGCAGATATGTGGTCGGAAGCTCAGTTCAGGGTAAAATATGGCACCAAGTTTGCGAACAGTGTGGTTCAACCTCGACAGATGTTAGGGAGAGGGATGGAGGTAGTGGCTAGGGAATGGAGTTTGTGGCGGGGGCCGAAAACAATGGCTTCGGTTTTCCGTAATTTAATTGGAGAAAAATTTTGCTCATCCAGAACTGTATGTCAGACAAGTAGTCTGACAAATTAGAGACTGTGGCGGGGTCGAGAGAAGAGGTAGTGAGGTTAGAAACATAGAAGATAGGAGCAGGAGTAGGCCATTTGGCCCCTCGAGCCTGTTCCGCCGTTTAATGAGATCATGGTTGATCATCCAAATTCAGTACCCTGTCCCTGCTTTCTCCCCATATCTCTTGATCCCTTTAGCCTTAAGAAATATATCTAACTCCTTCTTGAATATATTTAATGAATTGTGTGAGAGAGAGAATTCCACAGGTTCACCACTCTCTGGATGAAGAAATTCCTCATTTCTGTCATAAATGGCTTACCCCTTATCCTTAGACTGTGACCCCTGGTTCTGGACTCCCCCGCCATTGGGAACAGCCTTTCTGCATCTAGTCTGTCTAGTAATGTTAGAATTTTATAAGTTTCAATGAGATCCCCTCTCATTCTTCTAAACTCTAGCGAATATAAGCTTAATTGACCCAATCTCGCCTCGTACGTCATTCCTGCCATCCCAGGCATCAGTCTGGTGAATCTTCGCTGCACTCTCTCCATGGCAAGAACGTCCTTCCTCAGATAAGGCAACCAAAACTGCACACAATACTCAAGGTGTGGTCTCATCAAGGCACTGTACAACTGCAGCAAGACATCCTTGCTCCTGTACTCGAATCGTCTCGCTACGAAGGCCAACATACCATTTGCCTTCTTAACCGCCTGCTGCACCTGCATGCTTACCTTCAGCGACTGATGCACAAGGACGCCCAGGTCTCGGTGCACTTCCTTTTCCCAATCTATTGCCGTTCAGATAATAATCTGTGTTATAAATCTCATCAAGAAACTACTCCTGAAATAACGCTGGACGGCGAGCTGCTGGCGCCATCCAAGGAGTATAAATACTCGGGCGTGGGCCCAGCTTGTCAAGGACATTTTGTAAGACAAGGAGCTAGTGAAGTACAACTAGACCTCCATGTTCTGAAACAAGTTGATTAAAGCCTTGCTTTATACTCAAACCAAGTGCGTAGTGAGTTTTATTACGTCAATTTAATCAACTTGATACCGACTCCACGCCTTGGGCGATTTCAGGAACAGCCAGCTACGACTCGAACCATAGAAGGGAACTCAGACAAGTAATCGATCCATCATGGAGAAACTACTCAGACCCGCCCGTCTCGACCTGGACCCAAATTCACTTAAAGTTGCTAAGGTATGGAAACACTGGTATCGTACTTTCAGCAACTTCCTCAGGGTGTGTGGTGAGAATGTTCCCGATAAATTAGAGATACTTGCTAATTATGTATCCCCTCATGTGTTTGATTATATCGAAGACTGTGTAGACTATGATGCCGCTATCCAAATACTACAGCAGCTATATGTCAAGTCCCCAAATGAAATTTTTGCTCGGCATCTACCGGCCACAACTGGACAACAACCCGGGGAATCACTTGACGAATTCCTTCAGAAACTTCGCAGGCTCAGCAAAGATTGTAATCTTAAAGCTGTTACAGCTGAGCAGTACCAGGAGGAGTTAATTCGTGATTCCTTTATTAATGGGATTGCGTCTCCCTTCATACGTCAGCGTCTGTTGGAGAATAAAACCCTCAAGTTACAGGCTGCCTATGACCAGGCATGTTCTCTGGACTTAGCAAAGAGGAATGCAGATACCTATCTTTTACCACGTGCACGGGCTGCTGCTATCACTTTTAGTGACTCCTTCGATAAGCCTCGGGCAGAAGCCCTCACGGATGACTCCTCCAACCTGGTTGATGACAACCCTACCCTAGAAACCTACACTGATGATGACCCTGCCCTAGCGGCATCTTGGCAATCTGGAAGGAAGTGTTTCTTCTGTGGAGGTGCGTTCCATTATAGGAAATTTTGTCCTGCTCGTAACGCAACCTGCAATCATTGCAGCAAGAAAGGTCACTTTTCTAAGGTATGCCAGTCAAGAGCCGCTGTTAGTAAGAAAGGCCACTTTTCTAAGGTATACCGGTCGAGAACTCCTGTTAGTTTTGCAGCTACCATCTATAAAACTGCTCCTCGTCCAAGAGCCACTACTAAGGTTACAGCTGTCAAGAGTAAAACTGCCCCTCCTCCCATCACAGCTGTTTTTCCCCAAAGTCTATCCCATGCAGCCACGAAGGTTTCGGTAAATGGACACATTTTGAGTGCACTAATCGACTCATGCAGCTCTGACAGCTTCATTAGTGAGCGGGCTGACAGCAAGTTAAAACTGCGTATTTACCCCTCGGACAGGGAAATTGCAATGGCTCTGACGACACTGATCACCAATTCTTCTGGATTTTGTCTCGTCGACCTTATTCTCAATGGCCGCACTTATTCCTCCACCCGGCTCGGGGTGCTCAAGAACCTATGCAGTGATGTGCTCCTGGGACAGGATTTCCAGAAACACAAAAGACGCACTTTCGAGTTTGGAGGGTCAAAACCGGAGCTTACTATTTCCAAAGTACCGTTTTGTGCGCTTTCGGCGGCTTCACTCAACGAGCCCTCGTTTGCCAATCTTTCCCCCCGATATAAGCCCATAGTCACTAAATCATGACGTTTCAGCCAAGATGATCGATCCTTTATCGAGGCAGAAATCTCTCGCCTTCTAGCCGACGGTATCATTGCGCCATGTTCATCTTCCTGGCGGGCTCAAGTAGTCGTTGTCAAAAATCCTTTGAAGCAACACAAGAAACGTCTTTGCATCGATTACTTGCAAACTATTAACCAGTATACCGATCTGGATGCCTACCCACTACCATGCATCGATGACATGGTCAATAACCTTGCCAACTACAAGATATTTTCAACTTTTGATTTAAAGAGTGCATACCATCAAGAACCGTTAAAGGACTCTGACAAAAAGTATACGGCCTTTGAGGCCAATGGTCGGATTTACCAGTTTTGTCGCCTTCCATTTGGGGTCACCAATGGGGTGGCCATCTTTCAATGGGCAATGGATAGCCTAGTCAAACAGGAGAACTTAACGGACACTTTTCCATATCTGGATAATATCACCATTGCTGGTCATGACCAGAAGGAGCATGATGCCAACCTCCAGAAATTTTTTGACGTTCTCCGTCGTCACAACTTAACCTTAAATGAGTCCAAATCTGTGAAATCAGTACCATCAGTCAACATCCTTGGCTACTGGGTGGGCAACGGTGTCATCAAATCGGATCCGGAGCGACTTTGTCTGCTTCAGGAGCTCCCTCCCCCTACGAATCTCGGCTCTCTTCGTTGGGCACGCGGCATGTTCGCCTATTATGCGATGTGGATACCCCACTTCTCCGACAAGATCCAGCCCCTGCTTCACGCAAAATCATTTCCATTGGAGGCAACGGCTATTTCAGCTTTCAACCTCAAGCGACAACAGGAAAAAGCCACGCTTCGCTCCATTGATGAAAATCTTCCTTTCGTGGTCGAGTGCGATGCATCGGATGTGGCGATCTCTGCTACCTTGAATCAAGGTGGTCGACCCGTTGCATTTCTGTCCAGAACTTTGCAGGGTAGCGAGCTCCATTATCCTCCTGTCGAGAAGGAGGCTATGGCCATCATCGAAGCTGTACGTAAATGGAGTCATTTTCTCACTCATCGCCATTTCACACTTATAACCGATCAGCGCTCCGTGGCCTTTATGCTGGATAACCGGAAACGCACTAAGATCAAGAATAACAAAATACAACTCTGGAGGATGGAATTGGCTGCCTTTTGATACACCGTACATTATTGACCCGGCAAAGAGAATGTGGCCCCGGATACCCTCACCCGGGCATTCTGCTCTTCTATGTCAACTTCGAATCTTGCGAATCTTCATACTGACTTATGCCATCCTGGCGTTACCCGTATGTCGCACTTTCTGCGATCTAAAAATCTCCCATTTTCTACGGAAGATGTGAAAAGAACATGCTCCACTTGTAGAAGTTGTGCGGAATTAAGACCGCATTTCTTCCGTCCATCGGATGACTCGCTCATACACGCTATGCAGCGACTCAGCATTGGCTTTAAAGGGCCATTGCCTTCCTCAACGCGAAACACCTACTTACTGACTACGGTGGATGAATATTCACACTTTCCCTTTGCTTTCCCCTGTCCCAATATGCTTACTTCCACAGTGATCAAATGCCTTGATCAAGTCTTTTCCCTTTGCGGTACGGCCAATTTCATCCACTCTGATCGGGGTCCCTCCTTCATGTCAAGCGAACTCAGAAGTTCTCTCTCCCAATGGGGAATCGCCACAAGTAAAACGACACCGTACCATCCCATCGGTAACGGACAGGTTGAGAGATACAACGCTATCATTTGGAATGTTGTTCGTCTTGCGCTGAGGTCACGCAACCTACCAGACCAGCAGTGGGAAACTATGCTCCCTGACGTGTTGCATTCCATCAGGTCTCTCCTTTCTACGTCTACCAATGTCACACCTCACGAGCGATTCTTCAGGTTCCAGCGTCGCTCCACCCAGGGGACGTCTCTACCGTCATGGTTGGCAGCTCCCGGCCCCGTGCTGCTCCGAAGATTCGTCCGATCGTCTAAAAAAGATCCTCTCGTCGACGAGGTAGAACTCACGGACGTCAACCCCACGTACGCGCAAGTGCGGTACCCTGATGGCCGGGAGTCCACCGTTTCGCTCCGGGACCTGGCTCCCTGTCCAGCCGGTTCCACAGACTCAACTGATACAGGGACCTACAGGGATGATGCCGACACTCTGCACTCCCCCAAAGAGGACACCCTATACCTGGGACATCGAGAGATCTGCCAGCTGCCCCACCGGAACACTCGGGGAGCCGAGCGCTCCCTGTGGGATGGCCACCCGAGGCCAGGACGCCGGTCAATCCCCGGCTATCAAACAGGATGAAGCCAGTTCTGCGCCTGTGGGGACCCGCACCCGGAGTCACGATCTCCCCAGCCTCCCTCGGGTCGATCCACCGGTACGGATCAAGCGGCCCAGGGAGCAAGACACGGTCTGGGGAGACGTGCCTTCTAGCCATAAACAAAAATCTAAAAGACTGCGGCTATTCGTGGTCCGTCTAATCCGTTAAGAGGAAGTCGTCGGACTTCCAAATCTTTTAGGCAGGGAGAATGTTATAAATCTCATCATCATCAAGAAACTACTCATGAAATAACACTGGACGGCCAGCTGGTGGCGCCGTCCAAGGAGTATAAATACTTGGGCATGGGCCCAGCTTGTTAGGGACATTTTGTAAGACAAGGAACTAGTGAAGTACAACTGGACCTCCATGTTCTGAAACAAGTTGATTAAAGCCTTGCTTTATGCTCAAACCAAGTGCGTAGTGAGTTTTATTACGTCACTGTCTTCCTGTTTTTGCCGCCGAAGTGGATAATCTTGCATTTATCCACATTATACTGCATTTGCCATGCATCTGCCCAGTCACCCAACCTGTCCAAATCATATTGGAGTTTCTCTGCATCCTCCTCACAGCACACACGCCCACCCAGCTTTGTGTCATCTTCAAACTTGGAGATATTACATCTAGTTCCCTCGTCTAGATCATTAATATATATTGTGAATAGCTGGGGTCCTAGCATTGATCCCTGCGCTACCCCACTAGTCACTGCCTGCCACTCGGAAAAAGACCCGTTTATTCCAACACTCTGCTTATCTGCCAACCAGTTCTCTATCCAAGACAGTACCTTACCCCAATCCCATGTGCTTTAACTTTAAACGCTAATCTCTTATGCGGGACCTTATCGAAAGCCTTCTGAAAGTCCAAATACACCACATCCACTGGTTCTCCTTTATCTATTTTACCAGTTATATCCTCAAAAAATTCCAGTAGATTAGTCAAGCATGATTTACCTTTTGTAAATCCATGTTGACTTTGTCCGATCCGGTCACTGTTTTCCAAGTGCTCTGCTATTACATCTTTTATAATGGACTCTAGCATTTTCCCCACTACCGATGTCAGGCTTACCGGTCTATAATTCCCCGTTTTCTCGCTACCACCTTTTTTAAATAGTGGGGTAACATTAGCTACCCTGCAATCCATGGGGGCTGTTCCAGAGTCTATAGAATTTTGGAAGGTGACCAGCAATGCATCTACTATTTCTCGGGCCACTTCCTCAAGTACCCTAGGATGTAGATTATCAGGCCCTGGGGATTTAGTGGCCTTCAATCCCGTCAATTTCCCTAACACCATTTCCCTACAAATACTGATTTCCTTCAATTCCTCCCTCTCATTAGGCCCTGTGTTCCCGACATCTCTGGGAGGTTATTTGTGTCCTCCTTTGTGAAGACAGAACCAAAGTATGTATTTAATTGGCCTGCCATTTCTTTGTTCCCCGTTATAAATTCCCCTGATTCTGACTGCAAGGGACCTACGCTTGACTTCACCAATCTTTTTCTCTTCATATATCTATAGAAGCTTTTACAGTCAGTTTTTATGTTCCCCGCAAACTTACTCTCATACTCTATTTGCCCCCTCTTAATTAATCCCTTTGTCCCCTGCTGAATCCTAAACTGCTCCCAATCCTCAGGTTTGCTGCTTTTTCTGGCCAAATTATATGTCCTCTCCTTGGATCTTACGCTATCCCTAATTTCCCTTGTTGGCCACAGTTGAGTCACCTTTTTTGTTTTATTTTTATGCCAAACAGTGATGAAAAAAAATTCTGTAGTTCATCCATGCGATCTTTAAATGCTTGCCATTGCCTATCCACCGTCAACCCTTGATTTGGGTGTCGTCAGCGTACATTTGGAAACTGACACTTTTCGGATGATTTTGCCAAGGGGCAACATGTAGATGAGAAATAGGAGGGGGGCCAAGGATAGATCCTTGGGGGACATCCAGAGATAACGATGCAGGAGTGGGAAGATAAGCCATTGCAGGTGATTCTCTGGTCATGATTGGATAGTTAAGAATGGAACCAGGCGAGTGCAGTCCCACCCAGCTGGACGACGGTGGAGAGGCATTAGAGAAGGATGGAGTGGTCAACCGTGTCAAGGGCTGGAGACAAGTTAAGAAGGACGACGAGGGATAGCTTACCTTTGTTACAGTTACAAAGGATGTCATTTGTGACTTTGAGAGCCGTTGAGGGGCAAGGGCATAATTAACATGATTGGAGCAATGAGCCCAGCGTTCAAGAGGGCCCAATATCATAAGAAGTCTGCTCTCTATTTAAAGGCTGCCTGCAGAGTGAAAGGCTGTCTGCACTCTTAAAGGGCAGGTGCTTTGTGAGAGAAGTACCTCATTGTAACTGGAGATGGAAGTTAGTAATGTCTCAATCGGGCAGAAAAAGAGCACCTCGGTTCTCTGATGCAGCACCGGAAGCCTTGGTGCAGGGGGTCTATAGGAAGAGACAGGTCCTCTACCGACAGGGGGCCAGGCGGCCTTCCAGACACACTGTTCGAAAGTAGTGTGAGGAGATCGCTGAAGCTGTCAGTGCCACCAGTCTTTCCCCCAGAACATGGATCCAAGTGCTGGAAGAAGTTTAATTACCTCACACAAGTTGTCAAGTTAAGTGAATGCATCTTCAAATGCCATATCCCACCAACTGCACCACTAGCCTCAAACACTGCTTAATGCACCACACCCTCATCACTCACCTACCAACAGTCACGACTCATACCTCACAATCATAGCTTCACCTCACCCTCACATTTACTACTGCTGCAAGCCTCACATCCCCATCTCACACATTGCACACAATGCCAGCTATTCAACCATGACAGGCACATCACCCAAACACATTGCACCACACTCACTGACACACTTCCATTTCTCTTGCAGGCCAAGGTGGCTCACAAATGGCACGAATAAGGGCAAACAGGTAGGGCAGGTACAGCTGCAGAACCTGACCCAGCGAGAGGAAGCAGTGCTGGAGAAAATTGGAGGGGCCGTCACCGAGGCTCCAGCGATCGGCGAAGCTGAAACCATTGATGATGGTATGCTCATACCTAATCCTTTTTCTCACATCCCACTTCCCTCTCATCCCACAATCTCTTCTCACTTACAAGCTGTTGATGGTGTAAGCATGCACATCTTGCTTCCCCTCCTCCCACCACCATAACCCGACCCTTGTGCCTTTCTCCTTTCAGATACCAAAGAATTGCCACCAGCCCATCCTGTGCAGGAAGAAGTAGTGGAGGAGAGTGATGGAGAAGAGGAGATGTGGAGAAGAGACACCATCACTTGATCTGACATTCCCAGGCATCAGCTGAGAAAATAGCACTGCACTAACTTTAGAGGGTAGTATAGAGGCAGAATCTGCATGTGGTGAGTCGCCGGGTACAAGTGGGCTGCAGCCAGGCCAGGGGGAAAAGGGTAGCGCAGGTGCCAGCTCCCCGAACGGAGAGTTCGCCCACAAGATCTACTACACAGGATTCAGATGAGGACTTCGATGGGGTAGCCTTCAGAAGAGGGGTGCTTGGCATGCACACAGAATGCTTGGTGCAATGGCAGGCCTGCCAGAAAGCCCCTTGTCACGGTCAAGGAGCATGGAGGAGTCTGGCCCCTACATTGCACAGGGCTCTGCGTGGAACTTGGGGCCCATGATTCCAGGATGGAAGTAATGGGCAACTCTATTAGATCACTTGTGGACCCAACCATGATGCTGGATGTGATGGGCGATGTCGCAGCTTCCATTGCAGCACAAGCGGAAGCGACCCAATGTCCGAGTGCTGCTGTAGAAGCTTAGATTGTTCTCATGCAGACTCAGCTTGCTGCCATGCAAGATCAGACTGCTGCCATTATGGCTGGGTTTACGAATATGGAAAGGGGCTTGCAGGGTCTCACAGCAGTCCAGCAATCTGTCCTCCAACAGATGGCTAGGAAATCTGAGGCGCCGCCTCAGGGGATTGGCAGTGGCTCCGTGGAGCAAGAACCTGCTGTTCTCTCTCAGCATTTGTACTTCCACCACTGCTACTGCCAGTGCCATTGCAGTTGCCAGTTTGCCCACACTGCTGCTGCCCATGCTGAGGTGGTGCAGTCTTCAGCCAGGCCTTCTAAGTCCAGAGATGCGCGAGGTCGCCGTGCAATGCCATTTGCAGTGTCCCCCATGGAAACTCAGCAGCTTTCCTTCCACCAGCCATGCTGCAGCCACTGAGGTAGCACTTCGTAGGAGCACTAGAACAGGCAAAGGCAAATGAAGGACAGACACCAAGGGAATGCACAAGGGTGATTAGTTGACTATGTAATACGGGTTGAGCGTCCAAAATCCGAAATTCCAGAATCCGGGACGATTGGTGGCAGGGTCATCTGGAATCCGTAAAATGTTCCGGAATCCAGACACCCTGTCAAACCGCAACCTGAGCCCAGGCATTTCCGGACTCGGAACGTGTTTCTGATGTCCAAAGTCCGGAAAACGCCCGAGCCCAGGTTGCGATATTTCCAGACTTTGGACATCAGAAACACGTTCTGAGGTCTGGAAAAACACGAAAACCAGCTCGGCCTCGAGGTTGCCAGATTCAGGATGCTCAACTTGTATTGGAATTAAATCATTTAGAAATTATGTTTGGAATGTTTGTTTTGTGGTGGTTTCATTTCAGCATTGTGCCTGTTGTGTCAGTACCTTTTTACCTAGACACAATTAGAACTCAGAGATTCAACATGAAGTGCTTTATTCGAAGGGGAAGGGAAGTTCTGGAGAGTTCCAAACAAAGAGAGCTAAACTTAACCAAGAGAGTCCAAAGATGTGCGGGGTTAGGTTGATTGGCTATGATAAAAATTGACCCTTAGTGTTAGGGGGATTAAATACGTGGGGTTACGGGGATAGGGTGGGATATGCGTTGGTGTAGGGGTTACGGGGATCGGGTGGGATATGTGTCGGTGCAGGCTCGATGGGCCGAAATGGCCTCTATCTGTACTGTGAGGTTTCTGTGATTTCTGTGAACACCAACCATTTATCTGCTGTGACAGCGCCACCACAGGGAGGAGAACACACAATACATAACAGTGCCCAAGAGGAGTCTGTGATGTTCCGTGACAGAGTGATGGTAAGGTGGGGAAGTGTCGAGCAATGGGGATCTGGGGTTTCATTCAGGGGAACCAAAGTCTAATGACGCGCGCACGGACAGCCCGTCCAGAATGTGGATTTGTAGGCTGCCACCTCCTTTCCTCCTGAGGTAGTCGTGGAATCTGTGGTGGCAAGGGCTGCTCCCTCATGATGGCCAAGTTGTGGAGGAGACCGCCACAAATTGGGACACCCGCTCCGGCGAGCATGAGAGCGCTCTTCCCGAGCAGTAAAGGCAGCGGAGCCGTTGCTGGAGCACCCCGATGGTCTGCTCGATGACGTTCCTCATGGCAGCATGGCTGTCATTATATGATTACTGGCCACAAGTGGTGGGGTTGCAGAGGGGAGTCATCAGCCAGGTGTAGAGCAGATAGCCCTCGTCTCAGAGCAGCCACCCTCAGGTTCGACATGGTGGTTGGCACAGTGGACTGGCACAGGATGAAGGCATCATGACTGCTGCCAGGATACTGGGCATTCACCATCATGATGTGCTGGGCATGATCGCACACCAACTTCACAGAGTGGTAGCATTGATATGCGGCACCCTCAAAGCCACGAGTGTGCAGTCGATGGCACCCTGCACCATGGGGAAGCCGGATATCCTGGCAAAGCCATGTGTGTGCTCCTCCTGCTTCTCTCTGTTTAGAGAGAAGACAATGAAGTCCCTTCTCCTAGAGTAGAGCTTCTGGGACCTCCCGGATGCAGTGATGGACGGCGAACTGCAAGATGTTTGCTATTTCACCTGTTCCAGCCTGGAAGGATCCGCTGGGGAAACAATTCAGGGCCACAGACACCTTGAGGACCACTGGCAGTGCTATTGTCACCCTACTCTGAGGCTGCATGTCTGGTTCCAAGAGGTGGCAGAGTTCTGTGGTCATCTTCTCGGTGAAGCAGAGCTGCTGAATACACTGCTCCTGGCTTCGGTGCAGGTAGAAGTGCTCCCTGAAGACCCTAAGTGGGTAAGGGCTCCTGCCGAGAGCCTTCCTCCTCCTCCATCTGCGAGCAGCTTGTCTTTGCTGCCTCTGCTCCATCTCCCGGTTATGTTGCAGCACAAGTTGGACTGCAACTTGAGCCCCCATGACTGGGAGCAAGTAGCGTAGTCAGAGGCCTTCCAGTTGTAGCCAATGCCTTCCCAAAGTCCAGCAGCACTCCCTGCACACTTTACCAAAGTTATAAATGTCTTCTAGCAAGCCAATATTGATATAAACTCTGCAAGAGTCAGTACAAGAGAAATAATCAACTTACCTGCCAGTTGGATGTATCCCTTTAAAAATAGCGCTGGCAAGGGTGTCTCTCGTGCACCTGAACGCATGTTCAGCTGTGTGTGTTTAGGAGATGACGTTGATTGGAACAGCGACGTCCAAAATAGTAGGTCGAGCATCAAATCAGTGTTACACACCGATGGACGTCACAATCTGCCTACTCTGCATAATGCCGGTGCACGCACGTCCCACCCGCACTATCGCCCTCGCCAAGACTGCGACCAGCAAGGGCTGCGCCGGAACTGGGTGGAAGTGAGGCAGCCACCATTTTTTTCTCGAAACCAGCCTTAATTGCCAGCACTAAGGTGCCAAATATCATGGCGTTTAGGTTATAATATTTTTAGGAGGAACTTAATATGCAAGAAAGGAGAAGCAGTGGAAATATTGGCAAAAGAGGAAATACATGCTATAGAGAAGACAGAAGAGAGGTTCAGACAGAGAGCATACATAAACAAAGATATTGTGGGTGGATCATTAAATTGTGGAAGGGAAATGGAAGACGAAATCTGTAGACAGGTCAGGAGCAGAACAACAAAATTATTGTGCAGGAGATTTTAATTACCCACACATTGATTGGGGCAGGGATGAAGTAAACACAGAAAAAGGAATGGAATTCCTAAAGTGTGTGCAGGTCTCCTTCCTCAACCAGTGTGCTTCTATGTCTACAAGGGGAAAGGCATTTCTTGATCTAGTTATAAGTAATGAGATAGGTCAGGTAGATGAGTTAAATATGGTTAAGCACCTCCGGAGTAGTGGCCACAATACAAGGTTTAAAATCCACAGACAGGTAAAAAGATGGTACAAAGATTTTTGAAAGATGAGGAGTGAGGTAGAAAGAGAAATTTCCACACACAACTGTAGATCAACAATGGGACATTTTCAAAAAGGAGATTGCAAAGTTGCAAAATAAATACAAAATTAGATTACCTAAAATTAGTTATACTGCAGCTACTGGTCTCAGATTGACATCTATGGATTTCTATGAGCAACTGACACACTTGCCGATTATGCATCGCTCACACGGAGATCAGCAAAATAGGAGGTCTGTGGATGTTTGTTTGGACAAGTACAGAGCTTTGCTCCCTGACTGGTCAATTTTTTTAATATTGTAGAGCTTTGGTAGAAGCATCTGTTTTCTCCAAACATAGAAAAAATAAGCTTATAAAGTTTTTTTTAAGTTTTTTTTTTATAAAAGGCAGCTTCTCACTGGGCTGGAACTGTATTTTCACCCAGTGTGAACTGTTAAGAAGGAGTCTTGGAGGGGTGTCGCAACATGGGGCTTTAGTGCTCTCAGAAGTCTAGAGACCTGACTCGGAGTTATGCTGGTACGGTCACATTGATGCTCAGCTGGAACAGCTCTGCACTGGCCCAATTGTTTGCACAGTTTAGTGCTGAATAAGTCTAGTTTGAAACCGACAGAAATTAATTTGCTGGATTCAAACATTTTTCTCCAAAAGGAAAGAACAGCTAACAAGATTGGCATTGTACAGTACTTCCATGCTCTAATTTACATTTTGTGCACTTACAGCTTTGCAGGTTTCATTTTGGCTCACTTCATTAAATCCACAGCAGTTTAAATATCCCTCCACATCCCCTCTGGTTTCCACAGATTTGTTCCATCCCACTTCCAGAAAATGGTTCTAAAAGAAAGCAATAATGTTATTTTGTATTTCAATGCAGCAATTGGTAAAGAGAGTTTACATTTATACAATGCTTTATTAATCTCTCCGAGCATCACAAATTATGATAAAACAGGCAGAGAGGGCCTCAATTTAATGTCTCCTTCAAAAGACAACACCTCCGCCAAGTTAGCTTGTTCCCATCCTAATTTTATGTACTTAAATATCCTAGTTATAAACAGAGGATAAGGATAAGACAATATGAGAGAGTTCAAAGTTAAAGTCTGAGGCTCTGTGGTGGGATAAAGTTCACTTGTAGATAGGGTGGAGTCAGCTTGGAATATTGAAGAAACCAGTTTTGCTGTCTGTTATGATCATAGAATCAAAGAATGGTTACAGCACAGGAGGCAGCCATTTGGCCCGTCGAGCTCGTGCCAGCTCTCTGCAAGAACACTTCAGCTAGTCCACCTCCTCTGCCCTTTCCCCGTAGCCCTGCAAATTTTTTTCCCTTCAGGTACTTATCCATGAAGTGGATTTTTAGAAATCACACTTAGTAGAAGCATAGCATTATGGGTAAGAATAAGCAGTCAAGGCATTTCTGCCTGACAACAGCAAGTTAAAAGCATATAGGCTTTGCACACAGCTCAGCACGTAACCACAAAAAGGGACAAAGACAGGAAAAGCAGAAGGAGACGTGCTGAGATACAGAAAAGAGGTAGCGACTTGACAATAATAGGTCAAAAGGACTCGCTGGATTGAAACTAGCCGTTGGGAGATTAGGGAAGTCACCAGGTGGGCAACTGATGGTTAGGAGAATGTGGCAAGAAATAACTTGAATAACAAGTGACGCGAAAACATGTGAAGTCACGCGAAAGTATGAATCATTGTGGTTTTAAGACATAAATACGGAAAGCTGTAAGCGTTCGGGGAGTCAGCCAGGAATGAGTTGCGGGAACTCTAAGCTGTCGCCCTGATCAGCATCTAGGTACCTTCGCGGACTGTATGTAACCTCCACGGTCTGTTTGTATTGTACTGTTGAATAATTTTGTGTTTTAAATAAACTGCTTAGCTATTTTACCATTTACAGACTAGTGTGCGGATTTAATCAATTTTATTTCGCCACAACATTTGTCATAGTCGGCAGGATACGTCGGAACGTAGATGAACAATGGCCAAGAGGACACAAGAGGGCGAGTAGATTTGGAATACCACCTGGAAATTGCGTAATTCAGGCAGTCTCTCGTCTGTCTGCGGAACGAGTATCCGAATCGTGACAAGTCTGTGAAACGGTAAAAGGGCGGACGCGTTTGGACATGTAGTGAGTATGATCTTAATGTAATAATACGCGTAAACATTAGTATTGGAAGGGACACTGCTGTTGCGATAAAAGACGGTCAGACTAAGAGATTAATTGTGCGAATTTTGACATTGAGTCTTTGTTAGGTATTGTGTCAATACTGGGTGATCGACACGGACAAGGGCGATTAATTATCTCAAACACCTAGCGGACTGAGCCAGAATTAAGAGGACGTAAGTCCCACGTGAAGGCCAGAAAGCAAGGACGTAGAGAACATACGTTAATCACAGGATTGTGAACCCGGGATTGGGATATTTTAGTGTTGTGGAGAAGCCGAACGGACATAACTCAAGTAGAAGTTGTGTGTAAAGCCGGGAAGGTCAGACCACAAGATGGCGTCGGGGAAAAGAATTAGACTGGGGTGCAGAAGGAACCCTTACTAGATTCTATGCAGACGACCGGAAGGGCTTAATCGACAAAATGTTAAGAGATGGATGGGATCCAAGTCAGGACCCCGCCATTCAAAAGACTTGGTGACAAAGAGAGAAAAATACACCCAAAAGGCCGGTGTAATAATAGTACGACAGCTTTTACAGTGTACCCTCAAACTGAAACCAAAAATAGAGGAACTAAACACAGCCAGAGCAGAAATTTAAAAATTGAGAGAAATTCAGGAGAGTCAGAACGAAAAGGGACTCTTTGGCCCCCCAATCAGGTATACCTACCGCTCCACCACCTCCCCCGTATAATGATAGTGGAGAGGAAGAGGTTCGCGCTGCCGCACCTTTGACGGTGACACAAGGAGCACAGGTAGGGAATAATAAACATAGATATAAAGCATTTAGTCCCCTAGAAAAACAAGACATCTTGAAATCTCTGGGCACCCTGAAGACCCGGAGTAAAAATATTGAATTCTGGAAAAATTTACAGGAAATGTATGGTATCCACGATATGCATGAAAGAGATGTCCATCAACTCATACGGGCTAAATGTCCTCGAGGCAAGTGGAACACCCTGCCAGATGGGACAAAGGGCAGGACATGGTGTCCCGCCAATAATGCAGATCGGGATGCCCGACAAACTGCGTATGACCCAATTTAAAACGCAGATACAAGATGCACTAGGATTCTCTCAGCCCAATTGGGGATTAATTATGTTGATAAAACAGAAGCCAGGGAAGAAGCAGTTAGTATAATAACTAAGGAGGACATTAATATAGTAAAATTGCACAGGGATGTACGGGACATAGAGAAGAAAGAATGGGAAAGGTGCGGAGCTGCACCAGACCAGGACTCCATCTGGAGAAAAGAGGGAAGGGGGTCAGCCCCCACATGTATACGGAAAATGCTCATGGAATTACATCATGGCATGAGCCATGCGGGGCGAAATGCCATGATCAGTAATATCTCTAGGGATTGGTGGTGGCCAGGCTTAGGACGAGACATTGCTAAATGTTGTCAGCAATGCATTACATGTTCCCGACATAATCCAGGAAAGGCCATTAAAATAAGAATGGCTCATCAACCATGGCCGCGAGGGCCATGGGAGAATATCCAAATTAATTTCACGGGGCCACTACCAAACTCTCGAGGAAGAAAATATTGTTTAGTGATAATAGATTTGTTCACCCAAAACTGCACTGCAAACACAGTAGCCCGAATTTTAGCTGAGGTGGTGATTCCCCGATGGGGCATCCCCACTCAAATAGACTCCGATCAGGGAACCCAATTCACTGGACAAGTGATGAAAGTACTATGCACTATATTGGGCATTAAACAAAAATGTCACATCCCCTACCACCCGTAGAGTCCGGGAATGGTAGAACGGATGAATCGGACAATAAAGACAGCCCTGTCAAAAGCCAGGCAAGAAACTGGACAGGCTTGGGCTGAACTATTACCTGCTATCCTCATGAGGCAAAGGGCAACCCCTAACCGGACGTCAGGATTAACTCCATATGAACTTATGACTGGTCGGGCGATGCGACTGCCCAAAGGTATAATCACAGGGGGGTCTGATGTGGGCCCACTACAGGATCAAATAAAAAAAGATATGTAATGGAATTAAGTAGACAACTTAAGGATAGGAGACAGGAAGTAAGAGAACAACAGGCAGGTAGAAATGGGCAAGAGGAAGTAGCATTCCCGTCAGATCTTCCCCAAGTGGGGGAAAAGGTAATGGTTAAGGGATTACCAGGGCGGACCGGGTTCACGCCGTGGTGGTCAGGACTATACCAAATACTGATCAGTGGTGACACATGTGCATATGTGGATATGAATGGAGTAGGGCGATGGAAACACTGGTCACAATTACAGCGATGCGGGAATGGGAAGGAAAAAGGAACCCGTAGAAACACAATAAAAATGGGTCACCCTGAAATGGCGCCATATGAGGAAAGTGAGGATTGGCGGTTGCGTTATCAGGCACGAGAACGAGAGCTGTGGCTCGCTTGCCTAGGAGGGGTACTCATAATATTAATAATAATCGGGATAGTATACCTCTTTTGGTACATATGGAAGCGCCATCATAGATGGCAGACGGAAGAAATGCCACCACACCTTATGGTGGAATTAGTAAGAATGGGATGACTAATAAGACTGGTGACAACCAGCCCCTTTATATTTTGCAGGAACTTTAAGATAAAAGAATGAGGTGGATCCTCACTTTTACTCTCATCGAGATTGTGTGGCTAAATAAAAAGTCACCTGTAACAAACAGAATATGTGTGAAACATTTGGATGCATACCCTGCAACCAAACCGAACCATGTAACGGCACTGACAACGGAATTTACGATGCGAGCTCTGACACGGGGTCAGGATTAGATGCTGCCAAGTGCAGTAAACCATATTTGAATGCTTTGCCCGCAGTAACTTAATGCACCAATCGGACTTTGTGTCAATGTACTCCAACTACCACCCCATTAACTTGCCCAACGATGGCAGACAGAGCCAAAGGGTGATTGGTTATAAGAAAAACACAAGGTGAGATGTATTTTAGTGTAAAACTTGCCATTAATATGAGTACTTTTGAAATGCCCGCAATGTGTAATAATCATACGAAGCAATTGTGGAACTCCCTGTGGGTAAAACAATTAGAGGGTCCACAGGGAAAATCTAGCTTACAAGACGCAAGAAACGGGGAATATTGGAAATGGCTGGAGCAGGGTATGCGGCCGAATTACCAACAGTTAACAGTTTTGACATAGAAGGAGTAAGTGAAAGAGTAGGAGACATAAACAAAAATAGAGAAGTTATTAAAACAAGCCACTGGAAACAGCCAACAACCAGCACTAGCAGGAGAACAAACGGCAAAACAATTGTTGGGGGTGGAAGAGATAGTAACCCCCCCCCATGCAAAAACAATTAATACAATTATTGATCAGATCAGCAATGCATCACAACAAACCCATAAGGATGCACCATGTATAGATCATGGCTATTGTCAAATGCTCAGCATAACATGAAACAAATAAATAATGGACAGATCCCTGACTGGATTACTAATAAGGATCTGGAACCCTGGATTGACACAAATAAAAGCCTATGTAAAGGGCGTAAAATGGGACAAGTATACCGGGCAGGCAATTGTCTGACCCCATGGACTAAGGTGATTGGCTTTGTATTGACCATCCCACAACTCCCAGAAGAGGGACAGCCCCTGTATGATGTGATTAATATAGGAGAGATACAAAGGGAGAGTTGGGTTAAATATCATGAGGTCCCTACCAAGGCAATTTGGGAAAGGGACGAAGATATTGGCCCAGAAATTCCAGAACGGGGCTTGCAGCGCATGCAAGCCCCGTATTTACACTTACCCCGCGCTACTGCCGATCAGCTCCAGGGACGCCTGGAATTGGTGTTTCCAGAAGAAGAATCCCGGGCAGCGTATGACGTCACGCCGCCCAGGAGTGCAGCCAGCGCGAAGCCTGTAGCGTGCAGTGCAAGTGAGACACGCCCCTTGAGGTCTCAGTTTCACTGGACACGCCCCCAATGTTTCTGTCAAGCTGCTAACCATTTTTACATGCAAAGCAGCAGTTTAAATAGGTTTTTGGAAGTTTTTTGAAGATTTTGGTAACTTTTATAAACTTTTTAAAATGTTTACATTATTTTGAGTAATCTGAAGTAGTTTTAAACAGAATTAAAGCAATTTAAAGACTTTTAAAAGCCCTAAAAGAATTTTTTTAATTCCATTTATTTATTTAGCAATGTCGTCGTCATACGTGTCTTCACACTGTTCCCTTTGGGGAACTGTATGAAGTGGTGGAAGGATTTATGGCCATGATTAACGCTCATTCCGTGACCATAACCATCTTTGAACCAGCCATTAGGGCGGTTAGTCCTATGGCGGGAGGGTTTTATGGGCTCCCACAAGCTATACAAGGAGGGGGGGCCACCCACACCCACGGACGCAAATATCCCACTGGATGTCAACCCAGAATTTAGAGCCGGAGCTCCGACTCCACTTGCCGGGACTGTCTGGAGCGGGGTTCGAAACCCTACCCTGATCTGGCCCAGCGGCGGGGATCCTACCGCTATGACAAAGGCCCAATCCGATTAGCAACGTGAAATGGCAGCATAGGGCTCCAGTCACGGGGAGGGAAAAGGCGCAGGAAACGTATGGGTGTCACCTTTTGTGCGGAGTGGGCCTTTTGCGTAGCAGTAAGCATCCCCGCCGCTGGGCCAGAAGGAGTAGGGTTTTGAACCCCACTCCAGACAGTCCCGGCAAGTGGAGTCGGAGTTCCAACTTTAAATTCTGGGTGGACATCCAGCGGGATACTTGCGTCCGTGGGTGTTGGTGGCCCCCCCCCCCCCCTCAGATGGGTTGTGGGAGCCTGTAAAACCCTCCCGCCATAGGACTAACCACCCTAATGGCTGGTTCAAAGATGGTTACGGTCACGGAATGAGCGTTAATCACGGCCATAAATCCTTCCACCACTTCATACAGTTCCCCAAAGGGAACAGTGTGAGGATACGTACGATGATGACCTCTTGCGCAATGCACCTCCTTGGACCCTCAGTCGCAGATGCGAGGGGGCAAGTCGTGCAATTGTTAAATTTTTCATTTTATTGACATGTAAAATGTTGGCCCAGTAATTCCCTTCCAAATGCGCAAGTACAGTCGGGGTACTTACGCATCTGGCTGGATGAAATGCCGGTTTTCAGCATGCACAGTACATGTGGGGAAAACCGGCATTTCCTGTCCTCTGAACGAAGGGGTTCAGAGGCAGAACGCGTGCGACTGCACAGGCAGCGCGTGCGCAGTATAATTCGCCGCTTTCATTAATGCTTTCAGTGAGGTCCAGTCATTACAACTTACACATGAAAAAAGCATGGGTACAGTTGCTCCAGAGGCTGCGGAGGAAGATATTTCTTATCGTGGAGCTTCTGAAAGTATGTATGTCTGTATATATTCCTTTGCGTGTTATGTATATTCCTTTACTTATGTGTATGAATGTATTATTTAATTATGACTTTCAGAGAAAGTAACTTATTGGAAAATCATAATTAAAAACATACATTCATACACATTAGTAAAGGAATATAAAACATACATACATATACGTAAAGGAATATATGTGGACATACATACATAACTCATTCTCACATTCCATTCACACAGCCACAATTGCTCCTTCTACCTACCGTTCTGAAAACCCTTTTTAAAAAAAAAAAAAAATTTTAACTTTAAAACTTACTTAAAATTTCTTAAAATAACTTCCCTCCCTTTCCCAAACAAAAATATTGCATTTCAGAAGCTCCACGATAAAATGTTTCTTCCTCCGCAGCCAATGAACCACTTTACACTTGCTTTTTTTACGTGTAACTTCTGAGGACTTACCCTCACGGATTTCATGAATGAAATCTACGAAGTTCACTGCGCAAGCGCTGCCTGTGCAGTCGCACGCGCTCGAGGTCTGGAAATGCCGGCGTTCCCCGCATGCGCTGTTCATGCTGAACGCCGGCATTTCCAACGGCCAGATGCGTGAGTACCCCGAGCGCACTCACGCCTTTGGCCGCGAATTTCTGGCCCAATAACCAGAGGAATGGGACCTTAAGGAGGGTGGTAATGGACGGGTGCCACCACAAGGGAAGGACTTGAGTGTGCACACACCTCCCCACCGAGGGAGACACAGCAGAGAGTGTGAGTTTACCAAAACCACCAATTGCACCCTTGAGGTACACCCAAGGAGGATACACCAAACAAGGGTAGAACCAAAGAATAACGAGACATTTTGTGTCACCACAGCTGAACAGAAATATGAATACCAAGATCTGACTTGTCCCATTCCCCAGCCAAACTTTTGTTTCAACCCAAAGATACCGACACAAATAGGACACCAATATATACACCCGCCCAGACCACGCGAAGAGAAAACATGGGCGTTGAATAATACAGAACTTAATACTGTAAAGAGGTTGAAACTTATGTTATACTGGAGCCCAAGGCAATTCCTAAATTACAGGAGCAAGAAGCTTGGAAGAAATTACAGTGGGAAATAAAGGACAATACAGAACATCATAGAATAGAAGAAATTTTAAAGAAACAAGGTCTGGACATTAATAAAACTTTAGCAGAAATTCTATGGTACAATAAAATCTGGAACTGGGGATTAAATGTTAATATCCACCCGTGGATACGTATAATATCACATATATTCGTGGCAGCACAGCTAATTTTGGTTCTTGGATACATTTTTATGTTTTGCTCATCCTGCAGAAGACGCCGGGCAAGACGCCTCGCCCAGCAGATAGGAAAGGTACTTGAGGAAAGGAAGAACCTGATTAGCACTGGAATTTAACCACTGACATCAGACACCTATTCCTCCCTAACCCATCGGCTGATCACCGAAGAGGGGGCAGGATGAATTGGTATAATTTATAGTGTGGTCTCATGGGCTGGGGTAGCCATGGACCAAAGGGGGGTTTGGTGGATTTTTAGAAATCACACTTAGTAGAAGCATAGCATTATGGGTAAGCATAAGTAGTCAAGGCATTTCTGCCTGACAACAGCAAGTTAAAAGCATATATAGGCTTTGCACACAGCTCAGCACGTAACCACAAAAAGGGACAAAGATAGGAAAAGTAGAAGGAGACATGCCAAGACACAGAAAAGAGGCAGCGACTTGACAATAATAGGTCAAAAGGACTCGCTGGATTGAAACTAGCCATTGGGAGATTAGGGAAGTCACCAGGTGGGCAACTGATGGTTCAACCGCCACCTAGACTGTTAGGAGAATGTGGCAAGAAATAACTTGAATAACAAGTGACGCGAAAACATGTGAAGTCACGCAAAAGTATGAATCATTGTGGTTTTAAGACATAAATACGGAAAGCTGCAAGCGTTCGGGGAGTCAGCCAGGAACGAGTTGCGGGAACTCTAAGCTGTCTCTCTGATCAGCGTCTAGGTACCTTCGCGGACTGTATGTAACCTCCGCGGTCTGTTTATATTGTACTGTTGAATATTGTGTTTTAAATAAACTGCTTGGCTATTTTACCATTTACAGACTAGTGTGCGGATTTAATTAATGTTATTTCGCCACAACATCCATTTCCTTTTGAAAGCCACGATCGAGTCTGCTTCCACCACCCTTTCAGGCAGTGCATTCCAGATGTTAACCACTCGCTGCATAAAAAAGTTTTTCACGTCGCCTTTGGTTCTTCTGCCAATCACCTTAAATCCGTGTCCTCTGGTGCTCAACTCTTCCACCAATGGGAACAGTTTCTCTCTATCTACTCTGTCTAGACCCCTCATGGTTTTGAACACCCATATCAAATCTCCTCTCAACATTTCTTTGCTCTAAAGGAGAACAACCCCAGATTCTCCAGTCTATCCACGTATGAAGTCCCTCATCCCTGGAAAAATTCTTGTAAATCTTTTCTGCACCCTCTCTAAGGCCTTCACATCCTTTCTAAAGTGCGGTGCCCAGAATTGGACACAATATTCCAGTTGAGGCTGAACCAGTGTTTTATAAACGTTCATCATAACTTCCTTGCTTTTGTACTCGATGCCTCTATTTATGAAGCCCAGGATCCCGTATGCTTTTTAAACCGTTCTCAACCTGCCCTGCCACCTTCAACAATTTGTGCACATATACCCCCAGGTCTCTCTGTTCATGCACTCACTTCAGAATTGTACCTTTTAGTTTATATTGCCCCTCCTCGTTTTTCCTACCAAAATGTATCACTTCTCACTTTTCTGCATTAAATTTCATCAGCTACGTGTCTGCCCATTCCACCAGCCTGTCTATGTCCTCTTGAAGTCTATCACCATCCTCCTCACTGTTCACAACACTTGCAAGTTTGTCTCATCTGCAAATTTTGAAATTGTGCCCTGTACATCCAAGTCCAAGTCATTAATATACATCAGGAAAGCAATGGTCCTTGTACCTCCCCCTGGGAAACACCATTGTATATCTTCCTCCAGTCCTAAAAACAACCGTTCACCACTACGGTTTCCTGTCACTTAGCCAAATCGTATCCATGCTGCCACTGTCCCTTTTATTCCATGGGCTTCAACTTTGTTGGCAAGCCTATTATGTGGCACTTTATCAAATGCCTTTTGGAAGTCGAGGGCAGAGTATCAGTGGACGCACTGCTGAAGGTTGTCCAGTAGAAAACAGAGGGCCGAGGATGAGTGGAGAGTCAACCAAGAGCCAGCAGAGGTGACCCAAGGGTCCAGCGGAGGTGCACACTGGCCTCAGGTGTTAGCAGTGTGCACCAAGAAATCTGTTATACCAGAAGAGCAGCGAGGTGCAGTGGGAACAAAACCCAAGAACCAAGAGCAGTAAAGTCCAGGGAGCCAGTGGAGGGCGAAAGACAAATTCATGGGATCAGTACAGATGAGGGAGCTGGTACAAGGAAAAGCTGTAGGGAGCTGAGGAGCATACAAGATCAGGAGCAGCAGTAGAAAGCTTGAATAACTGATCCAACCCAGTCCAGCAAAAGGTGACTGAAAAGGAGGGAGTCAGCAACCATTGGAAGCAAGCAGAAAGTAGAGGTCATTCAGCAATAAGGGAGCAGAACCCAGAGTAGGATAGGAACTAGCAGAAACAGATCAGACCTCTCTCAACGTAGATTGAAAAATTCCTAGTGGTGGATCAGAAAACTGAATCTGCAGAAACAGATCAGGTACAAGAATAGATGCAATCCAGCTGAGAATAAATAGTCTTGTAGAAAACAGCAGTGAAGGGCAACATTACAGCAATGCCCAGAAGCCAGTGGAAAAATAGATTTCAGCTCAGAAATGGATTTCTGGCCAGAACCCAACACAGCAGCAGAGTAAAGCTGAGAAACCAGCAGTGCACTGAACTATAGCCCTGAAAAATTAGGTTTGGGGTGGTGTGGATTGTAGGAGGTGCTGGGCAGGTCGATGCCAGCAGATAATGGGCAGCAGGCCTTGACTCAATGCTGCGCCACCATGGCAGTTTGAGAGATGATCAAAAAAGTCAACAGGCAAGCTAGGGATGGTAAGTAGAAGGCAGGAGGCAAGCGGCCCTGGGCTAACTGTGGGGCCATGGCTTCATTTTGGAGGGTGGTACAGGGCCAGATAAAAGGCAGCGAGGAAAAGAACAATTTTTACAAAAAATTGTGGGGGGGAATTACATTAAAAAAATTGAAGGCCTAGATAAATGGAAAAATGCTTGCAAAAAGAAAACAATTGGTGTGGGCATGGCTACCTTCCAACACAGTGCCACCAATGGTGGGAGGCTCACACCTGCACTGTGCCAGGCATCTGTTGACATCAGAATTTCCATTATAAATATTTTCATCGTAATTTTACAATGTGGGCCTAAAAGCAGTACACAAAAAATCTGATGACAGGAAGAAAAGTTTGTAGACAGGACATGCATTCCACATGCAAGACTTTTGAAATGTATAGAAATAAAATACTAGCTGTCTAATGGGATTAACTTTTTTGCTACAATCCATTAGAACCAAATACATCAAAGGAGAAGGGTTAATTATTGTCTGATACAAAAGCAAAATACAGCAGATGCTGGAAATCTGAAACAGCAGAAAATGCTGGAAATACTCTCCACGGATGCTGCCTGGCCTGCTGAGTATTTCCAGCAATTTCTATTATTTTTAATTTTGTGAATAAGATGAAGGATGTTACCATTGGAGAATGGAACACTTCCCAATTTCCAATATCCAGTGTTACTATTAACACTCTCAAATTAGATACAGCATAGCCAACAGTTAAGCTCCCTCTACTACAACAGTGTGACCTTTCCATTTCCAATATAGCCATCCCTGTAGCCTCTGAATGACACTGCCAATTAGTACTAATTAGAGAGAGTTTTATATTGTGGCCCTTTGCCTACCCAGAAGCGAGTAGAGACTGTTCTAACTCATTTCATAAAAGATCCTTACAGCAGAGAAAACAGACATCCATCAGTTAGTGCTAGATTTGAATCCAATTGAAGAGGTGAAAGGACAGCAAATGTAATGTGCCACATACTTCTTTGGAGATATAAATGGCAAAGATAAATACCACGAATAGCAAGTCCTTATTTCTGGATCAGTCCCAGGCATTTAGATTATTTTATAATTCTGAAATACATTTACTTGGCTCCTCCATGAAACACTGGGTTAATTCATTTCATCAAGCAAAAAATAGAGCAGATGCAAGACTTTATTCTTTTTCTAGAATCTCTCTGGTGACTAACAAATAACACACAATTAATGGAACCACAATTAAACTGCTCTGAGTTTCCCATGACTATTTGTCTGTGTGTATCCCTTCTAGTCCACCTGATAAAACAGGCAAATAAGGTTCCACAAGACAACCCAGAAATGTAATTTTAAAAAAGGGATCAATAAAAACTATGTCTAATCTGTAGGTTCTCTTTCCGCACAATGGCTCACTCCACAGTTCAACGGTTAACTGTCTCAGCCAACACCATGCCCAACTTTATTACAGCAATCAAGATATAGGCAATGAAATCTACTGTGCAGCTTTCTGAAACCAACCCATACATCAGCAGGTCTAGATCAAGACATCATTTCAGAGAATATAGCTAATTCTAGATTTCATTAGCTAATTCATTCAGCATTTTGTTCTTGTGCAAAACTAGACAGTGCAAAACTAGACATAAAAGAATCAAAGATACAATTATATTGGGTTGACTTTTCTTTCCTTTGTCTTTTGTTATACTTTGCAGTTAAACCAATGAATCTACATATTTATGATTTGAAAGCTGCAACATTTATCAGGCTGGATAGGATCAGGGGCTGACAGATTGGAAAAAGACAGAAGGAGCAGCACACATCTGACCATCACTACTGCAATTAATATCCATAGAATGAAAATAGGAACATAGTTGGCGCATTCAGGTTTATATTTTATATTTATCTAAACATTCATGTGCACTTCTATATGTCAATATGTAAATCTATTAACAGCAATTGTCTGCCTAGTTGGTGTCTTCCATCTTGTTTGCCTTATTCCAAACTTCCAAATTTAGCTTCTGCTCCGTTTCAGTTTTACTTTCTTTTACTTCCTTTCCTCATTGGTTTGCAAATATGGACAATTGTTGAGCAAACAATACAAATAATTCATTGTTATGGATGAGATTTCACCTTGGATGGAATCTTAATTTTTGTGGCTTTGCATTTACATCTAGTCTTGGATGAGCAGAAATTTCCTTCAACTAAATATTGAGAAGACTGAAGACATTGTTATCAATTCCTGCCAAAAACTCCATCCCTCTCCCTGGTCACTGTCTGAGGCTGAACCAGACCGTTTGCAACCTTGCTATCCTATCTGACCCCGAGATGAGCTGCCAACCACATATCCACTCCATCAACAAGAAATATAAACAAAATATTAGCAAAATAAAAAGTGTAACCAACTATATAATACAGAAGCAAAATACTGAGGATGCTGGAAATCTGAAATTAAAACAGAAAATGCTGGAAATACTCAGGTCAGGCAACATCTGTGGAGAGAGAAACAGAGTTAATGTTTTAGGTCGATAACCTTTCGTCAGAACTGGAAAAAGTTAGAGATGTAACAGATTTTAAGGGGGGGGGGGGGGTGAAGGGGGCGGGGATGGGTCCCCTCTCTGACCCCAAACGGTCAGTCCTCAGCAATGGTCCGAGCTTCATCCACTTGCATCCCCATCTCAAAGAATTGTGAGTTCGGCACGATGCTGAGCTCTTTTTCCATTGTCTTCATCTCCGTGCCCACTTCTTTGGCCAGGAGTCGTCCCCCAGCACAATGGGCCCTTTCTCCAGTTTTCAGAATTCTCGTTCTACCTGGACCCCTCCCTCTGGCCTCTTAGCCTCTCTAGATTTTTTCTATCCGAACTGCCGGCGTGACATCAGCCGTCTCAATTTCTCTATTCCCCTCACTCACTCCAACCTAACTCCCTCTGAACTTGCAGCATTCCGTTCGTTCAGATCCAACCCCAACATCGTCACTAAACCTGCTGACAAAGGTGGCGCTGTTGTTGTTTGGCGAACCGACCTCTACCTTGGGGAGGCTAAACGCCAACTCTCAAACACCTCCTCCTACCTCCCCCTGGACCATGACCCGACTACCGAACATCAAGCCATCATTTCCAATACTGTAACTGATCTCATCTCCTCTAGAGATTTTCCCTTCATGGCCACCAATCTTATAGTCCCCCAACCCCACATAGCCCGCGTCTACCTCCTTCCCAAGATCTACAAACAGGACTGCCCTGGTAGACCCATTGCTTCAGCCTGTTCTTGCCCCACGGAACTGATTTCTTCCCATCTCGACTATTTTTTCTCCCCTTGTCCAGTCTCTTCCCACCTACATCTGCAACTCTTCCAACGCCCTCCGCCACTTTAACAGTTTCCAATTTCCTGGCCTCAACCGTCTCCTTTTCAATATGGACATCCAAAACCTCTACACCGCCATCCCCCACCAGGATGGCCTGAGGGCACTCCGCTTCTTCCTTGAACAGAGGCCCAACCAGTCCCCATCCACCACCACCCTCCTTCACCTGGCTGAACTTGTTCTCACGTTGAACAACTTCTCCTTTGACTCCACTCACTTCCTCAAAATAAAAGGTGTCGCTATGGGTACCCGCATGGGTCCTAGCTATGCCTGCTTTCTTGCGGGGTGCATGAAACATTCTTTGTTTCAGTCCTACTCAGGTCCCTCCCTCTTTATCCAGTACATTGAAGACTGTATATGTGCAGTTTCCTGATCTTGTCCTGAACTGGAATATTTAATTCACTTTGCTTCCAATTTCCAACCTTCCCTCATCTTCACATGATCCATCTCTGACTCTTCACTTCCTCAACTTCTCCATCTCCATTTCTGGGGCTAGGCTATCGACAAACAAACATCGACTTTAAACCCAGTGACTCCCACAGCTAACTGGACTAAACTTCCTCCCACCCTGCTTCCTGCAAGGATTCTATCCCATTCTCCATCACAACTGTTCTGATGATGCCACCTTCCATACTAGTGCTTCCGATAGGTGTTCATTTTTCCTCAACCGAGGATTCCCCCTCTACCATGGTTGATATGGTCCTCGACCATGTCAGTTCCATTTCCCGCACTTCTGCTCTCATCCCTTCCCCTCCCTCCCAGAACCACAATAGGGTTCCCCTTGTCCTCACCTTTCACCCCACAAGCCTCTACATTCAACGGATCATCCTCCGCCATCTCCAGTGTGATCCCACCACCAAACACATCTTCCCCTTCCTTTCAGCATTCCGAAGGGAGCACACCCTGGTTCACGCCTCAATCACCCCGAACCCCTCCCCTTCCCACCACACCTTCCTACCACACCTTCCTGTGCAAGCGCAGGAGATGCAACACCTGCCCTTTTACTTCCTCCCTTTCTACTGTCCAGGGCTCCATATGTTCCTTCTAGGTGAAACAGCGATTTAGTTTTACTTCTAGCAATTTAGTATACTGTATTCGCTGCTCACGATGCGGTTTGCTCTACATTGAGGATCACGAGCTTTCGGTCGCCTGTTACTTTAATTCTCCACTTCACTCCCACTCTGACCTCGGCCTCTTACACTTTTCCAATGAAGCTCAACGCAAGCTCAAGGAACAGCACCTCATCTTTCTATTAGGCACTTTGCAGCCTTCTGGACTCAACAGAGTTCAACAATTTCAGGCCATAACCTCTGCCCCTATTGTTTTCAGATGGCCGCTGTTGATGATTCTGCTATACACACATTTACATCTCTTCCAATGCATAAATCAGGTCAGCAGCTAAGCAGAACAAAAAAAGGTTAGTTCAGATCAATGCAATGGGAGAAATTAAGGAACATTTCTGAACTTGCAAAATAATGAAGCACTAAACGTTCTCACCTGTTGATTCTCATTGAGCGCGAGGCTTGCACAGGAGATTGAGAACTGGACTACAAACACCATGAACAAAATGATCATATACTAATAGTCAGTAGTCAAGGAAGATATTAATAACTTTAAATCTTTTGCTGATCTTATGGCATACTGTAATATGCAACTATCACATCAGAATATTTCTGACCTTAATAAAAATCATCAAACAAGGTTTTTTGGCCATTTTTCTGTAGATAGGATTTGAAAAAAAAGTTACTTTCAATTTTATGTTTTTTAAGCCATGTTTATTCTCCAGTTTAAGAAGGTGGTTTCTATACCAAATTCCTATTCGTATGCTGGAAGTAGTATTCCCCAGATACTAAACGGTAAGCAGTTTGTTAGTTTGTCTAAGTAATTGGAAAACACCTCACACCTATTATATTGGAAAGTCCTTCGATCCCCATCTGTCTGTGAACAGATTGGAGTTAGAGAAAGACAAAAGGAGAGAAGGAAAGACAAGAGAGAAGGCTGTGGGAGCAGTCAAGTTTGTTAAAGAGAAAGCTGTGAAGGCCATTGCTAAGGCAAAGAGGTTAGAAATACTGGAAGATAGTTAGAATACATCTTATTTATGCCAAGTAAGATGACCTACTGATGAGGAAATTTGGAGGGTTCTTTATTTTGCATAATTACATGAAGGTAAGTTGGACTGCTTGAACTAAGCGAGTCTGATCTTAATGCTGCTCTGTAATTTCACCTCACTTTCATCTTAGCAATTCATATCAAGCCTCGTCTCTTGGTCCATATTCAGAAAGAATGAAGTAGCACATGGACTGGATATTTGTATCTTTTGCACAAGTCACAAATGGGGTATTGCTACATTGCTGGGTTAAGCTATCTTGCAAGTAGATATAGAGCATTAAAAGTCAACTTCCGTAAAAGAAAGATGTTCGGACCACTTATGAGGCAGCCAACACTAACGAACCCAAGATGATAATTATGGCAGACCCGAGTTTGTAGCACTTGCCATTTTTTCCCCAGTCCAGTAAAGAAATCAACAAATTTTTATTAGCAAAAAGTTATGGCACTTCAATTCTCTATACCATTCTATCTGGTTCACAATTAGAAATATATTATCCAGACTTTAATTTTCCACATTTTTAAATCATTCAAATTTTAGACAATGTATTAAGCGAACATGTAAACGGTGATCTAAATTAGTTAATCCTTTGAGGGATATTGGGCAATTTTTGGATCTTTAAAAGTAGTTGTGTGTCTCAGAACATGTTGGGGGGAAAAATCATCTGCACAGAATTCTGATTTAGTCTTTTTATATTCATTAGATTTTGCAGGGGATTGGACAGAGAAGCAACAGGCAATTTAGATATAACAACAGAAAATGCTGGAAAAACTCAGCAAGTCAGGCAACATCCGTGGAGAGAAATTTGAGTTGACGTTTCGGGTTTGACCCTATTTTGGCAAGTTCAGTGTCCATAGCAACTGGTCTAATTTAATTAACTGGTTAATTTCAAGCAGAGCAAAATCCTTAATTGTGTACTATAATGGAGGATATCTCTCTCCTTTTCCCCTTTGGTGGATAAGGCAAAATGGTGGATAATCAACAAATCTCAAAACTCCTTTCAAAATGTGTTTTAAATGAATGTAATGAATTTCTTAGTTTTACTTTAAAGTGAAACATTTGTTTTCTGCTATTCTAAAAAAATTCTGGCAGTCTCAAATCTCACTGGTCTCCTAATCCAAAACCCCAATTTGCATGAAGATGCTGGCAGTAATTCAAGGGTGTGGATTATGAGATGGTGAATAGTTAAAGATCCACTGTAATACATTTTAGTAAGTAAATGTAAGTGAGTTAAAAAATTGATACACAGTGATAAAATCATTTTTCTACAATAGTTTTATGAAGTAAAATTTCTGTAGAACATATACATTTCTAAGGAACACAAGTTTGTGAATTCAGGTATTAAAATTCATGCAATTACAGATAAGTAAAATAAACATTTAGTGTTTCTTTTTGCAAGGCAACTAGAGGCAAACAAAAGGAAGTATCTTTAAAATGGATCAAAATAGAAAAAAAAACCTTGATCTTTATTGCAAATGTATAGTTTGAACTTTTAAAAATCCAGTTTGATTTCAATTATCATCGCTTCAGTCATTAACAAGAGTACAGCAGACAGGAGAGAAACAATGAACCAATTCTCGAACTCCATCCAAACTGCAGCTGCCATCTGCAGCTAAGCAGTGTAATGTTAAATTATGCAAACAATGCGTCATTGTGTTCCTGAAACAGGTGCCTGCTTAATGTTAAGTATCAATGATTAATTATTTACATTCTTACTCATACTGTTGTTCATCTATGTACTTTGTTGAAATAATGCAAATTCCACAAATAGTCCCATGGCAGATTATTGGCCTCAATACTTTTAAACAGTCCAAGAGCAGAGTAGAAGCCATTTAATCTGCGCACACACTGGTAGAAACTGATCTATCCTAATTATCCCTATTGTTTGCATGCCTCCTTGACACAGCCATCTTCCCAAACTACCTGTTGCTCAGTCAGCCCAGAGACACACAGCTGCTCCAATTTTCCACATCACTGCCCTGCCAATTCTTTCCCAACTTTTAAATTATTTTCTCTTTTTCAATTACATAGAATTTTACAACATTTTCTCTCATGACAGCTGTTGATGATTCTGCCAGGCTATTTATACCTCTTCTAGACTCATCTTTTGTTTCTTTACTTGTCCCATTACCATCTCCTTCTGCTTTATACAATCATACCTTTTGTCATTTAATAACTCCTGCCTTGCACCCCATCACAGACCTTCCCTTTTGTTCTTTCCTCCTCTCCCCCATTTCCTGCCCCTGCACTTGCTTAAAATCTGTTACATCTCTAACTTTTTCCAGTTCTGACAAAACGTTACCAACCTGAAACGTTAGTTCTGTTTCTCTCCACAGATGCTGCCTGACTTGCTGAGTTTTTCCAGCATTTTCTGTTTTTATTTCCTTTCTTTCCTTCCCCGTCTGTCCTGAACAATTTAGATCAAGGAATATTTAGTACGCAATTCTGCCCATTTTTGAGCCAGGTCACTGTTATCACCACATCATCATATTCCCATGTGGCTATTTGCGCCTGTAGCTCAACAACCTTATTTACCACGTTTCGTGCATTTACACACATGCACTGTAAACCTATCTTGGACCCTCTTATATTCTCTCTTAACCTGACCCCACCTAATACTCTACTATTTCTCACACTAATGCTATCTGTCTCTCCCAATTCTTTGTGCACCTTGTTTCTCCTTTCTAATGCTACATCCTGGTGCCTATCCCCCTGCCAAATTAGTTTAAACCCTCCCCAACAGCAATAGCAAACCTCCCCGCAAGGGTATTGGTCCCAGCTCTGTTGAGGTGCAACCCATCCGGCTTGTACAGGTTCCAACTCCCCCAGAACCGGTCCCAATGTCCCAGGAATCTAAAGCCCTCTTTCCTGCACCATCTCTCCAGCCACCCATTCATCTGCTCTATCCTCCTATTTCTATAATCACTAGCTCGTGGCTCTGGGAGTAATCTAGAGAATACTACTTTTGAAGTCCTGCTTTTTAATCTTTCCTAGCTCCTAAAATCTGCCTGCAGGACCATATCCCTCTTTCTACCTATGTCGTTGATAACGATATGGACCACAATCATATGGATCTCAAACAAGCGTGCTAAGCTTGAATAAAGGAGACTATGAAGGTATGAGAGCGGAATTGAGTAGAGTGGATTGGGAAAATAGATTAAAAGGGTAAGACGATACATGATCAGTGGTGTACATTTAAGGAGTTATTTTACACCTTCCAAAAAATATATATTCCACTGAGAAGAAAAGGGTGTAAAAAAAAGACAGCCATCCGTGGCTAAGTAAAGAAATTAAGGATAGTATTCGACTAAAAACAAGGGCATATAAAGTAGCCAAATCTAGTGGGAGGATAGAGGATTGGGAAAACTTTAAAAGACATGAAAAAATAACAAAAAGATTGATTAAGAAAGGGAAGATAGATTATGAAAGTAAATTAGCAAAAAATATAAAAACAGATAGTAAAAGTTTTTATAGTTATATAAAAAGAAAAAGGGTGGCTAAAGTAAATGTTGGTCCCTTAGAGGATGAGACCAGGAAATTAATGGTGGGAAATATGGAGATGGCAAAAACACTGAATGAATATTTTGTATCAGTCTTTACAGTAGAAGACACTAAGAATATCCCAACACTGGACAAACAGGGGGCTATAGTGGGGGAGGAGCTAAACACGATCAAAATCACTAAGGAAGTGGTACTCGGTAAAATAATGGGACTCAAGGCGGATAAATCACCTGGACCTGATGGCTTACATCCTAGGGTCTTGAGGGAAGTGGCGGTAGGGATTGTGGATGCATTAGTAATAATTTTCTGAAACTCCCTGGACTCAGCAAAGCTCCTGGCAGACTGGAAAACTGCTAATGTAACACCCTTATTTAAATAGGGCAGTAGACAGAAGGCTGGAAACTATAGACCGGTTAGCCTAACATCTATGGTAGGTAAAATTTTGGAGTCCATTATTAAGGAGACAGTAACAGGACATTTGGATAATCATAATTTAATAGGACAAAGTCAGCATTGTTTTATGAAGGGGAAGTCACGTTTGACAAATTTGCTGGAGTTCTTTGAGGAAGTAACATATAGGGTGGATAAAGGGGAACCAGTGGACGTAGTGTATTTAGACTTCCAAAAGGCATTTGACAAGGCGCCACACAAAAGATTATTGCTTAAGATAAAAAATCACGGGATTGGGGGTAATATTCTGGCATGGATAGAGGATTGGCTATCTAACAGAAGGCAGAGAGTTGGGATAAATGGTTCATTCTCAGACTGGCAATCAGTAACTAGTGGTGTTCCGCAGGGGTCAGTGCTGGGTCCCCAACTCTTTACAATCTATATTAACGATTTGGAGGAGGGGACCGAGTGTAACATATCAAAGTTTGCAGGTGATACTAAGATGGGAGGGAAAGTAGTGAGTGAGGAGGACATAAAAAACCTGCAAGGGGACATAGACAGGCTAAGTAAGTGGGCAGAGATTTGGCAGATGGAATACAATACTGGAAAGTGTGAGGTTATGTACTTTGGCAGGAAAAATCGTAGAGCAAGTTATTATCTTAATGGCAAGAAACTGGAAAGTACTGAAGTACAAAGGGATCTGGGGGTCCTGGTGCACGAAACTCAAAAGGTTAGCATGCAGGTGCAGCAAGTGATTAAGAAGGCCAATGTTGGCTTTCATTGCTAGGGGGATAGAATATAAAAATAGGGAGGTATTGCTTCAGTTGTACAAGGTATTGGTGAGACCACACCTGGAATACTGCATACAGTTTTGGTGTCCATACTTAAGAAAAGACATACTTGCTCTCGAGTCAGTACAAAGAAGGTTCACTCGGTTAATCCCGGGGATGAGGGGATGGACATATGAGGAGAGGTTGAGTAGATTGGGACTCTACTCATTGGAGTTCAGAAGAATGAGAGGCGATCTTATTGAAACAGAAGATTGTGAAGCGGTTGGATCGGGTGGATGCGGGAAGGATGTTTCCGATGGTGGGTGAAACTAGAACTAGGGGGCATAGGCTTAGAATAAGGGGCTGCTCTTTCAAAACTGAGATGAGGAGGAACTACTTCACTCAGAGGGTGGTAGGTCCATGGAATATGCTGCCCCAAAAAGCTGTAGAAGCTACATCATTACATAAATTTAAAACAGAAATAGACAGTTTCCTAGAAGTAAAGGGAATTAAGGGTTACGGGGAGCGGGCAGGAATTTGGACAGGAGTCTAGGTTCGGATCGGACATGGCCCTGTGGGTAGCGGAGCGGGCCCAGGGGCCGTGTAGCCTGATCCTGCTCCTATTTCGTGTGTCTAATTCTGTTAGATTCAGGAGATGGTTCTGTGATAGTAGATTGGCGGTTAGGATCAGATCAGCCATGATCTTATTGAATGGCGGAGCAGGCTCGAGGGGCCGATTGGCCCACTCCTGCTCCTATTTCTTATGTTCTTACAACCTCTGACTGTTCACCCTCCCTCCTCAGAATGTTCTGCAGCCGCTTAATGATATCCTTGATCCTGGCACCAGGGAGGCAACATACCATCCTGGAATCACATCTGCAGCCACAGGAACGCCTGTCTGTTCCCCTAACCATTGAATCCTCTAACACTATTGCTTTCCCGATCTTCCTCCTCTTGCCACCCCGTACCGCCATAGACTTGGCTCTGCTGCACTCCCCAGAGGAACCACTGCCCTCACCAGCATTCAGTACTGAATGACTTTCTTCTAAATATTTACTGCAATTCCAATGTGTCTCAGCCTCATCAGAAGAGCAACCATGAATTTAACCTGTGTGATATTTCCAAACCAGCCATTCTGTGGTTTCAGAATTAGATGGCCAATTAGAGGAGTCTTTTGTGCTGTGAACCCATTCCCCTAGGAACAGGATTGAAACCATGCAAACTCAATACAGGAAACTTTGGTTTATCCGGAGGTTATATGTCCGGAATACTCGATCTAACAGCAAAAATCAGGAGCCGTTTTCTGTAAGTTTTTTTTTAGTTCTCGTTGCTTTTTTTCCCCCCCCAGTCAGGCACTGCAAGGTCTGTAGCTATAGCAACAGCTTCAGCTAGAGACGCTTGCAGCTGCAGCCGACTGTTTTGAAGCTGTTGCTAAGCAACAGGGTTTGTTGATTCACACGGAGCTTTTCAGTTCCGTATCTCTCAACATTAACGCTGGTATGTCCGGCACTTTTGATGGTAGGGCACCAGCTCGGTCCCGTCAGTGCCGGATATCAGAAAGTTTCCTGTATATGAAAGAATTGTACACCCAGCAGACTTTAATCCCATTAATCTCAGCTGGAGACTTGAACTCTGGTCCCAAAGAAAAAAGACTTGCATTTATATAGCGCCTTTCACGACCACCGGACGTCTCAAAGCGCTTTACAGCCAATGAAGTACTTGGAGTGTAGTCACTGTTGTAATGTGGGAAAAGGTGATTGGCCAGCACCTAACCCCAGTACACCACTCAAATCAATGTTAAGCCCTGTTTGCTCATGGTTTCACGGTCATCTTTTGCACAAAAGCATAACAAAATAAAAATTCAATAGTGTACTATAAGATGTACACTTCTATTTACATTGTACTATATGATTCTCTTTCATGCTTCATTAAAAACCCATTGTTTTGAACAATCTATGTCTCAATGATCTCAGTAAATATTAGATCATTATTTTTCTGTTCAAAGGATACGAAAAACAGTAACACTTGGTGGTGCTTAATGGCTCCCAACAGTCCAATCAAAGCAATGAGGAAAAGAAAGATTCCCACTCCAATCACTCCTGCGACAACAGAGAAGCTTGTAACGAGTCCAAAGGTTTTACCCCATGCTGCAATTCCAATCAGCAATAGACTCACCAGCTGTGAAAAGAAAGGCATAAATTTAGAATTAGACACCCGTCGCTTCACCACTGACCGCAACTTCCTGGCCCTTAGAACGGCTTCAGATGATCATATACACATGTTCTACTGCATTCTCGTTATCTATCAAATCGGTCATTTCTTCAAAAGTAAATTTGTCAAACACAACTTGCTTTTAACAAATGTGTGCTGACTGTCCTTGATTAATTCAACTATTTCTGAATGTTTACAAATCTTCTCAAATGATGGATTTGAGAAAATGTGTTTTTTTAAGCTGCACAACTGTAAAATCAGTGAGCTGAATTTCAAGGCTAATGTTCAAGCCCAGGGCAACACCTAGTTCCTTTTCATTTAACATGCACTTCACGGGTACACTAGCAGTAAATATAATTGTACAGCTATGACTTTTAATAATATAATTTAACTGATATAGATTTGTTTGCTACCAATTCTTCTAGAGATTACAAGAATGGATAACAACTGGCCTCAGAGCAGTACCGTTACTTCTAATGGAATAATGAAGTGCAGAGAAATTTCTCAGTCTTCAAGGAGAAGTCATTGATCAAACAGAGAAGGAAATTTAAAATCATAACAAAAATCTTTGCGTGGAAGTTTTTGCAAAAAAATTCCCTTAGTCTTGATGCAGAAATAGTCACATTGTTTCTCTCAAAGCATTACGCACACTATTTACAGCAGTTTTGCTTTGACATTATAAAAAGAGATCATTGTTATCTGGTTTGCCACAAGAGATGAAGTACAAAAGGTACCAAGCAATGCCATGTGATAATTCATCTGCAGACTGTGGGCTCAAATAACAATGTACTGCATAGTACGATTAAGTAAACGGTCAAGAACTTTAATGCATAATTACTGTTTTATTTAGTTTTGGTAAAATTAGTGATTATATTGTGTTTATTTAGAAAAAGTCGTCAATAAATTCAATGCAAGAAATACCTTCTGGGTATTTTATCACTGCCAAACTATTAAATGTTGTCATCTGAAATGAACATTTGTCAATATTTGAAGCAAGAAAAATCTTTTTGGCAATTATCATGTTTTAAAAAAAAATTATGGATTAAAGCATAGGTTCAGTGGTTCTCCAAAGACAGATGATGAAGGGAGGGGTGGGAAAGAGGCAGGTGAAATAATTAGGTTCCTTTTGCTCATTACTAGTGGCCAACTAAAAGACAACATTGCCAGAGCCCTGGAAAAAGGTGGTCTTATCCACCATCTCACTTAACAAATGGGTAACAGCGGGTGCACGGAGGGAAAGTAAGATAAGAATGGAGAAAAAAAATCAAAATCAAAAAAGAGCTTTCAGCAAGAAGCTTACTGAAAGAAACTGTCAACTAAGGAGAACTTTACCATCTAGCACAATGGTTTGGGTCAGTTTATTGGTAGAACTGGATAACACAACAACAGCATTTATACAGAAAGTTTAATGCAGGGAAACATTTGCAAATGCTTCAAAACAGGGAGGGGCACAAACACCAAGCAGAGATTAGGGGGTAGGGGAAGAGCAATGGGAGGGGAGTGCAGGTGCAGGTATGGTTGAAGAGGTAGGTTTGGAGGAGACTTTTGAGGATAGCGCAAGATGTAGCACAGCAGAGGGGATTGGGAAGAGAATTCCACAGTACACAGGTGTGATGGCTGAAGTCTTTGCTACCTATGATGGAGCAAGAATTCGAAGAGCAGAAGTTATAAGATGAGATATTGGGCTGGAGGAGGTTGCAAAGTTAAGGGTGAGCATAGAACGATTAGAGACAAATTTGCTTGTTCTGTTCCAAGTGTTACAGAATGAGTTCACGTGTTGGCACAAAAGCCAACACAAACACATTGCAAAAGGGTTAAGGGGGAAAAGCATTACATCATTTTTAAAAACAATTATAATCCTGTCCATGGAGTTAACAGCTGAAACAAATACAATGCATTCAACATGTTTAAATAATTACACATTTCAGTGAAAGGCGTTCATCCTTTGGATCAACGTTGGAAATCCGCAGTAATGGATCGCAAAAAATCCTACATCCCATCTGCATCAATGAAGTGAAACAAGCAGAACAAGGAGACTTTGCAATGGTTTGATCAGAATTAAAGAAGCCATCATCATTTAAATAAAATGTTATGACATTCTAGGAACATGTGATGTAAACAACATAAGGGGGGGGGGGGGGCATTACTGATGTGTGTCTCTATATTGGAAACTGCTTTTACCACTGCTAATTTTACCCAAGATTTATCTCTACAGGTAGAAAGTGCACATATTCGCAGTGCCCAACATAAGTATATTTTTAAGCAGTCTCCGAAACATGCTCCTTGTTTATTTTAACCTATTTATACTTACTACAAGCCACATTATAGCAGAATTACAGAACGGGAAACACTTACTTGTCTATCTATGACACTCCCCTGATCATCAGCTTTCTTTTGATATAACATGTGTAGGTACGCTCTATAACTTTTGAGTGTATAGCGGACAGACACAGACAGACAAACCAACCACTATTATATACTAGCTGGAGTGCCCGGCGGTGACGAGGCTTTTTCGAGGGCATGTTGTTGTTGGAGAGAGAGAGAGAGAGAGAGAGAGAGAGAGAGAGAGAGAGAGAGAGAGAGAGAGAGAGCGCGCGACGGGGGGGGGGGGGGGGGAAAGAGCGCGCGCGACTGAGGGGGGGGGAGGGGGAGCGAGCGGGGGGAGGGGGAAGCGGAGAGAGAGAGAGAGAGAGAGAGAGAGAGAGAGAGAGAGAGAGAGAGAGAGAGAGAGAGAGAGGGAGGGAGGAAGAGGAGGTGGGGGGAGGGGAGAGAGAGGGTGGGGGGGAGGGGAGAGAGGGTGGGGGCAGGGGAGGGAGGGAGAGAGTGTAAAGCAGGGAGAGACAGGAGGAGAGAGGGTGAGGGAGGGAGAGCGTGAGGAGGGGGGAGGGACAGTAAAGCAGGGAGAGATGGGGAGGGAGGGAAAAGAGAGGGGGTGGGACAGGGAGGGAAAGAGTGAGGGGGTGGGACATGGAGGGAGAGCTTACCTTCTTCCTTCCTTCGCAGGGGTCCATCGGGCCACCTTCCCCCCCAGTCGCTCGCTCTCTTCCCCCCGTCGCTCTCTCTTCCCCCCAGTCATATGTCATGACAGATATACCAATCATAGAAAGGGGGTTAGTGTGTTAAATGACATGCCAGGTGCTTAATGGAAAACGGATTTAAACGATCCTAAGATGAGAAGTGCACACAAACAAAAGCATGACAAAATAAAAGGAAAATAAAAAGAGGGAAGAGGGAAAAACCTACATGCAAATACAGCAGATAATAAACTTAAAATGAAATGGGGGTTCTGCCAGTCATGAGAAGAAAAAAGGCCCAAACTACAGACACAGAACCCCTCCCCCTCAGCCTCCACAAACAGTGCTGTGTTTCAACCCAAGTTGTAACCCACCTCTCCTACCCCAGTGACAGACCTTCTTTACATCACAAGCACCCATCTGCAGTGAAGAAAACAATGGGTATAAAGTCTGAAGTTGCTAAAGTTCAAATCAGAAGGTTGCAGAGTGCCAAGCATAAAGGCAAGGTACGGTTCTTGAAGCTTGCATTGAGCTTCAGTGGAACACTGGAGGAGACTAAAGATGGAGAAGCTCAGTAGAAATGGGAGGGGGAATTACAGTGAGTCAGAGACACTCTTGGTGATAGAACTGGGACGTTGTGCAAAGTGGTCATGTAATCTGTATCTGGTCTCCCCAATGTTGTGGAAACAGCAACGTCATCAGCATTTTACGAGCAAGCTCGACTGGCACTTCTCTTGGTGAATGTATGACCGGTTGAGTCTCTTGCTTTAGTGACTGCATTCATTTTTCTAATCAATCTTAACCGCTGGTATACTCAAAATCCAAGAATGGGCTGCACTTGCTGTAGTAGAATTTGAAATTCAAAATGTTGGTATTTGTCTTTATATTCATACACCACTTTACACACTCCTATCAAATTGATGTTGTGGAAAGAGTACATAAACTTTGTATTAGCCTTCCTCAATTTTGTATTTTGTTTCTTCTGAATTGACTGTGGCATGACATTACATTGGGGTCCCATGTCGAGGTTAGAACAAACAGAGCTGTCATTCATTCGTTCTCCATTCCATAAGTGTTCTTGCTGTGTTTTGCTCCTCAAGCAATACCAACAGTTTTCTGTAGATATAGGATTGTTTTTACTTAGTAATCTGGCTATGACTTGATCATCTATCAAAATGACTACAAGCCAGGCTTTAATGAGGCTATCAATTCAATTCAATTCAAATCGCTTTATTGGCATGACAAATTACATCTTATGTTGCCAAAGCATCGGAAAACATTCATGTTTGTTCACAAAAATACAGATCTATCCATACAGTGTATAAACAGATATATCCCAGAGTGTATAAATATACTTTCATGTAATTTATATATACTCTTTTCTTATATTTAGTGGTTGTCCCTGTTTATGGCAAGCTGTAACATAGTGTGCCGCTACTGTTACGCAATTTCTCTCTTCCCCTAGTAGGTATGGGAGTTTTTGTTCGTCATTCAAATTTCTGAATTCCGGGCATATTTTTGTAAATTTTGGGTAGAAATTCTCCCTTATGCCCTGATATTTTCTACAAGCTGTGAGGAAGTGCATCTCTGTCTCCACCACTCCCTGACTGCAGTGAGAGCATATCCTGTTCTCTCTTGGTAGCCGGGTCTGCCTGTGTCTATCTTTTTCGATCGCCAGGCTATGTTCACTAAGTCTGTACATTGTCAAGATTTTTCTCAGTTTGCTGTCCTTTACCATGGTCAGGTAATCAGCTATGTTGTATTGTCTGTTTAGGGCCAAGTAGCAATTGAGTTTGCTTTGGGTTTTTGTTGTTTCTGCCCAATATGTCAGATATTTTTCCTTTTGCTTAGCGACGATTGTGTTGGGTCGAATTCTTTGTGTTACACTGTCACTGTCCTGGGGCTGGTTATTGTTAGTAGTGTTAGTAGTTACTTCACCGAGTCCCAGGACTAGTTGACTGAGGGTATTCTTCTTTATGGTCATCTCTTGGCATTTCAGGGTGTCGTAGTGATAGCATTGGGGGTTGCTCATTTCTAGGTGTTTCCAAAATTTGGTGGCTCTTTTTTGGATAGTGATTATTAATGGATATTGGCCTAGTTCTGCCCTGCATGCATTGTTTACGGTTTTCCTTGGAGTCCGGAGGATACTTTTACAGAATTCTGCATGTAGGATCTCAATTGGGTGTTTGTCCCATTTTGCAAATTCTTGTTGTGTTAGCGGTCCCCACACCTCACTGCCATAGAGTGCAATTGGTTCAATTAATGATTTGAAAATTGAGCCAAATGCTAATTGGGATTTCTATTTGGATTGATCTTTTAATGGCATAGAAAGCCCTTCTTGCTTTCTCTTTCAGTTCATTCACAGCCAGTTTGTAGTTTCCTGTAGAACTGATTTTTAAGCCCAAGTATGTGTAGTTAGTGGTTTGTTTAATTTTGGTTGTTCCTATTGTGAAATTTATTTTGGGTCCCTGATGTCTGGATCTTTGCTGGAACACAAGGACTTTGGTTTTTTTGGGATTTATTGTCAGGGCCCAAGTCTGGCAGTACGACTCCAGCAGATCCAGGTTCTGCTGTAGACCCTCCTTAGTTGGTGACAGCAGAACCAGGTCGTCTGCATAGAGGAGGAATTTAACCTTGGATTCATATAGGGTGAGGCCGGGTGCTGTCGATTGTTCAAGTAGTTTTGCCAATCCATTTATGTAAATATTAAAGAGTGTCGGTGAGATTGGCGAGCCCTGCGTCACCCCCCGCCCCTGTGGGAAGTATTGTGTTTGTTTGTCTCCAATTTTAACTGCACATTTGTTGTTTGTATACATTGATTTAATTACATCATATGTTTTTCCCCCTACCCCGCTTTCGATAAGTTTCAGGAATAAACCGTCATGCCAGATGGAGTCGAAAGCCTTCTGGAAATCTATAAACCATGCGTAGATTTTGCTTTTGTTATGGTGAACGTGTTTGTCAATTAGGGTCTGTAGGGTGAAGATATGATCTGATGTTCTATAGTTTGGCAGGAATCCAATTTGGCTTTTATTCAAGACATTGTGCTCCTCAAGGAAGTTTATGAGTCTTTTGTTTATGATGCTACAGAATACCTTCCCCAGGTTACTGTTTACACAGATGCCTCGATAGTTATTTGGGTCGACTTTGTCCCCACTTTTGTATATGGGCGTTATGAGTCCTTTGTTCCAGATATCAGGGATTTGTATTTGGGTTTGTATTCACATGACCTGGCCTCCTCCTAGTCCCTTCCCTTGGTCACCTCCAGACTCAGAGGCCGGAATTTTGTTCGGGGAGGTGTGTTGGGGGCGGGGGCGGTCCTCGGCAGGCAGTTTTACTGGCAGGGGCTAATCTGAATGGGAGGCCTCGGTTTCCCATCCGCAGCCAACCAGCTTGATAGTCTGGCTGGCTGCGGGCGGGTAGGCCTCAGTCCAGCATCAGGATCGGTGGGGTGGCAAAGAGAAGAAAGAGGATCGACAGGCGATGGAGGGGGGTGGTCAGGGTTTGGCAGGCAAGCAGGGATCACGGGGATGGTCGGGGTCGGAAAAAAAACCGGGGATCACGGGTTAGAGAGGTTTGGCCGGGGGTGGGGGGGCCCCAGAGGATCACGGTTGGCCTCATCATCATCTTTGGGGGGGTGGGGGGGGAAGACTGAGAATGCGATCGGAGGCCTCGTGGGGAGGGGGTTCTGATCGCAGGGGGTCGGCTAGGCAGGGACCTTGGATCCAGGAGGTAGGTATAAATCCACTTACCTCCTGGATGCAGCAGTCCCCATCTCTGTTTAACGGCCGAGTTTCACGAATTGTGTGAAACCCGTCTGTGGTGTATGTGCCTTTAAGAGCAATTATGGTGTATGTGCCTTTAAGAGCCCCAGGTGTGCGTAATGCTGGTAATTGCCACTTGGGCTATATAAGCCTGTGTATTGTGTATATCCTTTAGAAACCCCCCCCAGACTTGCTTAGTAAATACCTATGAACCAACTCCTGTCTTCAGTGTCTTTATCTACACACGGACATTACACCGTCCACTGGCAGTTAAATTCAAAATGGAGGGGAAAAATAGAGGCTTCCAGCCTCATTATATTTATATTAACATTCCGCCCTCTGGGAGCGGGTTGGTCGCTCGCCCCCCACCCCCCGCCCATCCCACCTCCAGCAAAACCGGAAATGGGCAGAATCAGGCCGGGATTCACATTTTTAACAATTTAACTGCTCACAATCTTTTTTGTAAAATGGGAAAATTCCAGCCAAATACTCCAATGCTTTCCCAGCCTGCCTCCTATCCTCCAGCCACTGTAAGGGTTAGTTTATCCAAAACTCAGCTGTCATACCTGTGGTGTATGTAACCTGTACCACCTTAAGAGACTACCTTAAGAGATGGACTACTTTCTCTTGGCTACTGTATATTGTAGTACCGGTGGTGACCACACCGGTATATAAACTCTGTGTAGTAATTTGCTAAGCAGTTCAGCCCTGACCTTCGATTAGTAAAGACCTGTTTTAGTTATTCTTGCTGTCTGTGTCCAGTGATTTATATTAAGCATATCTGGAACACTCAGACTCAGTGGCGACGAGTCCGATCTTACCCTGCGGCAGTTTGCATCCAAGGCAGCTTCATCCCCAGAACGGGCGTCGAGAAGAGGCATCCGCCCTCATCATCCTGCTGAGCACCGCATTCGCACTGGAGGCATCGAGAACCCGGGGAAATTACTGACCACGAAGTCCTCCATCAGCGACCATCCTACTACCACGGTGGTGGGTAAGCCGATCTAGCGACATGGGCAGAAAGTCGGCCGTGTTGTCAGTGGAGAAGGGGAGGGAAACCGGAGGAAAAAGGGCGGAGAACTCGACCGCAGCCGGTGAAAAGGACCGGGCTGCAATCGGGGCCGAGAGGCGCAGCGACAAGGGCAGCGTTAAGGCCACGAGAACCACGGAGAACTTGACCGCAGCCGGTGTGAAGGGCCGGGCTGCAATCGGGGCTGAGAGGCGCAGCGAGGGAAGCGTTGAGGCCCACGAGAACTGCGGGGGAGCAAAAGCAGCGTCGGGGGAAAGTAAGAACCGCTGGGAGGCGAGAACGGCAACAGCGCGGTCAGCGCCATTGTAGCCAGCGGGGGAAGAAGACAAGCGCGGGACAAGCCGCCAAGCGCGGGAAGCCACCATTGTAGTCGGCGGGGGAAGAAGACAAGCGCGGGAAGCCGCCATCTTGGGAAAATAAAAAAAAATTAAAAAATTCAAGAATGCAGCACGGTGGCATAGTGGTTAGCACTGTTGCCTCACAGCGCCAGGGACCCGGGTTCGAATCCGACCTCGGGTGACTGTCTGTGTGGAGTTTGCACATTCTCCCCGTGTTTGCGTGGGTTTCCTCTGGGTGCTCCGGTTTCCTCCCACAGTCCAAAGATGTGCGGGTTAGGTTGGTTGGCTATGATAAAATTGACCCTTAGTGTTAGGGGGATTAATTACGGGGATAGGGTGGGATATGTGTTGGTGTAGGGGTTACGGGGATCGGGTGGGATATGTGTCGGTGCAGGCTCGATGGGCCGAAATGGCCTCTATCTGCACTGTGGGGTTTCTGTGATTCTGTGATTCTGTGAATGCCTAAACACGGTAACATCACTGCTTTTGATAGCGATGTTGAAGATTGGGCCACGTACGTAGAACACATTGGAGTTTATTGTACAGCAAATGAAGTACCAGATGATAAGAAAGCAATAACATTATTAAACTCAATGGGGGCGAAGACGTACGGGTTATTGAAGCATCTGATAACACCAGATAAACCGGCGGATCAGACTTTCGCGAAAATTGTTACGATCCTGCAAGAACATTTAAACCCCACGCCGCTGATGATAGCGGAACAATTTAAATTTTACAGCAGAACGCAGCTGAAAGAGGAAAGCAACGCTGAATTCTTAATTGAACTGCGTAAGCTATCAAAGTACTGTCAGTTTGGTACAGGACTAGCAGATGCTCTGAGAGATAAATTCGTGTGTGGATTATTAAAAGGAACACAAAGCGTCTGCTAGAAGAAAAGGACCTTGCGCTTGAGAAAGCTGTCACCATTGCAGCATCGCACGAGGCTGCAGCAAGAGGCACCGCGGAAATGCAACTAAGGTCATCGGAACTCAGCACCAATCAAATGGCATTGGGTGCAGTAAAGTGTTATCGTTGCGGAAGGACAACGCACGATCAGAATCAGTGCTGGTTCAAAAATCAGGAATGCAGAAAATGTGGCAAGCTCGGTCACATAGTTAAAGTATGCCAGTCAGGTAAGAAGACCAGCAGCAAAAAGTCACCGCAGGAAAAGTGCAAAAAGGTACACAAGGTGACAGAGAACAGTTTGGATGAACAGAAGACGGATTCAGACTCCAGCAGTAAGGAACTGGGTTGTCTAAAAATACAGAATGTGGGTAACACAGCAGACCACCAAACTATCTGGGTCACACTTCAGATAGCAGGAGTCCAAGTGAAGATGGAATTGGACACTGGATCAGCATTGACGGTCATGAGTAAGCAAGATTACAAAAGGTTATTTCCACACATTCCCTTAAGGGATATGGAGATTGTTTTGAAAACATACACGGGGCAAAGAGTATACCCCATTGGCAAGATAAAGGTAAAGGTGGTCCACAAGGATAAAGAAAGCCGAGGAATGGACTTATGTGTTACCTGAGGGAGGTCCACCATTACTGGGACGGGAATGGATCAGGAGAATAAATATGGACTGGCATTCCTTAAAAGCACTAACTGTAGATTCTGGCAAAAAGGAAGATGTCAAACCTAAACGACTGTCCAGAATATTGGACGATGCTAAAGAGGTGTTCCAGCAGGGACTGGGAACACTGAAAGGAATTACGGCAAACATCAAAGTTGAAGAACATGCAAACCCGAAATTTTTCAAAGCCAGACCGGTACCTTATGCGATACGACCTGCTGTGGAAGCTGAGCTGGAAGGACTAGAACGGTCCGGAGTACTGTCAAAGGTGGACTGGAGTGAATGGGCCACGCCCATTGTTCCCGTCATGAAGCGTTCATCGAGTAACAAACCGGGGGAACCGGGGAAGGTTCGCATCTGTGGCGATTTCAAGATCACTGTTAATCCGGTGCTTCACACGGTGCAATATCCGCTTCCACGGATTGAGGATATCTTCGCTTCGTTGGCTGGCGGGAAACACTTCACCAAGATAGACCTGGCGCAGGCGTATTTACAGATGGAAGTTGAGGAAGCGTCACGCCAGTATCTCACGATCAACACGCATAAGGGCTTATATCGGTATAATACTGGTTTTTGGAGTGGCATCGGCTCCAGCGATTTGGCAAAGGGCCATGGAGCAGGTATTACAGGGAATTCCAGGCACACAATGTTACCTGGACGACATTCTGATTACAGGAAATGATGATGAGGAACACCTTGCAAATTTGGAACAGGTGCTCAACAGATTGAAAGAATATGGACTTCGAGTTAATCACCAGAAATGTGAGTTCTTTCAGAAGCAAATCTCGTACTGTGGTCACGTCATTGACCAGGAGGGGCTTCACAAGTCACTTGACAAGATCGAAGCGGTTGTGAAGGCTCCCGCTCCGGAGAATGTATCCCAGTTGAGGTCGTTCCTAGGGTTGATTAATTTTACCATAAGTTTCTGCCAAATTTATCCACGGTGCTACACCCGCTGAACGCTCTTTTGCAGAAGGGAGTGCCATGGAAGTGGAGCGAGGACTGTAAGCGGGCCTTTCACAAAGGCAAGGCATTGATCACCTCTAAGGAAGTGTTGGCTCACTTTAACCCAACGTTGCCTATTCGGTTAGCTTGTGATGCTTCTCCATATGGTATTGGGGCAGTGCTCTCACATAAGTTGCCAAATGGCTTGGAAAGACCAGTCGCATTCGCATCCAGGTCATTGACCTCCGCTGAGCGCAACTATGCTCAGATAGATAGGGAGGCTCTCAGCCTTGTGTGGGGAGTAAAAAAAATGTAATCATTACCTGCAAGGGCAAAAGTTTACGCTGCTGACAGACCACCAGCCGTTGGTTTCCATTTTTAACCCTAAGAAGGGTGTTTCGGTGATGACAGCGCAGAGGCTCCAGAGATGGTCCCTTTTCCTAGGGGCACATCAATATCAGATAGAATTCAAAAGGTACAAAGCAACATGGTAATGCTGATGGGCTGTCGCGCCTGCCACTACCTACAGCGGAAGAGGCATCGACAGTTGACCCTGTTGAGCTATTTCAGTCGACCATCATCGAATGTTTACCAGTCACCAATGCAAGTATTGAGAGAGAAACCAGGAACGACCCGACACTGTCTCGGGTCTACGAATTGACAGTGAAAGGCTGGCCAGCTCATGGTGAACCACTGTTACTGGCATTCTCAGCCAGACGAGAACAGCTGTCCGTCTGTCAAGGAACATTGATGTATGGAACACGGGTGATTATTCCTCCTAAATTAAGGGAGAGAGTTCTAAAGGAACTGCATGAAGGTCATCTTGGGGGGGGGGGGGGGGGGGGGGGGGGAGTCAAGATGAAAAGCCTTGCTAGGGCTTATGTGTGGTGGCCAGGCATCGACCAACAAATAGAGGATCTGACTAAAAGCTGCTCAGGGTGCCAAAAAGTTCAAAATGCACCTCCAATTGCACCGCTGCATCCATGGGAATGGCCTTCAACCCCATGGCAACGTGTACATATTGACTTCGCAGGTCCATTCATGGACTCCGTGTTTTTAATTGTGGTAGACGCACATTCTAAATGGCCAGAAGTGATTAAGATGGCGACCACTACCTCGGAAAAGACGATCGCAGTTCTAAGAACAATATTCGCAAGAAATGGACTGCCAGAACAAATATGTTCAGACAACGGACCGCAGTTCATGTTAGATGAATTCCAGAAATTCATGAAGAAGAATGGGGTGAAACATTATACCTCTGCTCCATATCATCCGGCTACAAATGGGTTGGCCGAGAGATTTGTACAAACGTTCAAAAAGGCGATAAAGGCCATGAACGAAGACCAGATTCCACTACAACACAAGGTGGACAATTTCCTAATGGCATATCGAAACGCCACTCATGCAGTGATAAATCAAAGCCCTGCCATGATGTTCTATAACAGGAGGTTGCGGTCCAGGTTGGACTTGTTAAAACCAAATGTGCGGAGGGAAGTAGAAAACAAACAGTTCCAGCACATAAATAACAGGACCACTCGGAGTTTCGAAATAGGACAACCAGTGTTAGCCCGGGACTATAAGAATGAGAAATGGCAGTTGGGAACAATTCGTGCCAGACAAGGACCCTTGATGTACACGGTACATATTGGTGAAACCGTAATACGACGTCATGCTGACCAACTTGTAGAATCGAGAACAAGGGTCGAACCCATGACTACGACAGAGACACCAGTAGAAGAAGTTAGTGAACCTGAAGCATCTACCTCAGACGCCAATGTATCTGATGATGTCCAATCCATAGAAAATCAACTAGATGAGTCACCCCAGCAACGAGAACCAGAGACCCCTGAAAGGAGTTATCCAACTCGGATCAGGAGGCCTCCTCAGAGACTGAATCTTTGAACAGTTTTGCATGAAGTTGTATATATGTTATCCATGTTATGTTTAAATGGGGATGTACACTGTTAAGCTAAAAAGGGAGGAATTGTGGTGTATGTAACCTGTACCACCTTAAGAGACTACCTTAAGAGATGGACTACTTTCTCTTGGCTACTGTATATTGTAGTACCGGTGGTGACCACACCGGTATATAAACTCTGTGTAGTAATTTGCTAAGCAGTTCAGCCCTGACCTTCGATTAGTAAAGACCTGTTTTAGTTATTCTTGTTGTCTGTGTCCAGTGATTTATATTAAGCATATCTGGAACACTCAGACTCAACAATACCCTAGCCAACACCAGGTCCTGCCCACCTATCACCCCTGCCCTCGCTTACCTACACTGGCTCCTGGTCCTTCAAAGACTCAAATTTAAAATTCTCATCCTCGTGTTAAATCCCTTCTTGGCCTTGCTTCTCTTTATTGCTCAACGTTTTCCAATCCTTCAAAGCCACTCCCCCAAACTCTCCATTTCTCTCACTCCAGCATATTATGCATACGCCCTCTCTTTGCCGCACCAGTTGCAGCTGTGCCTTCAGCTATCTAGGTCCCGCTCTGGAATTTGTTCCCTAAACCACAAACTCTCGCTGCCTTCAAGACTCTCCTTACAATCCATGTCTTTGACCAAGCTTCTGGTCATTTCTAATAGCTCCTTCTTTGCTTTGATGTCCATTTTTTTCTTGCGCCTCGGGATATTTTTGCACGCTAAAGGCATTATATAAATGCATGTTTTGTTGTTCTATTAAACACTTGTCTTTTGTATATAATATTCTTGTGAGGTGCAAAATGTTCCTCAAACTTGTCATTTAATGCCTTCAGGTTGAGTTTATCTTTTTTCTCAACATGGAAACAATATATCCCTCTCACTTCTTCACCTATTGCATACAGGCCTGTCATTTTTTTCTTCCACCTAGGCCCTTTTCTAGTACATATAAAATCAATTTTTCCCCATGCTTCCAAAATATTGTTTCTAGTCTTGTATAATCTTGGAGTTTTAAACCTTCAATTTCCACTGCAGTTCTGATACCAAGAAAATGTCTGTTGCCTATGTGAATAATTCAGGTGACTGCAACACATCGAGCTTTATTTTAAATTGTGCGCTTCTTTCTCCGAGTGCATGATGTTTACATATCAAACGCATCTCTAGCCAACAGAAGTCTCTATACAACTTATCACATTACACCTCCTCCAGCTCCAACCCACAGCTATAGTGAAGCATCTGTAGTCAAAATAAACAATGGTCTACCAACATGTCTGCGATCGATACCAAAGTAAAGCTGCTTCTGAAAGTATGTGTCATTTATAACTAGTCTAAAACTGGCTCAACAAGCCCAGTGGTTAATGCTGGAATGTGATTAAAAAAAATTAAGAAATTACAATTATGAGGACATTTCACCCCTTAATTATTGGTTAAATTCTATCTTGGGTATTTCATCAGTAACTGTTACTGCCCATGATTAGATTTCAATGCAAGGTATAAAACATAGTGAATCCAAACAAATTTTAATTACGTGCCAATGTAATGTTTTGCACCAATTAGTAGATCTGTCCAAACAACTTCACTTCACAAAAACTAGATGCTTCAACAATCATGTAATTTCAACTGGGTATATAACATGCAGATGAGGAAGAAGAGGGTGCCAAGAATAGATTTTGAGGGCCTCGAGAAGTGACTGCACAGGGATGGGAAGAGAAGCCATTTCTGGAGATGCACTGACTACGATCAGATAGACAAGAGTGAAAACAACCACGAGCGTACCCATGGAGCTGGACAATGGAGGAGGTCTGTGTCGAAGACTGCAGAGCATTCTGTTGAGTCTGTGTTTTCCAAATGTAGTTATGCTGAATAACTGGACACAGACAACAGAATACTTACAGGTCTTTAGTAATTGAGGGTCAGGGCTGAGCTGAAATACAAACTGCTCCACAGGGTTTATATACCGGTGTGGTCACCACCGGTACTACAATATACAGGAGCCATCAGAAAGTAGTTCATCACCTTAAGGTAGTCTCTTAAGGTGGTACAGGTTACATACACTACAATTCCTCCCCTTTTAGCTTAACAGTGTACACCCCAATTTAAACATAACATGGATAACATATATACAACTTTCATACAAAACTGTTCAAAGATTCAGTCTCTGAGGAGGCCTCCTGATCCGGGCCGGATAACGCCTTTCAGGGGTCTCTGGTTCTCGTTGCTGGGGTGACTCATCCATTTGATCTCTTATGGATTGAACATCATCATGTACGTTCGAGTCTGAGGTAGATGCTACAGGCTCAATAACTTCTTCAACTGGTGTCTCTGCCGTAGACATGGGGTCGACCCTTGCTCTCGATTCCACAAGTTGGTCAGCATGACGTCGTATTACGTTTTCACCAACATCTACCGTGTACATCAAGGGTCCTTGTCGGGCACGAATTGTTCCGGATTGCCATTTATCATTCCTATAGCCCCTGGCCAACACTGGTTGTCCTATTTCGAAACTCCGAGTGTCCTTGTTATTTACGTGCTGGAATTGTTTGTTTTCGACTTCCCTATGCACATTGGGTTTTAACAAATCCAACCGGGACCGCAACCTCCTGTTATAGAACATTATGGCAGGGCTTTGATTTGTCACTGCATGCGTGGCGTTTCGATATGCCATCAGGAAATTGTCCACCTTGTGTTGTAGTGGAATATGGTCTTCGCTCATGGCCTTAATCGCCTTTTTGAACGTTTGTACAAATCTCTCAGCCAACCCATTTGTAGCCGGATGATATGGGGCAGATGTATAGTGTTTCACCCCATTCTTCATGAATTTCTGGAATTCTTCTGACATGAACTGTGGTCCGTTGTCTGAACATATTTGTTCCGGCAACCCATTCCTTGCAAATATGGTTCTTAGAACTGCGATCGTCTTCTCAGAGGTAGTGGTCGCCATCTTAATCACTTCTGGCCATTTAGAATGTGCGTCTACCGCTATCAAAAACATGGAATCCATGAATGGACCTGCAAAGTCGATATGCACACGTTGCCATGGGGTTGAAGGCCATTCCCACGGATGCAGCGGTGCAATTGGAGGCGCGTTTTGAACTTTTTGGCACCCTGAGCAGCTTTTAGTCAGCTCCTCTATTTGTTTGTCGATACCTGGCCACCACACAAGCCCTAGCAAGGCTTTTCATCTTGACTCCCCCCAGATGGCCTTCATGCAGTTCCTTCAGAACTCTCTCCCTTAATTTAGGAGGAATAATCACCCTTGTTCCATACATCAATGTTCCTTGACAGACGGACAGCTGCTCTCGTCTGGCTGAGAATGCCGGTAACAGTGGTTCGCCATGTGTTGGCCATCCCTTCACTGTCAAATCGTAGACCCGAGACAGTGTCGGGTCGTTTCTGGTCTCTCTCTCAATACTCGCATTGGTGACTGGTAAGCATTCGATGATGGTCGAGTGAAATATCTCGACAGGGTCAACTGCCAGTGCCTCTTCCGCTGTAGGTAGTGGCAGGCGCGACAGCCCATCAGCATTACCATGTTGCTTTGTACCTTTGAATTCGATATCATATTGCTGTGCCCCTAGGAAAAGGGACCATCTCTGAAGCCTCTGCGCCGTCATAACCGGAACACCCTTCTTAGGGTTAAAAATGGAAACCAACGGCTGGTGATCTGTCAGCAGCGTAAACCTTTGGCCTTGCAGGTAATGGTTAAATTTCTTAACTCCCCACACGAGGCTGAGAGCCTCCCTATCTATCTGAGCATAGTTGCGCTCAGCGGAGGTCAATGATCTGGATGCGAACGCGACTGGCCTTTCCAAGCCATTTGGCAACTTATGTGAGAGCACTGCCCCGATACCATATGGAGAAGCATCACAAGCTAAACGAATAGGCAGCGTTGGGTTAAAGTGAGCCAACACTTCCTTACAGGTGATCAGTGCCTTGCTTTTTTGAAAAGCCCGCTTACAGTCCTCGCTCCACTTCCATGGTACTCCCATTTGCAAAAGAGCGTTCAGCGGGTGTAACACCGTGGATAAATTTGGAAGAAACTTGTGGTAATAGTTAATCAACCCAAGGAACGACCTCAACTGGGATACATTTTCCGGAGCGGGAGCTTTCACAACAGCTTCGATCTTGTCAGGTGACTTATGAAGCCCCTCCTGGTCAATGACGTGACCGCAGTACGAGATTCGCTTCTGAAAGAACTCACATTTCTGGCGATTAACTGAGTCCATATTCTTTCAATCTGGTGAGCACCTGCTCCAAATTCGCGAGGTGTTCCTTATCATCTCCTGTAATCAGAATGTCGTCCAGGTAGCAGTGTGTGCCTGGAATTCCCTGTAATACCTGCTCCATGGCCCTTTGCCAAATCGCTGGAGCCGATGCCACTCCAAAAACCAGTCTATTATACCGATGGAAGCCCTTATGCGTGTTGATCGTGAGGTACTGGCGTGACGCTTCATCAACTTCCATCTGTAAGTACGCCTGCGCCAGGTCTATCTTGGTGAAGTGTTTCCCACCAGACAGCGAAGCGAAGATATCCTCAATCCGCGGAAGCGGATATTGCACCGTGTGAAGCACCGGATTAACAGTGATCTTGAAATCGCCACAGATGCGAACCTTCCCAGGTTCCCCCGGCTTGTTGCTCAACGAACGCTTCATGACAGGAACAATGGGCGTGGCCCATTCGCTCCAGTCCATCTTTGACAGTATTCCTGAACGTTCTAGCCCTTCCAGCTCTGCTTCCACAGCAGGTCGTATCGCATAAGGTACCGGTCTGGCTTTGAAAAATTTTGGGTTTGCATGTTCTTCAACCTTGATGTTTGCCGTAATTCCTTTCAGTGTTCCCAGTCCCTGTTGGAACACCTCCTTAGCATCGTCCAATATTTTGGACAGTCGTTTAGGTTCGACGTCGTCCTCTTTACAGGAATCTACAGTTAGTGCTTGTAAGGAATGCCAGTCCATATTTATTCTCCGGATCCATTCCCGTCCCAGTAGTGGTGGACCTCCCTCAGGTAACACATACAAGTCCATTCCCTGACTTTCTTTACTATTGGAGAGCACCTTTACCTTTATCTTTCCGATGGGGTATACTCTTTGCCCCGTGTATGTTTTCAATACAATCTCCGTATCCCTCTGGGGAATGTGTGAGAATAACCTTTTGTACTCTTGCTTATTCATGACCATCAATGCCGATCCAGTGTCCAATTCCATCTTCACTTGGACTCCTGCTATCCGAAGCATGACCCAGATAGTTTGGTGGTCTGCTGTGTTACCCACATTATGTATTTTTAGACAACCCAGTTCCTTACTGCTGGAGTCTGAATCCGTCTTTTGTTCATCCGAACTGTTCTCTGTCACCTTGTGTACTTTCTTGTACTTCTCCTGCGGCGACTTTTTGTTGCTGGTCTTCTTTCCTGACCGGTATACTTTCGCTATGTGACCAAGTCTGCCACATTTCCTGCATTCTTTATCTTTGAACCAGCACTGGTTCTGATCATGCGTTGTCCTTCCGCAACGATAACACTTTACTGCACCCAATGCCATTTCATTGGTGCTGAATTCCGATGGCCTTTGCTGCATTTCCGCAGTGCCTCGTGCTGCTGCCTCGTGCGATGCTGCAATGCTGAAAGCTTTGTCCAGCGTAAGATCCTTTTCCTCTAGCAGTCGCTTCTGGGTTCCTTCCTTTAGTAGCCCACACACGAACTTATCTCTCAGAGCGTCTGCTAGTCTTGTATCGAACTGACAGTACTTTGATAACTTGCGCAGTTCGATTAAGAATTCAGCGTTGCTTTCCTCTTTAAGCTGAATTCTTTTGTAAAATTTAAATCGTTCCGCTATCAGCAGCGGCGTGGGGTTTAAATGCTCTTGCAGGATAGTAACAATCTCCGCGAAACTCTTTCCTACCGGTTTATCTGGTGTTACGAGGTGCCTTAATAACCCGTACGTCTTCGCACCCATCGAGTTTAATATGGTTAGTGCTTTCTTATCTGCCGGTACCTCATTCGCTGTACAGTAAACTTCAACGCGTTCCACATAAGTGGCCCGATCTTCTACATCACTATCAAAAGCAGTGATGTTACCCGTTTTTGGCATCTTGTTGAGTTTCCTTTATTTTATTTATTTTCCAAAATGGCGGCTTCCCGCGCTTGGCGGCTTTTCCCGCGCTTGTCTTCTTCCCCCGCCGACTAAAATGGCGATTACCGCGCTGTTGCCGTTCTCGCCTCCCAGCGGTCCTTTATTTCCCCCGACGCTGCTGCTCTTGTTCCCCGCCGCTCCCGCGGCCCTCGTGGACATTAACGCTTTTCTGGCTGCTGCGCGTCTCTGCCCGATTGCAGTCCGGCCCCTTACACCGGCTGCGGTCATGTTCTCCGCCCTTTTCTTCGGTTTCCCTCCCCTTCTCCCACTGACAACTCGGCCGACTTTCTCTCCGTGTCGCTAGATCGGGCTTACCCACCGCTGTCGTAGAAGGGATGCTCACTGCCTGTTGCTGATGGTGGACTTCATGGCCAGCAAATCCAAACCGGGTTCTCGATGCCTCCCGTGCGATGCGGTGCTCAGCAGGATGATGAGGGCGGATGCCCCTTTTCGACACCCGTTCTGAGGACGAAGCTTCCTTGGATGCAAAACTGCCGCTAGGTACGATCAGACTCGTCACCACTGTTGAGTCTGTGTTTTCCAAATGTAGTTATGCTGAATAACTGGACACAGACAACAGAATACTTACAGGTCTTTAGTAATTGAGGGTCAGGGCTGAACTGAAATACAAACTGCTCCACAGGGTTTATATACCGGTGTGGTCACCACCGGTACTACAATATACAGGAGCCATCAGAAAGTAGTTCATCACCTTAAGGTAGTCTCTTAAGGTGGTACAGGTTACATACACTACACATTCAAGGAGTATGAATAGAGAAGGACAATGCACCATGAGCACAGACAGAGAATGTCATTCATAACTTTGGTTAGAGGTGTTTTGGTGCTGTGAGAGAGGCAAAAACCTGTTAGAGGGAGCTGCAGGAGAGGCAAGCATGGATCTGGAGGGTGACAACAAATTCAAGGACTTTGGAGAGGAAAGTGAGGTTGGAGATGGGACAGTAGTTAGGAAGGGGTAAAGGAAGGGATTTTTTGTGGAAGGGAGTGACGATGTTTGTTTTGAAAGGTAGAGGACCAATATCTGGAACAAGGACACCATTTATAAGATCAGCTAAAATGAGGGCCAGGAAGGAAAGTTGGGTAATCAGGTATTACTGTAAATTGGGTCAAGGGAACAGGAAGGAGTTCTCATGAATGAGATAAATTTGGAGAGGGTAAGAGGGGGGAAAATATCTAGAGAGAATCAAGGTTTCAAGGCTAGCGTGCATATGGGACTGAGGGTAGGTTTGTCTTAGTGGGCAAAGGGAAGTAGCAGAGGCTGCTGAACAGATAGTCTCCATCTTGGAGACTAAGAAATCCATGTGCTCTCCACACTTGTTAGGAGGTGAGGGTGGAGGGAATAGGGGAGGACAGCTTGATTTGGTGGTCAGTAGTAGAGAAAAGGAGCCTATGGTTACCTTTGCCCTTCAGGATGATCCTAGAGCAGTACACAGTTTTGGGAGAGCAAAGTGAGACTCAGTGGAGCTTGATGTGTTCAAGGCAGATCTAGCAATCGATAGCTAACTGCAGGTATGTTCCAGTTTGCACCCCTTGGAGTTGATGGACCGAAGATGGCTGCAATAGCAGGGAAATGACCAGGATGGGAAATGGTGAAGATTTTGTTGGGGACAAGGGCGTCAAAGATTGAAGCAAGGGAGTAAGCAAATCAACAGTTGCAGAGGTATCATCACAAATGGAGGGCCAAAGGATTGGCACTTTGGAGCTTGTGGTTATAATTGACTTGGGCAAGAGTTTGTGTTTTGAGGAGAATATGCAGAAGGAAGTGGGACTGAAGGTGGAGGATACAAGGAAGTGGTTGGAGATGGCCTTGTCAGTGATTGAGAGAAGTAGAGAGACCATAGGAGATGATGTAGTCAAGGGGGTAGCCATTTATATGGTTAGGAGAATTTACATGGATGGAGAGGTTTAGATGACAGGAAGGCAGTTAATTCAGGAGAGGACGAGGATCTGAGATGGAGATTACCTATAACAAGGAGTTGTTCAGTGTAGAAGATGAGAATAGGGATCACACCAATGATCTGTATCTGACTCCTTAGGGCAAAGCAACACCAAATGCCACAAGGAACTGTTATTACTAGTATACAACCAAGTTATTTTATAACTGGAGCCTGTAAGGAATTTATATACATTTAAAATTAGGATGGTATGCCTCTGCATGCAAGTCCTGTTAGCAGATTTAGCTGAAGGAGGAGAAATGAGTGGGAGGGGTCAGGGCTGTTTCCTGATCCATGGACTGGAGACGTCATGCATGAACATGTACTAAATCAATCTCACTCCACCTGTGTGAGTCATAAGATTGAACTGCTAAGCATCAACAAGGTGAAAGCAGAGAAACCAGATGCAAAGAATAACCCACAGATTACATGTGGAGGAATCAACTGCAATCAATTTGTGTCCTTTTAAATTCTTGGAACATGCCCCAATAATGCATCCTTCCGCAGCAATTCAAGTTATCTCAGTGGTTAATTTTGTTAATTGTTAATCTGAAGATATAACAAACCTCTTGTACACTATTCAGAAAATATTTTATACCTCTCCACTTTGTGCTAAATAGTTGAGCATCATATAGCTGTTGAAAATTCTGAATCACTACAGTGCACTTAACAGAACATCCAGTACTATGAAAATTGGTAGATCAATTCATGGCTTGCCTCTGATAAGCAGCAAATCACTCAGTTGATTACAGTAAAAAAAAGTTTTTAAAATCTCAACAGCATTTCTTGCACCATTTGATGTAAAGCTCCAAATGGCAGCAACATTATTAAAATGACTCAGTCATGAAGAAAAAAAAATGTACAAATTTCAAGAATTTAAGGCGTAATCTGAATGTGAGGGAGACTAATGGTGGGAAGGAGGGAAAAGAACAAGGCCTCGCACTTCCTCCAAGGCTCAACAAGTTTATCTAGTGTGTAACTGAGCCATTCTTACTGTGAAATCCCAGATACAATCCTTGGTCTGTACAGAGTTAGTTAAACTTAGCCAGGACAGCAGGAGAATGCGACAATTGGCCTGAGTAGTCTCGAGTTAGGTACGTGAAAAATGGCCAGAATTCCCACTTCTGATTGCTATCCAGCAACTTCTGCTGGAAGTGCATGCCTGGATGTTGAACGAGGACAGCATCAAGCTTGGCTGAGGTTGAACAGCCTGCTGAGACTTATCAAGGCTCACACATGAATCATGTGGCCACTTGTTTGAGGTGAGACAGTGCCTTCAGGATAGACAGAGAAAATTGGGGATAGGCAAAAGCAGAACTCTTTACTTTCATTCAAGCAATTGTTCTTTTCTTCTCATAGTATCCTACCACAAACATTTTTAAATTAGATACTGTACATCTTTTCCTACAATATATTCATGGTGTGGAGATGCCGGTGTTGGACTGGGGTGGACAAATGTATGAATTCACACAACACCAGGTTATAGTCCAACCGTTTTATTTGAAATCACAAGCTTTCGGAGCGCTGCTCCTTCATCAGGTGAAGTGGAGAGATGCATAAAGACACAGCTTATATAGTCAGAGAAAAATGCCAGATGATTACAGGTAATCTTTCTAACTGCCATTTATCACACCTCGGCAGAGAGATAATCACAGCAATCAAAGGTGTGAATGGTGTCCAAACAGGTCAGTCAGGAAAACATTACATCAAAGAACAATGAGGTGGGGTCACAAGGGGTCAAATGTTGCAGATGCTGGGGTCTGTATGAAAAACAAAAAAAGACAAAAAAACATTTTCTTTGCTGGAAATCACAGCCGGTCTGGCCGCATCTGTGTAGAGAGAACAAGCCAACGATGACTCAAGGCTGGATGACCCTACATCAGGTGGGGTTACATGTAGCGTGACATGAACCCAAGATCCCGGTTGAGGCCGTCCTCATGGGTGCGGAACTTGGCTATCAGTTTCTGCTCAACGATTTTGCGTTGTCGTGTGTCTCGAAGGCCGCCTTGGAGAATGCTTACCCGAAGATCAGAGGCGGAATGTCCTTGACTGCTGAAGTGTTCCCCGACTGGGAGGGTATACTCCTGCCTGGCGATTGTTGCGCGGTGTCCGTTCATCCATTGTCGCAGTGTCTGCATGGTCTCGCCGATGTACCATGCTCCGGGGCATCCTTTCCTGCAACGTACGAGGTAGACAACGTTGGCCAAGTCACATGAGTATGTACCATGTACCTGGTGGGTGGTGTCCTCACGTGTGATGATGGTATCTGTGTTGATGATCTGGCATGTCTTGCAGAGGTTGCCGTGGCAGGGTTGTGTGGTGTCGTGGTCGCTGTTCTCCTGGAAGCTAGGTAATTCCAACATGTCATCGATGACGACGAACACCTCGCTAAGGCCATCCCCATGCCTCCACTACTCGCCTTCAAGCAGCTGCCTAACCTCAAACAGACCATCGTTCGCAGCAAATTACCCAGCTTTCAGGAGAACAGCAGCCACGACACCACACAACCCTGCCACGGCAACCTCTGCAAGACATGCCAGATCATCAACACACGTGAGGACACCACCCACCAGGTACATGGTACATACTCATGTGACTCAGCCAATGTTGTCTACCTCGTACGTTGCAGGAAAGGGTGCCCCGGAGCATGGTACATCGGCGAGACCATGCAGACACTGCGACAATGGATGAACGGACACCGTGCAACAATCGCCAGGCAGGAGTGTTCCCTCCCAGTCGGGGAACACTTCAGCAGTCAAGGACATTCAGCCTCCGATCTTCAGGTAAGCATTCTCCAAGGCAGCCTTCGAGACACACGACAACGCAAAATCGTCAAGCAGAAACTGATAGCCAAGTTCCGCACCCATGAGGATGGCCTCAACCGGGATCTTGGGTTCATGTCACGCTACATGTAACCCCACCTGACGTAGGGTCATCCAGACTCAAGTCGTTGTTGGCTCGTTCTCTACACAGATGCGGCCGGACCTGCTATGATTTCCAGCAAAGAAAATGTTTTTTTGTCTGTTTTTTGTTTTTCCATACAGACCCCAGCATCTGCAACATTTGACCCCTTGTGACCCCACCTCATTGTTCTTTGATGTAATGTTTTCCTGACTGACCTGTTTGGACACCATTCACACCTTTGATTGCTGTGATTATCTCTCTGCTGAGGTGTGAAATGGCCGTTAGAAAGATTACCTGTAAACATCTGGCATTATTCTCTGACTATATAAGCTGTGTCTTTATGCATCTCTCCACTTCACCTGACGAAGGAGCAGCGCTCCGAAAGCTTGTGATTTCAAATAAAACTGTTAGACTATAACCTGGTGTTGTGTGACTTCTTACAATATATTCATTTATAAGTTTATGGTTCAAAATAAAGCTATAGTGTAGCTGGCAAGAATCACACTAAGTGCAGCTGTGCTTCAGGTTCCTGGGTCCCACAGCCGAAGGCACATTCAATAGCCAATATGTTGAATGCTCAAGAATGCATGCAAACTGTGTAGCTGGTGTACAACGCCTGTGCAGTGAATGTGCGCAAGGCTCATTAAGGCCCCCTTTTTAACGTAAATAAGTTGAGCTCCCGATAATGCATTTGAAGCGACTGAGAAGCCCTTCAATTGCTCCAAGCAGGGGCTGCAGAATATAGTTTAATTTGTTTCCCTGGGTGACCGTGGCCTTCTCAGAGCCACCTATTAGTGTACCCGCTGTTGACTTTGGCTTGCTGCTGGCTCTGCGTTCCAGCAGCACAAATTGCATTATCTACCCCACTGCATCATTTTTTGCAGACGTCCAAGCTTTGCTTATTGCAGCAATTATCGTTCACTATTAAATTAAAAAGGCATATAAATTAGCCGACAGATTAAACATCATCGCTTGTACAAATCTTGCACATTTTTGTACAAGTACATTTCTCAAATCTACACCCACTTTAAACATGCAAGGATGCTAAATAGTTTCAGAATCAAGAACATTGATGGAGTTCAAAAGAATCATTTTTGAAATGGTGCACAACTGCTACTCGTGGCACTTCAAATGGCCTTCAGTGGAAGTTGCAATATATTTTCTCATTTAACTTTTCCAGTAATGAAATTGATTATAGCTTGTAAATAGTTGTCAGTAATATGCACTCTATGGTAAATCCAACCATAATTTAGAATCTAATCCTAAAACTTCAACTCTATATTCTTGTGCCAATGTGCTATTATACATCTGCACAACTCTTCAGGTGTGTTGAGAAACAAACACCAGGCCCAATGTCCACATGACTTGCATCATGTGAGCACCACCTGACTGAGCAGAGGAATAAAAACATCAGCAAGGATTCCTACTCCTAAGCGCTACTCAGTGACCCATGCTGGAAGTCACTGTTGAGGACAAGATGCAGCCCTCATAGTAAAACAACTTCCAAATAGCTACCATCAACCTTAAACTCATTTTTCTTTTCTATTTCAGTGTTTACAACTTTATACTTACCCACAAGCATTCTAATGTACAGTTATTTTCTGGTAATCAACTGCACACTAACCCCCAATCCTGCAGTAATTACATCACAAAACCTGAGTGAGGAAAGCATCACCATTCCAACTACATAAAGTATCCTGGCTGATGTATACCACACAATCTAATACTGTGAAACAAACATTTCACAGAAATTCAGGTTATAGCAGAGTTGCTAAATTACTATTTTGCATCAATCTATACTCCTGTAGATGATGCTTCTGTTCCTTTTGGAAGTCAAAATACAGCATGTCACAGAGCTTACCACAGTCCACTTGGGATATTTTGCGCGCATCCTCAACTTCAAGCCTGTTTGCATATTTTAGTTATCACCTCTTTTCCGACTACCCTGTTACTATTGTGGAAGTGATTTTTTTTTTTTTTTTAAACTACAGTATTATGCTTCAACTGCTATGCTTTTTTTTCCAGATCTCTCTGCTCATCTGATCGTCCTTTAAACATGTTTCTGCATTTTATTGTATTCACCTCAGTAAGCCCCTTCTCCGTGCAAGATCTGTACAACTGTTTCCCTCTTTATCTCACTCTTAATTTGTTTATGAATCCATTGAGGACCAAGTTTGTTTCTTCTGAGATTGTATTTTATTGGGATGTCCTGCTTGCTCAGCATTACACCTTTAAAAAGCATTCCACTTGTCTTCCACTGAAGTGTTGCTACTGAAGTGTTGCTGAGCAACCTCTCCCAATTTACTTTAAGTATTCCCTCATTTCATTGAATTTAACCGTTGTAAAATTATGTCCCTGGCTCCTGGCCTTTGGTGTTTCTGATTCCTAGATCATGATAAACTTTACCATTCTGCGGGCTCCATTTCCTGGTAGTGTGATGACCTCCATTTTCTGGGTGTTTAACAAATACCACATCAAGATAAGCATAGCTTCCTTGATACACTAGGTCAAGAAGCAGTCATGCATTGACTCTAAACCACTTGGGTTTTTCCAGTTTATATTAGATTTCATTCTCTCATTAAAATAATTTTCCTGTTTTCATTTCCCCTTAGAGTCATAGAGTCAGAGTTTTTCAGCACAGAAAGAGGCCCTTCGGCCCATCGTGTCTGCGCCGCCCATCCCTCCCTGCCCAGTCTAATCCCATTTTCCAGCATTTGGTCCATAGCCTTGTATGCAATGGCATTTCAAGTGCTCATCCAAATGCTTCTTGAATGTTGTGAGGGTTCCTGCCTCTACCACCCTTTCAGGCAGTGAGTTCCAGCTTCCAACCACCCTCTGGGTGAAAAAGTTCCTCCTCAAATCCCCCCTAAATCTCCTGCCCCTTACCCTGAATCTGTGCCCCCTTGTTATTGACCCCCCTACTAAGGGGAAAAGTTCCTCTTTATCTACCCTATCTATGCCCCTCATCATTTTGTACACCTCAATCAGGTCCCCCCTCAGCCTTCTTTGCTCCAAGGAAAACAACCCCAGCCTGTCCAGTCTCTCTTCATAGCCGAGGCGCTCCATCCCAGGTAACATCCTGGTGAATCTTCTCTGCACCCTCTCCAAAGCAATCACATCCTTCCTATAGTTCCCTTACCTATTCTTAAAGAAAATCGTTCTCCTTATGCTGACCTGATGACCAATAGCATACCCCTATTGTTAGCTTATTTCTGAATTAAAAATGTATCTCCAGTGGTTCATTTTGTAGTTCTTTACATCCTACACAATCAACTTCTTTTACCTCCCAGGTTCCCCGACATGTAGGGCTACATCAACTCCTGTTTTGTCCACTCTCTTTTCTAAACACTCTATATCCCTTCGAATTATATTAATTTCCATCCTCGGGATTAAACCACGTTTGCGATATGCCAACCATATCCTAATTCCCTACTGCCACAACAGCCGCCAGTTCCGATATCTAATTTCTAATGCTCCTAGTGGTTGCATATATACATCTTACTATCATTTTTCCTCCTCTTCCATTCACCAGTGTCTGCCTATTCCTGCTTACATCTAGTTCACATGTCTCCCTCAGGGTATATGTGTACATAGCTAGCCATCGACTGCTTCTATTCTACAATTCATCCCATCTGGGATTCTGATCCCCACCCACCAACCTGTCCAGTTTAAATGATTTTCTATTGATGCCTCAAATGCTCCTCATACGTCTTTGTCCCTACTTGGTTTACGTGTAGCCTCCTTTACCAGTCCTTTTTATTCTAGAAGGATTCAGTTATTCATGAACATGACACTATTGTACACTCACCATTCTGCCAGCCACTCCTTTACCTCCTCAAATTTTCAGGTGAACTCCCTTCCTTTACCAAATACTAGAATTATGCCAAAGAAAATTACTTTACATCCTTTATCAATGCATTTTGAACCATTCCTCATATGGCTTTTAAGACCAATAAATTATTTCTCCCCATGTCATTTAGCCCTACATAGACAACCAACACTGAGTCTGTACCTGTCCCCTTCAGTATCCCTTCTAACCTTTCCTCAAGATGTACTGCTCTAGCTCCAGGTAGACAACTCATCATTCTGTATATATAGTCCGTACAATTTACTTACTTCCCTGAGCAAAGCATTACCTATAACCATAATCTAACTATGACCTGCAAACTGCATCTTTGCCCAGACTGCCACCTCTGGTTTTCGAACCACCTTTTCTTCTGGTAGATTATCTTTTACAATGTTGAATAGTGCTAGGAATCTGTTGATAATATAATCTTGAAAGTAACTATGGAGGGTTTTATACCAGTCTTGCTTCTTTTACCAATATTAATCCATCCAGTGCCCCTAATTACTCGGCTTCCTTCAGCACGTGTCCTGCTGTCATGACAACACTGTTCCTGATTGTACTGGTCTCCAGCTCCAATGCCCGATTGTTCAATCATGGTCTGATTCTAGACTGGTCATAGCACTTACCAGGGATGACTCACTTATTGACTCGAATACAAATGCTCACCCTCAAAAATCCCTTCCTTTCTGTCTGTCTTTGCAAGTCCCTGTACCTTGCGTATTAAAACCATACTTTAAGCTTTCACAGTCAACAAAATTAAATAAAATTGCACAACAGTAATATAATTTTACTGCAATTTCTGTACATTTACCAAAATTTCCAACCACATCCAAAGCATGTTGCACCATGTTTATACTAGCTGGGCTACTAACAATCACTTCATTGATTTAATTTACTGTTACTTGCCATTTAAAAAATTCAATAATTGACTAATTCCTATTTTACAATAATTACTTTTCACTGAATAGCTGTGTGCACTGTTTCTATAGCAATTTCAAGACTAGATAGCACAGTTACTTCCAGATGCAAGCATCTCGCCAAAGGGAAGTGACAGGAAACACAACAGAAGTCTTTAAACAAACTGCACACAGGAAGAAAGTCAAAAGGAGTGTCAATTTCTAATGCCTGATTTCCCATCTGTCTTCAGAATTAAAATCACTGAAACCTTTGCAGGAAATGTTAATTTTAAGTGGTGGACTTCCCTTTCCTGAAGAAAGAAAATGAGGATGTTAATCCCTTCCTTAAATAAAGCTGTATGATAGTTACATAAACTGCCAAACATGCAGTCCGAATTGATTTCCTTGTACAATAAATCTCTGTGTGATATGGATAAAAATCTGGTTCAACGTGTTTCAACTACTGCAGTGGAAACTGATGTGACATATAGGGAAAACAGACAAAACTAGATTTGTTTTTTTAATCTTATAATCGTTCCAATTCACAAAACCCAAAAGTTCAAACTAAGTTAAGAAATAATGATGTACAATGGACATACACCTTCTCAGTAAGCAACTGGGAATTTTTTTCCCCCTCACTAAATCTGGAACAGTAATGGAAATAATTAACTCTTATATATCATTTGCTGAGAACATGGAGTGTACCAACTGTGGACACAGCCACAAAACAAATCCTCTGAACACAAGATTGAGACAGTATACCAGATTCCAAAGAGAGTGATTTAAAGACCATAAGTGAACCACTGGCTTCACACAAGACAATTACAAGCTGTGCTCCTGGCTTGTGGCGTTTATCTGAACCCTGGGTTATGTTATTCTCTATAATAAATATAGATCACTCTGGTTACTTGTAATGGATTAAGCAACGTAATCCAGAATATGCTGCAAAATCAGGGGATACAATTTCTCATCTGCCTTAATTATTCATAAAATAGACCATCATTGCTGACATGGGATATGGTGCTGTTTCTACTCTTTAATCCTAACTAATATTCTGACAGCTGTCCGATAAATGTACAATGAATTACCGACTTGCTAAATTTTTCAACACTTAATGCAAAATACCTGACAAAAAATGAATATCCCTCCAGAGGTTAAACTTGCCGGTACAGTACTGCAAGTACTGAATGGTAAAGGTACACACCCAACCAGAGCTTCCTGATTATACTCCATGCAAATTTACTTCTACACGGTAATGGTAATACAACACATATGTTTACCAGTAAAAAATGATCATGCAGCATATTTAGAATAGCTTTACAAAAGCCAGAGGGAATCTAGTGTACAACAAAACAGATCCTTGGGAACGTAAAGCATCTGGTAGATCGGTAGCTAAAAGACAGATTAAGCGGTGAATGCACAAGACCACCTCAACATATGAAGCAGGATCGCAATTTAAAAAATCTTCCATGTAACAAATGTGTTTATAATATAAATGTGACTGTAAACAAGTATCAGGCCACAATTCAAACGTTATCATTTACAAATCAAAATAAGCATACACAGAATTATATCTGGGGTGCAGGGGGAGGGAAATGATATTTTCAGTCATTCCCGTCATCTCCAACCCCTGCAGGATTGCTGCCATATGTCTCTCTGTCTGTCTCTCCCTCTCTTGTTCAGATACTCGGTGTAGAGCAGGTTGCCCCTCTCCCAGAAACGGTATAGAGCAGGTTGTCCCTCTTCCCCCCCAGGTACTCACGGTGTAGAGCAGGTTGTCCCTCTCCCCCCCCCCCCGGGGTACTCACGGTGTAGAGCAGGTTGTCTCTCTCCCCCCCCGGGTACTCACGGTGTAGAGCAGGTTGTCTCTCTCCCCCCCCCCCGGGTACTCACGGTGTAGAGCAGGTTGCCCCTCTCCCAGAAACGGTATAGAGCAGGTTGTCCCTCTTCCCCCCCAGGTACTCACGGTGTAGAGCAGGTTGTCCCTCTCCCCCCCCCGGGTACTCACGGTGTAGAGCAGGTTGTCTCTCCCCCCCCCCCCCCGGGTACTCACGGTGTAGAGCAGGTTGTCCCTCTCCCCCCCGGGTACTCACGGTGTAGAACAGGTTGTCTCTCTCCCCCCCCGGGTACTCACGGTGTACAGCAGGTTGTCCCTCTCCCCCCCCCCCCCCCGGATACTCACGGTGTAGAGCAGGTTGTCCCTCTCCCCCCCCGGGTACTCACGGTGTAGAGCAGGTTGTCCCTCTCCCCCCCGGGTACTCACTGTGTAGAGCAGGTTGTCCCTCTCCCCCCCGGGTACTCACGGTGTAGAGCAGGTTGTCCCTCTCCCCCCCCCGGGTACTCACGGTGTAGAGCAGGTTGTCCCTCTCCCCCCCGGGTACTCACGGTGTAGAGCAGGTTGTCCCTCTCCCCCCCCGGGTACTCACGGTGTAGAGCAGGTTGTCCCTCTCCCCCCCCGGGTACTCACGGTGTACAGCAGGTTGTCTCTCTCTCCCCCCCCCCCCCCCCCCCGGATAATCACTGTGTAGAGCAGGTTGTCCCTCTCCCCCCCCCCGGGGTACTCACGGTGTAGAGCAGGTTGTCTCTCTCCCCCCCGGGTACTCACGGTGTAGAGCAGGTTGTCCCTCTCCCCCCCGGGTACTCACGGTGTAGAGCAGGTTATCCCTCTCCCCCCCCCCCGGGTACTCACGGTGTAGAGCAGGTTGTCTCTCTCCCCCCCCGGATACTCACGGTGTAGAGCAGGTTGTCTCTCTCCCCCCCCCGGGTACTCACGGTGTAGAGCAGGTTGTCCCTCTCCCCCCCCGGGGTACTCACGGTGTAGAGCAGGTTGTCCCTCTCCCCCCCCCGGGGTACTCACGGTGTAGAGCAGGTTATCCCTCTCCCCCCCCCGGTACTCACGGTGTAGAGCAGGTTATCCCTCTCCCCCCCGGGTACTCACGGTGTAGAGCAGGTTGTTCCCCCCCGGGTACTCACGGTGTAGAGCAGGTTGTTCCCCCCCTGGGTACTCACGGTGTAGAGCAGGTTGTTCCCCCCCCCCGGGTACTCACGGTGTAGAGCAGGTTGTCCCTCTCCCCCCGGGTACTCACGGTGTAGAGCAGGTTGTCCCTCTCCCCCCCCCCGGGTACTCACGGTGTAGAGCAGGTTGTCCCTCTCCCCCCCCCCCCGGGTACTCACGGTGTAGAGCAGGTTGAGGACACACAGCGAGTTCTTGGAACAGGTGAAGCCACCGCAAACCATCGTCACAATCAGCGCTCGCGCTCCAGCCACTCGGCACAGCCCGCGAGCTCCGGGACTAACGCGGCCGCTTGATTTCACTCTTTTCCAAATATTTTACAAGCTAATGCTATTGGCTTGAAAATGCCGCAAAAAACACCAGCCCCTGCCGCTTCCTCCGGCAAATTGCAGCAGGATCTCGGAGAGAGAAAAAAGACCAAGCAGGAACTGCGATTAGTGCGCAGGCGCTGACGTTGGCTTCATCTGGCATCCAACCTGCGAGCTGATCAATGTGCAGGCCCACAGCCAGTCATCAGTGTCGGGGAAATGTGTGCAGATACAGTTGTGATCAGCAAAACTAGCAGTAGATTGCAAATCTATTCCTTTAGATTGGAAACTTGCACACATATTTAAGAATGACAAGAGAGGGAAACCAGGGAATTATACAACCAGTTAGCCTAACATCTTTGTCGGGAAATTGCTAGAATTTATACTTAAGGGCAGGGTGACTGAACACCTCAAATTTTCAGTTGATCAGAGGTTTTATAAAGGGTAGGTCATGCCTGACAAACCTGATTGAATTTTTTGAGGAGGTGACTAAAGCAGTGAACATGGGAATGTCTAGGGATGTTATTCATATGCAGTTCCAGAAGGCATTTGATAAAGTCCCACATAAGAGATTGTTAACTAAGGTAGAAGCCCATGCAATTGAGGGCAACGTTAGGAAATTGGCTGAGCGGCAGGAGACAGAGAGTAGGGATAATGGGTAGGTATTCAAATTGGCAGGAGGTGACTCGTGGTGTCCCGCAGGGATCTGTGTTGGGACCTCAACTATTCACAGTATTTATTAACGGCTTAGATGATGGCATAGAAAGTCATATATCCAAATTTGCAGATGACACAAAGATACGTGACATTGTAGGCAGTGTAGATGGAAGCATAAAATTACAAACAGATATCGATAGATTAAGTGAATGGGCAAAACTGTGGCAAATGGATTTCAATGTAGGCAAAGGTGAGGTCATCCACTTTGGACCTAAAAAGATAGAACAGGGAACTTTCTAAATGTTGAAAGGCTAAAAACAGTGGATGTCCAAAGAGACTTGGGGGTCCAGGTACATAGATCATTAAAATGTCATGAACAGATACAGAAAATAATTTAAAAGGCTAATGGGATGCTGGCCTTTATATCTAGAGGACTAGAATACAAGGGAGTAGAAATTATGCTGCAGCTGTACAAAACCCTGGTTAGACTACTGCTGAAGCACTGTGAGCAGTTCTGGGCACCACACTTTAGGAAGGATATATTGGCCTTGGAGGGAGTGCAGCATAGGTTTACCAGAATGATACCCGGACTTCAAGGGTTAAGTTACGAAGCGAGATTACACACATTAGGGTTGTATTCCCTAGAATTTAGAAGATTAAGGGGTGATCTGATCAAAGTTTTCAAGATATTAAGGGAAACAGTTAGGGTAGATAGAGAGAAACTATTTCCGCTGGTTGGGGATGCTAGGACTAGGGGACATGGTCTAAAAATTAGAGCCAGACCTTTCAGGAGTGAAATTAGGAAACACTTCTACACACAAAGGGTGGTAGAAGTTTGGAACTCTCTTCCGCAAACGGCAATTGATGCTAGATCAATTGTTAATTTTAAATTGGTGATTGATAGCTTTCTGTTAACCAAAGGGATTAAGGGATATGGGCCAAAGTTAGGAGTTAGGTCGCAGATCAGCCATGATCTCATTGAATACAAGCTCGAGGGGCTGAATGGCCTACTCTGTTCTATGTTCCATTTAAAATGTATAGAATTTTGTATTATTTTAATATTTACATGCATCAAAATAAATTACATTTTTTCAATCAAAGGTCAAATGGGTACTACTTGTACAGCATCTACAAGATTTTTATTTTCGCTAAATACTTGGAAACTATGGGCACCAAATGTGCAGCCAGCTATTTCAATGGCCTGCACCTTCAACAAAGTTAATCTAGGTCTGTGAAGCCAGTGTTGCTTATTTTCAATATGTTACAGTTTTGTTCTGTAGAAAACAAGTGACCTTTCATTCCAAAAGGTTTAGAATCACTGCCGGCCTACCAATAAAAACATTTACGATGATTTGACCTTGCCAATACTGTGAATGCTGAAGTTTTCAAACATTAACAATTTTGTAACATTTTTGATTTTGTTTTGTAAGTGTTAATGTTTGTGTTTATCAAAATGAGGGAGAATCGTGATGTGGAACAATCATCATCCACCAATCCTAGGTATGGTTTGGAGAGATGGTATCTGCAGTAACAGTTCCTGCCTCTGGCTTAAAAGTGTGCTCTAAATCTCAAACTCATAGGCTCTGAAATTGCCTCCAGAGTACGCCTCTGACCTGCGAAACATTTCCGAATTTACCTCCAGGCTCCCAGGCTGCGGAGAGTTCGGGTCACAGGCGGTTTGGAAGAGTCCCTGGGATCACGTGGGCCAGGTCCTCCAATCACAAAGGAGGATTACATTGCAGTCATTTCCGAACGAGATCCCCTAATGACATGTAATGGAATCCCCAAAATAATTAAACAATTTACACAATTCTAATAAATATAAATGTTCTGATTTTCAAATGTGATTAAAAGTCTCTTCATTACACCAAATACAATAAAAATTGAATTTTTTGAAAAATATTTTTAAACATTTTATCCAGGCCAATATTTGCATAAACTAATTTTAAGTGTTGGTGCATCATTTTTTAATTTTAAATGTTTAATTTAAGATTTATAATAACGTTTTCACTGATGAAAGCAAGCCCTACGCCTGCTTTTACCAGCCATAAGAATTTCATGGGCAATTGCTGGGCAGTTGTTGGGCAAATAGTCCAACTCTGTGCCAGCGAAACTGATTTTCCAGTCAGTTCGTATGATCTGTCAAGGTGTACCTTAACGGATTGCAAATTCTGGGTTTTTGCGAATGCGCAAGTGCATGCGGAATCCCAGAAGTTGTAGGGCCTTTCAGAAGGATTACGACAGCGTACGCTGAGGCTACACCATTGAAGACACCGCAATTTCTGCCCCATAGTATTGCCACCTATCCCAGTTTTGGAATAGATAGTCTGATTTTTGAGTAGGTGTCAGGAAATTTCTGAAATGTAAACTGGATACGAAATATTCAGCATTTAAAATAGAACATTTTATCTTCCGTGTCTTATTATTTGGTTGCATTTGCATATTAAAGTTTTGGCCCACTAAAAACTGGGTTAAGGATGCTCAAAATAATTTCACTTTGGACACAGATACAGGAGGCATTCACCTTGTCAGCCTGGGTTGCAATGATACCCAGCTGTAGGTGCGGAAGCACAGTGTAGTGCAAATCTACGATCCACTGAGGCTTTCTTTGACAAACTGTTCTCAGAACAAAAATAAGTTTTTAATTTTAGAGGTTAAATTGAAAGGAGGTAAGATTGGCTGAATAACTTTCTCATGTAGTCAAAACAATAAAATTGCAAATTAAAGAAAATGCTTATCATTACAAGACTACAACCAATGTGTTTCCAAATGCACAACTGTAAATTAGTTTATAAATGTAAAAAGCAAAAGAGAAACAACTGCTGATTGCTTTTACATGCCTTTTTACATAGAAACATAGAAGATAGGAGCAGGAGTAGGCCATTCGGCCCCTCGAGCCTGCTCCGCCAATCAATGCGATCATGGCTGATCATCCAAATTCAGTACCCTGTCCCTGCTTTCTCCCCATATCCCTTGATCCCTTTAGCCTTTTTCCTTGGTTGTGACTCTCATAGGAACAGGAGTAAGCCATTCAACCCCTCAAGCCTGTTCTGCCATGCAATGAGATCATGGCTGATCTGTATCCTAACAGCATTTACCCACCTTGGCTCCATATCCCTTAATACCCTTGACTAGCAAAACTCTATCAATCTCAGATTTAAAATGATTAATTGAGCTAGTATCTACTGCTTTTTGTGGGAGAGAGTTTCACACTTTTACCTCCCTTTGTGTGAAGAAATGTTTCTTAACTTCTCTCTTGAATGGCCTGGCTCTGATTTTAAGGTTATGTCCCCTTGTCCTAGACTGCCCATCAGTGGAAAACATTTCTCTCTATCTACCCTATCAATTCCTTTCAAAATCCTAAAAAAAACTCAATCAAATGACTCCTTAACCTTCTATATTCCAGAGAACACACGCCTAGTTTACATAATCTCTCCTCATAATCTAACTGTTGGAGTCCTGGTAACATTCTGGTGAATTTGTGCTGCACTCCTTCCAAGGCCAATATATCCTTTCTATGGTGTGGTGCCCAGAACTGTACACAGTATTCCAGATATGGTCTAACCAGGGCTTTGTATAGCTTTAACAAAACTTCTTCCCCTTTATATTCTAGCCCTCTAGTTATAAAGGCTAACATTCCATTAGCCTCTTTGATTATTTTTTTTGTACCTGACCACTACATTTTAGTGATCTGTGAGCATGGACCCCTAAATCTCTTTGGACCGCCACTGTTCCTAGTTTTTCACCATTTAAAAAATACTCGGATCTATCCTTTTTTGGTCCAAAGTGGATGACATCACACTTACTTGTGTTGAAATCCATCTGCCACAGTTTTGCCCACTCATTTAATCTATCAATGTCTCTTTGTAATTTTATGCTCCCATCTACACTACATACTATCCAGTACTGGATGAGCAATGGTTTCTCTTCCCGTTCCTGCATCATTGCCTCTGGTATCCCCAAAGGATGTATCCTTGGCCACCTTCTATTTCTCATTGATATCCCCTCCCTCAGCAACATCATCCGAAAACATAGCGTCAGATTCCACATGTATGCTGATGACACCTAGCTCTATCTCACCACCACCTCTCTTACCCTTCCACTGTCTCTAAATTGTCAGACTGCTTGTCCAACATCCAGTATTGGATGAGTAGAAATTTCCTCCAACTAAATGGCCCAGAAATTCAGGTCCCAACGCGTGAGTACGCACAGGGTACTCACGCGTAGGCCCAACGAAAGTGCCGGTTTCGTGCATGCACTGCGCATGTGTGGGAAACCGGCACTTCCGTTCCCCTGAAAGAAGGGGTTGACAGGTGGAACGCGTGCGCCGGAGAGGCAGCGCGTGCACATCGAACTTACGTTTTTTTTTCCAGGTTTCTCCGGGAGGGTAAGTCTCCAGCAGTTACACTTTTAAAAAGCAGGCGCAAGGCCTGCTTTTAACAAGGTAAGTGGTGAATTAATTAAAATTAAAACATTTTTTCCACAGGTTTATTATTTTTAAATACTTTAAAGAAAGGTAAGTTTATTTTTAGCCCTGTTAGAAAATGTAATTAATTTTTTCAAAAATTTAATTCATTGTTTAAAATAGTTATTTCATGTAATTGATAGTTATTTTAAAAATGTGATTTAAAAAAAATTTATTTGAAGTTTTGGTGATGTTTTGGGGCTTATAGTATTTATAGGTTTGACAGCACTTCCTGTCAAACTTATGAATGAAGCATTCCCTGCTACCATTGGCTCTCCATGGCCCAGGGGATGCATCGAACTAACTGTGCCCCTGGGATACGCAAGCACTGCGCACCGGCAGTTGGAGGAGGCCCAGGATCAGAATCCCACACGGGCCCAAAGCTCAACGGCCGGCGCGCTAGGTAAGTGCAGGTCGGGGGCTTGCACCCACAGGAAGCCCCTGTCCCGAATTTCTGGGCCAATATTGGGAAGACCGAAGCCATTGTTTTCAGTCCTCGCCACAAACTCCTTACCCTAGCCACCGACTCCATCCCTCTCCCTGGCAAATGTCTGAGGCTGAACCAGACTGTTCGCAACCTGCGTGTCACATTTGACCCTGAGATGAGCTTCCAACCTCAAATCCGCGCTATCACTAAGATCGCCTACTTCCACCTCCATAACATCGCCCAACTCCGCCATGGTCTCAGCTCATCTGCTACTGAAACCCTCAACCATGCCTTTGTTACCTCTAGATTTGACTATTCCAATGCACTCCTGGCCAGCCTCCCATGTTCCAACCTCTGTAAACTTGATGTCATCCAAAACTCTGCTGCCCGTGATCTAACTTGCACCATCACCCCTGTGCTCGCTGACCTATATTGGCTTCCGATTAAGCAACACCTCAATTTTAAAATTCTCATTCTTGTTTTCAAATCTCTCTGTGGCCTCGCCTCTCCCTATCTCTGTAACCTTCCCCAGTCCCACAACCCTCCAAGATATCCTCGCTCCTCTAATTTTGGTCTCTTGAGCATCCCCGATTTTAATCGTGCCACCGTCAGTGGCTGTGTTTTCAGCTGCCTAGGCCTTATCTCTGGAATTCCCTCCCTAAACCTCTCTATATATGTCTCCTCATGACTCATTTTACATCACTTAGTACCATTTACATGACTAATCTGCTCAGTATAGGATGAATCCACAAACCTGAAATTCCAGTAGAAAGCCACGATAGCTGGGACTTTTCAAAGAATTTGCATCTTGTGCTCCCTAGAAGTTTGGTTTCCTCGCTGGGAGCACAAGATTATGGAATCACCCCTTATATCTCTCCCTAAAGGCTGAATTACTTTGACCCACTGGGTGCAACTTCACCAGAAGTTAGCATGAAAGCCACCTATTCGAATTGCCACACGTGCAGCCAAGATCTGCACATACACGGATCACGTTCCGATAGCATTCTGGGGGAACTTCAGGACAATGGCTTGGCAGCATTGCCAAAGCTGATTTCTGTCTGCAGGTGTGGCCATGTGGACATGATGGAAAAAATACTGACGATTGGCATGTATTCAACAGTTTAACAAATTTCAAAACAAAAAAATCCCTGAAGCTTCTTAAAAAGAGAACAACTTTCCATCTGTATCACAGTTTAAAATGAACGTGTTCAGAGAAATGTGATAATCTTTAAATATATTTATTTTTATCTCATGCTATTGATATCAAAACTTCAGTAGATAACTGGATCAGAGAGTTTCTGAGCCTGACAGTACGAAAGGAACGTAGATTAAACTGCCTTGAACAGAGATTTATCAAAATGTTAGACCCACAATTTGCTTTATTTTCTTGCCAGTGGGAGCCCTATAATGAACCAGCATAGGAGTTACCTCATCACCCAGCTGTGAATGTGCAGAAAACCTTTCACGGCCACTCTGAGGCAATCTAAGAAGAAAAGATAGGCAACATGGAAACTTTAAATTATGAGCTATCTTTTATCAGCAAATGTTCACAAGTAAGTATCTATCTCCCTCATAAAGACGTCAATTGACTCCACATCTATGTCCTCCTGCAGCCATTTGTTCAGCATTTTCACAAATCTTTGTGTGAAGAAACACTTTTTTCTGAACTCACTACTTTAGAATCAATCTGTTGAGAATATATGGGCCTGCAGGACAACTATATGTCTAAGTGCAGCAGAGCAAAATAAATAACATTGCTCTGAAATTGATCAACAAGGAAATTAAAATCAAGATTAAGAAAAGCAAAAGAAAGATTTATAAAGTTTTTAGGGAGAAGGATGCGAGTGACCATGCACTGAGTACAAGGCTATATAAAGCAGATCAAAAAAGAGATTGGTGATGCCAAAAGACAAATGGAAAGGGTAGAAGTAGCAAGTGCAAAATATAATGCCAAAATAGTCTTCCAATAGGTGGTCATGGAAAAAAATAACCCTAAGTGACCCACATGAAGTTGACCAAGACACAGTAAATAGACTAAATTAGTACTTCTTGGAAATTTTAGGAAGGAGAAAACTAACAATATACTATCCAACAACAAACATGCATTGTGTTCTGGGACTTTGACTTTACCAAAGCAAAGGCCAGAATTTTCCGGGGTGGTAGCGGGCGCAATCGGAGGCGGGTCGGGTGGGAAAGTTGTTATTTTTGGGAGCGGGTCGGGAACCCGCTGTCATTTTGCCCAGGCGTGTCTGACAGCACGGACTCGACCCAACCGGCAGAGGCGAGCGACCCAATTTAAAGTATTAGCAGCTCGTTGTCAAACACTTAAGTGTGGTTTTCACCTTACCTTTTAAATTTAACTGGATGGCCATGGGAAACATGCTGCTTGGGAACCACATCTGTCAACCTGAGGCGGGAGTTCAGTGGCCATTGCTGCAGCTGATTACTTGACAGCATGAAATGTACCATAAACGCTCCCACCTGACAGATGATCACTTTCCTCAGCAGAAGCTGTTTCTCACTGCATTCCCAGCACAGATTCTGCAGGCTGTAATCTTTCCAGCAAAGACACCATCCAGTGTCACCTCATTGGAAGAACCTCTCTCACCATTGACAGATTGCTTCTGTCATCTCTACTTCACCTGCCATCTATTCCATCGGCGTGGATGCCGTTTATACTGTCTCACCTTGGTTCTCAGAATTTGACCACAGCGAGCCCAACACCAGCGGCACCAACAACAACACCACCAACCTTCTCCGCAATCACCTGATGCTGCACAGAACACAGGGCATCAGCACCCGACCACATTGCTGCCCGGGAGGCCTGGGATGGCCTCATCATGGCCAGATTTACTGCACTTGATGCTGTACACCCATATGGCTGCCACATGATGTGGCAGGTTGGAATCACCCCACACAAACACCATAAAGCATCACTGCAATGCCCAAGCCATTCCTTTCACACTCAACACCATTGCTGGAGGTACCGTTATGTCTCATCATTCACTGCAACTCACTAAGCCACTTACAAAGGTGCACACAAATCTGTCCAAGACAGGAAAGTGTTGAAAATAAAGATTTTTATGTTTGACAGCACATTAACGGAAACTTTACATAAACATTGGATAAAATACTCAAGTGGCTACCCTTGTGAATCTATGCGTGTGTCATCTTTCTCTTCTGTGTGCTTCTACGAGGTGCTAGCCCTGTGGCTTCAGCAGAGGTAGAGGCAAACTGCTCACTTCCCCATTGCCAAGGAGCTGGAGAGCACCTTGCTGCACATCAGTTGAGCCATGAGGACCCATGTCTACACTGACATCCTGCCTAGAGAGGACGTCTATGAGCCTCTGCCATCTATTCTCCATATGTAGCCATTTATCCTCCATAGATAGCCATTTATTCTCCATAGAGACCATGTGCTCCTGTGAGTGGCGCATTAGCTGCTCCATGCAGGTGGCCATCCTATCCATGGAGAAGCCTACAGTCGCCATCGCCGGCGACACAGTGGAGCTTGTAGGGGGTTTCTCTTGCTCGTTCTGGTCTCCTACCAGGCTTCGTGCAATAATTACCCTTGAGTGGTTCGACCCACTCTCCCCTACGGTTCTAGACCTTGGACTTAGGTGCAGGGAACTGTAGTGCAGAGAAAGACTCAATAGACCAGGTTGAATAGCACGAAATGGATGCTTTTATTATTAAACAGTTTGCAGCATTATAAAATACATGTCATAAGCACAAATTAAAGCAACTACGAGCATGCACATATCTATAAACTTAATTCCATGGAAATGGGAAACACACGGCACATCGAAAAAGGGGGAACACATTACGATTACCCTTACTCCCTCCCCTATACCTAGACTAAGTTTCGACCTGAGGAACTCGGAATCATGCTCACCACTTTCAGATTCGCAAAATAGGGGGTTCGCAGCCTTTTGGCACAGCTTTCCGTCGTCACGTGGATTTGGAAACTTCTGGCGCAGCTTGTTTTTCTCTCTCTCTCTCTCTCAGGCGAGGAGGCAGTGGACACAGCCTTGATGAGCGCTCGTCATGACCGAAATCAGTTGAAACCTGCTGAATAACTGGATGCACATGGGAGAGTCCGTTTATTTCTCTTTCCCGCCTGGCTTGGGTTTTCCCAGAGGGTGTCTTCTCCTTCGGCCTGGGTCGTCGATGATCTCCCGACAAAAGTACCCGGGCCACCCTCCTTCGTCTTCCCGTTGTGGTTGAGCCTTGCCTGGCCGAGCTGGCTTCCCAGCCAAAGTCTTCTCGTCATCACCGAAGTTACGAATTGTACCGAAGAAGTGAATCGTCCTACGAATGAAGCGTAGCCGTCGAGGTGAAACGTTGCCTCCAGTGTGTGTGTCTTCCTTATGAGAATCGCCAATCGCCCTGATGGACTTTTCAAATCCACAGTTATACCCTTTTGGGACAGTCTTATCTCCCGCCAGATCATAGTCCAGTCTTTGTAATAATTTTGGCGGGCAGAAATCTCTGCAGGGGCGCTTTGTCTTGTAACGGGAGCCGGTGATAGCTTAACTGGCCTTCCTGGCCGATAATGTCTTTTACTTTGTCACCGTAACTCGGTTCGCATATCGATCGGTCTGGAGATTGCCCTTGATGGCTGTTAAACGGTTTTTCCTTTGTACAGTAAATGGGTTTAAGTGTTCATTCAACTGTCCGCCCATATCTTGATGGGCCCCATCCTGTTACCTGAAACTGTCTTGTACTTAGAATCCAATTGAATATGTATGCCCATTTCCCTGAGTTTCGGTTTCCCGATACTGGCTTTCGCGGGCTTACTGTTCTCAATCCACAAGCCTGTCTGGCTTGCAGTAACAGAAATCAAATGGTCCAAGAAACTGATCACGAGGTCTGGTGGCCATTTTGTATGCCCCTTTTTATCAAAGGGTTTTCTGTATAAGCTTCTTTTGGTCAATAAAGCTGTATTATTAATCCTGTTTTCTTGCGTGATTATTTAATGAAAATTTTCGAATCTTACAAGCTCATGTTGGAGATGGACTCCTTCATTCTCTGAACATTTGCAGACATCACGCTCGCAAAACCTGTCAGAGCCCCCTGCACTTCTTCCTGCACCTCCAGGATCACCCTCTTTCTGGATGGCCCTCGAGGCTCAGCGTCTGCATGCAGCTGAGCAGTGCTGGGAGCGTCTTGTGCTCTCTGGTGAGGACTCTCCACTGCTGTCCGTGTCTCCACCATCTGCTCTTCCTCACTTGTGAGTTGTGAGACAACACTACTCTACCTCACGTGGCACTCACCCAGGTGTGTGTATCTGCACTAGTGCTGGGTGCGCTTCTGTCCAGTGATGGTGCCCCCTCAGATGCTGGAGGCTCTTCTGAGGTGTCGTCTTCCTCTTCCTCCTGGACAGTTTGGGGTGGGGGGTTGGGTGCCTCTTGATGGACCTGTGGAAGAGTAACAAGATGAGTTAGATATGTCATGTGAAGAATGGGTACAGATACCATTATGCACATGATAACCATTCAATGGCTGCTGACATCAGTGCCCATATGAGTGACTGATGTATGCCATGTATGATATGTAATTCTGTCACCAGGTTTCTGAAATGTCCCTCTCTCTCTGTCTCCCAGCTCCAGCTGCTCGGCGACTCCAGATATTTCTAAAGCAGCCTCCGCTGCTGTTGTAAGGTTTGCAAATGATGCAGGGCCACCCTCGGTTCTCCCCCTCTCCCTCTTATTTTGGGCTCTCTCTTCCTGCAAGGAGGGAAAGAAGAAAAGGTTGAGTGAGAGTGATAGAATGAGTGTAAGAAATGGATGGGTTACATCTTTAGAGGGAGACTATGATGGAGTGGGGTGCCAAAGCCAAGTGGCTTCTGTTAAGTCTGTGTGTTCTAGTTATTGTTAATAAGAATCACTGCACACAGACCACAAGAATAAATTCAACAGGTCTTTACTAGTCGAAGGTCAGGCTGAACTGCCCAATAAATCATTACACAGCACTTATATACCGGTGTGGTCACCACCGGTATTACAGTATACAGCAGCCAAGATAAAGTAGTGCATCTCTTAAAATAGTTCTCTTAAAGGTGGAACGGTTACATACACCACAATCCTCCCTTTTTAGCTTAACAGTATATATTCCCCATTTAACATAACATAATAACATATATACACAACTTCATGTAAAAACAGTTCACAGATTCAGTCTCTGAGGAGGCCTCCTGATCCGAGACGGATAACGCCTTTCAGGGGTCTCTGGTTCTCGTTGCTGGGGTGACTCATCTAGTTGATCCCCTATGGATAGGACATCATCATCAGGTATATTCACTTCTGAGGTAGATGCTTCAGGTTCACTAACTTCCTCCACGGTTGTCTCTGTCGCAACCATGGGCTCGACCCTTGTTCTCGATCCCACCAGTTGGTCAGCATGACGTCGCATTACGTTTTCACCAACATCTACCGTGTACATCAGGGGTCCTTGTCTGGCCCGAATTGTTCCAGATTGCCATTTCTTGTTTTTATAGTCCCTGGCTAACACCGGTTGTCCTATTTCAAAACTCCGAGTGGGCTTGTTATTGATATGCTGGAACTGTTTGTTTTCGACTTCCCTCCGCACATTTGGTTTTAACAAGTCCAACCTGGACCGCAACCTCCTGTTATAGAACATCATGGCAGGACTTTGGTTTGTTGTTGCATGGGTGGCGTTTCGATATGCCAGTAGGAAATTGTCCACCTTGTGTTGCAGTGGAATCTGATCTTCGCTCATGGCCTTTATTGCCTTTTTGAACGTCTGTACAAACCTCTCGGCCAGCCCATTCGTAGCTGGATGATATGGGGCAGAGGTATAATGTTTCATCCCATTCTTCTTCAGGAATTTCTGGAATTCCTCTGACACGAACTGTGGTCCGTTGTCTGAACATATTTGCTCTGGCAATCCATTTCTTGCAAATATCGTTCTTAGCACCGCGATCGTCTTCTCCGAGGTAGTGGTAGTCATTTTAATCACTTCTGGCCATTTAGAATGTGCGTCCACCGCAATTAAAAACATGGAGTCCATGAATGGACCAGCAAAGTCAATATGTACACGTTGCCATGGGGTTGAAGGCCATTCCCATGGATGCAGCGGTGCAATTGGAGGTGCATTTTGGACTTTTTGGCACCCTGAGCAGCTTTTCGTCAGATCCTCTATCTGTTGGTCGATACCCGGCCACCACACATAAGCCCTAGCAAGGCTTTTCATCTTGACTCCCCCCAGATGACCTTCATGTAATTCTTTTAGAACTCACTCTCTTAACTTAGGAGGGATAATCACCCTTGTTCCATACATCAATGTTCCCTGACAGATGGACAGCTGTTCTCGTCTTGCTGAGAATGCCGGTAACAGTGGATCACCATGGGCTGGCCATCCCTTTACTGTCAATTTGTAGACCCGGGACAGTGTCGGGTCATTCCTAGTCTCCCTTTCAATATTTGCATTGGTGACAGGTAAACATTCGATGATGATCGAGTGAAATAACTCCACCGGGTCAACCGTCGGTGCCTCCTCCTCAGTAGGTAGTGGCAGGCGCGACAGCCCATCAGCATTACCATGCTGCTTTGTACCTTTGAATTCTATCTGATATTGATGTGCCCCTAGGAAAAGGGACCATCTCTGGAGCCTCTGTGCTGTCATCACCGAAACACCCTTCTTAGGGTTAAAAATGGATACCAACGGCTGGTGGTCTGTCAGCAGTGTAAACTTCTGGCCCTGCAGGTAATGATTAAACTTCTTTACTCCCCACACAAGGCTGAGAGCCTCCCTATCTATCTGAGCATAGTTGCGCTCAGCGGAGGTCAATGATCTGGATGCAAATGCGACTGGCCTTTCCAAGCCATTTGGCAACTTGTGTGAGAGTACTGCTCCAATACCATAAGGAGAAGCATCACAAGCTAAACGAATAGGTAGCGTTGGGTTGAAGTGAGCCAACACTTCTTCTGAGGTGATCAAAGCCTTGCTTTTGCGAAAGGCCTTCTTACAGTCCTCGCTCCACTTCCATGGTACTTCCTTCTGCAGAAGAGCGTTCAGCGGGTGCAGCACCGTGGATAGATTTGGCAGAAACTTATGGTAATAGTTAATCAACCCTAGGAACGACCTCAACTGGGATACATTTTCCGGAGCGGGAGCCTTCACAACAGCTTCGATCTTGTCAGGTGACTTGTGCAGCCCCTCCTGGTCAATGACATGACCACAGTACGAGATCCATTTCTGAAAGAACTCACATTTCTGGCGATTAACTCGAAGTCCATATTCCTTCAATCTGGTGAGCACCAGTTTCAAATTTGCAAGGTGTTCCTCATCGTCATCTCCTGTAATCAGGATATCGTCCAAGTAACATTGAGTGCTTGGAATTCCCTGTAATACCTGCTCCATGGCCCTCTGCCAAATTGCTGGAGCCGAAGCCACTCCAAAAACCAGTCTATTATATCGATACAAGCCTCTGTGCGTGTTGATTGTGAGATACTGGCGCAACTCTTCCTCAACTTCCATCTGTAAGTACGCTTGCGCCAGGTCTATCTTGGTGAAGTGTTTCCCACCAGACAATGAAGCAAAGATATCCTCAATCCGCGGAAGCGGATATTGCACCGTGTGAAGCACCGGATTAACCGTGATCTTGAAGTCTCCACAGATGCGGACCTTCCCCGGTTCCCCTAGCTTGTTACTCGATGAACGCTTCATGACGGGAACAATGGGTGTGGCCCACTCACTCCAGTCCACCTTAGACAGTACTCCTGAACGTTCTAGCCCTTCCAGCTCAGCTTCCACAGCAGGTCGTATCGCATAAGGTACCGGTCTGGCTTTGAAAATGTTTGGGTTTGCATGTTCTGCAATCTTGATTTTTGCCATAATTCCTCTCAGTGTTCCCAGTCCCTGTTGGAACACCTCTTTAACATCATCCAATATTCTGGACAATCGTTCAGGTTTGACATTTTTTTTCCGGAATCTACCGTTATTGCTTTTAGGGAGTGCCAGTCCATATTTATTTTCCTGATCCACTCCCGTCCCAGAAGTGGTGGACCTCCCTCAGGTAGTACATATAAGTCCATACCTTGGTGTTCTTTGCCCTTGTGTACCACCTTGACTTTTATCTTTCCGATGGGGTATACTCTTTGCCCCGTGTATGTCTGCAATACTATCTCCGTATCCCGTAGGGGAATATGTGTGAATAACCTTTTGTAATCTTGCTTATTCATGACCGTCAACGCCGATCCGGTGTCCAATTCCATCTTCACTTGGACTCCTGCTATCTGAAGTGTGACCCAGATAGTTTGTAGGTCAGCTTCCTTACTCACATTGTGAATTCTCAGACTACCCAGTTCCTTGCTGTTGGAGTCTGAATCCGAATTCTGTTCATCCAAACTCTTCTCAGCCACCTTATGTACCTTTCTGCACTTTTCCTGCGGTGACTTTTTGTTGCTGGTCTTCTTTCCTGACCGGCATACTTTAGCTATGTGACCAAGCTTGCCACATTTTCTACATTCCTGATTTTTAAACCAGCATTGGTTCTGATCGTGTGTTGTCTTTCCACAACGATAACATTTCGCTGTACCCAAAGCCATTTGATCTACGCTGAGTACCGCTGCCTTCAGCTGCATTTCCGCAGTGCCTCTCGCTGCGGCTTCATGCGATGCTGCAATAGTGACAGCCTTATCAAGTGTAAGATCATTCTCTTCAAGCAGCCGCTTTTGTGTTCCTTCTTTCGACAATCCACACACGAATTTGTCTCTCAGTGCCTCTGTCAGTCTTTCCCCAAACTGACAGTATTTCGCTAGCTTACGCAGTTCAATTAAATACTCCGCGTTGCTTTCCTCTTTCAGTTGCGTTCTCGCATAAAATTTAAATCGTTCCGCTAACATCAGCGGTGTGGGGTTCAAATGATTTCTCAGGACAGCAACAATATTAGCGAAAGCCTGATCCGCCGGTTTAGCTGGTGATAGAAGATGCTTCAATAGCCCGTATGTCTTCGCACCCATTGAGTTTAGTAAGGTTAGTGCTTTATCTTCATCTGATATTTTATTTGCCTTACAATAAATCTCTATGCGTTCTACATACGTGGCCCAATCTTCAACATCGGCATCGAAATCGTTGATGTTACCACGCTTAGGCATCCTTGCAATCACCTGTGGTAGAAGGGATGATCACTGCCTGTTGCTGATGGAAGGCTTCGTGTCAGGATTCTTCCTTGCTCTTCAGACCCGAGTCTTTTCTCAGCAGGATGATGAGGGCGGATGCCTCTTCTCGACGCCCGTTAAACTGCCTTGGATATATCTCTGCCGCAGGGTAAGATCGTCATCGTCGCCACTGTTAAGTCTGTGTGTTCTAGTTATTGTTAATAAGAATCACTGCACACAGACCACAAGAATAAATTCAACAGGTCTTTACTAGTCGAAGGTCAGGCTGAACTGCCCAATAAATCATTACACAGCACTTATATACCGGTGTGGTCACCACCAGTATTACAGTATACAGCAGCCAAGATAAAGTAGTGCATCTCTTAAAATAGTTCTCTTAAAGGTGGAACGGTTACATACACCACAGCTTCCATGTGTGTTGTTAGTTGGTATGATTGCACTAGGATGAGGGTGAGCATGAGGAATAGCTAGTGAGATGGGGATGTGATAATGTAGATAGAGAGAGAGGGATGGGTGGATGTGCAAGTTATGTTGATGTGAGTAAGGATGTGCAGGAGTAGGGTTGGGAAGGCAGTGTGATGGGGATGTGATGAGAGGCACAGCAGGATGAAGGTGAGTGTGGCTTTGTACTCACGTTTCCTGATCTAATGAGATAATTTAACTGTTTGCAGCACTGCACCCAGGTCCTCCTGACCACATCCCTGCTGGTGACCTCCTCTGCAATCTCGAACCAGACTGTTTTGGTGCCCTGGGGAGGTCTCTTCCACACATTGAAAGGAAAGAGGACCTCCCTGCATGCTCTGACTCCCTCCATAAGCATATGGAGGGAGCCATTGGAGAACCTGGGAGCAGCCCTCTGCCTCTGTGTAGTCATTGTCAGTGTTTGCAGTGTCTCCAATAATGTAGTGGACTGACGGCACTATGTTACATTGACATTCAAATCCAATGTGGCCATGGCCCCTTTAAAGATCCAGGCTGAAAACGTGTCATTGATGACGTCACCAGACCCGCAACATTTAATTGGGCTGGGTAACGCGCAGGGCGGGCTTAATAGGCCCTATTAAGGGAAAGTTGTTTTCAGCAGCGGGATGGAGCCAGCAGTGGGATTGAGGCCCGCCATGGCGACCGCCCGCAGCAGACCCGCCCAGATAGGCAAAATTCTGGCTAAAGTCTCCAAATCAATTCAAAGGGGCTGAAAACCAATAAATCTCTCAGCATAAATAAACTACACCTCTGGGCATTTAGAGAGACAGAGAGGAGATTTGTGAAGTACATGGGGATATTGAGGGATTCAGTGAATACTGGAGAAGTTCCAACAGGCTGGAAGCAGTAGTTTTCATATTCAAGAAGGGTGATCGAGCCATATCTGGAAGCTATAGACCTATTAGCCCGACCTCAATAATTGGATAACGAATGGAATCAATAATCAGAAGCAAAATGAAATGCTTGAAAATAACCAAATAAATGATGTTCAAAATGATTTCACCAGAAGTACATCTTGTTGGACCAACCCTTTAGACATTTTTGAGAAGGTAATGTTACAAATTGATGGGGAGAAACCAAATAGCAAAGTATACTTAGACTCCAAAAACGCCTTTAATAATGTCTCTTCTTCTTAGGCAGTCCCTCGGAACCGAGGACTCCTGCTCCTATTTTTCTTTGTTTCTATGTTTCTATGACTTGCTTCCACATTAAAAATGAGCTCGCAGGTGAATGATTAGTCCAATGCGGGACCTACAGTCTCTGTCACAGGTGGGGTGGGTGAGTGGGGTGCTTGGGTTGACGTGCGCTCCTTGCGCTGCCTTCACTTGGCTTCCGCTTGCTCCCGGCGAAGAGACTCAAGGTGTTCGGCGCCTTCCCGGATGCTTCTCCTCCACTTTGTGCGGTCTTGGGCCAGGGATTCCCAGGTGTCGGTGGGGATGTTACACTTTTTCAAGGAGGCTTTGAGGGTGTCCTTGAAGCGTTTCCTCTGCCCACCTGGGGCTCTCTTGCCGTGCCGGAGCTCCGAGTAGAGCACTTGTTTTGGGAGTCTCGTATCAGGCATGCGGACAATGTGACCCGTACATCGGAGCTGATTGAGCGTGATCAGAGCTTCGATGCTGGGGATGTTGGCCTGAGCAAGAACACTGATGTTGGTGCGCCCATCCTGCCAATGGATTTGCAGGATCTTGCGGAGGCAGCGTTGGTGGTACCTCTCCAGTGCTTTGAGGTGCCTGCTGTACATGGTCCATGTCTCTGAGGCATACAACAGGGCAGGTATCACTGCTGCCCTGTAGCCCATGAGCTTAGTGCCAGGTTTGAGGTCCTGGTCTTCAAACACTCTCTTCCTCAGGCGACCGAAGGCTGCACTGGCACACTGAAGGCGGTGTTGGACTTCGTCGTCGACGTCTGCCCTTGTTGACAATAGGCTCCCGAGGTATGGAAAGTGGTCCACGTTGTCCAAGGCCTTGTCGTGGATTTTGATAATCGGGGGGCAGCACTGTGTGGCAGGGGCAGGTTGGTAGAGGACCTTTGTCTTACAGATGTTTAGTGTAAGGCCCATGCTCTCGTATGCTTCAGTGAAGGTGTTTACGATGGTTTGGAGTTCGACCTCCGAGTGAGCGCAGACGCAAGCATCATCTGCATACTGTAATTCGATGACAGAGGATGGGACGACCTTGGATCTGGACTGGAGGCGACGGAGGTTGAACAGTTTCCCGTTTGTTCTGTAGATTAGCTCCACTCTAGCTGGGAGCTTACTGAGGGTGAGATGGAGCATTGCAGCAAGGAAGATCGAGAAGAGCGTTGGTGCGATGACACAGCCTTGCTTGACCCCGGTTCGTACGTGAATTGGGTCTGTGGTGGAACCGTTGGTCAGGATCACGGCTTGCATGTCGTCGTGAAGCAGGCGGAGGATGGTGACAAACTTTTGAGGGCAGCCGAATTTGAGGAGGACACTCCATAATCCCTCACGGTTGACAGTGTCGAAGGCCTTTGTGAGATCAAAGAAGGCCATGTACAGTGGTTGGTGCTGTTCCCTGCATTTCTCTTGTAATTGACGTGCGGTGAAGATCATGTCCATTGTGCCCCTTAGTGGGCGGAATCCGCATTGCGACTCTGGGAGGAGCCCTTCGGCCACTGGGAGAAGACGATTGAGGAGGATTCTTGCAATGACTTTCCCTGTGGCAGACAGCAGGGAAACTCCTCTGTAATTATCGCAATCGGACTTGTCACCTTTCTTGAAGATGGTCACAATTACGGCATCTCTGAAATCCCCTGGCATGCTCTCCTCCTTCCAGATAAGAGAAATGAGTTCATGAATTCGCGCCAGTAGTGCTTCTCCGCCATGCTTTAGTGCCTCGGCGGGGATTCCATCTGCTCCTGAGGCCTTGTTGTTCTTCAGTTGTCGGATGGCCTTTTCAACCTCATGCCGGTCTGGGGTTGTGCTGAGATGGTGGCGGGTAGCATGCTGTGGGATGGAGTTGAGGACACTCGTGTCGAAGACAGAGTCATGGTTAAGGAGATCTTCGAAGTGCTCCTTCCAGCGGGCACTGACTGCTTGCCTGTCCTTGATGAGTACCTCTCCATTCTTGGCCCGCAGTGGGGAAGGGCCTTGGGTGCTTGGGCCGTAGATGGTCTTGACTGCGCTAAAGAATCCACGCACGTCGTGGTTGTTGGCTAGCTGCTGGATCTCCTGCGCTTTCTCCACCCACCATCTGTTCTTTAGGTCGCGAGTTTTTTGTTGGACCTCGGCCTTCAGGCTTCTGTAGAGCTGCTTTCTTGCTCTCGAGTTCTGTTGCTGTTTCCAGATCAGAAATGCCTTGTGCTTGTGGCTTATTAGCTCCGGGATCTCCTGGTCATTCTCGTCGAACCAGTCTTGGTGTTTCCTGCTTGAGTGACCGAGCGTCTCTTCACAGGTGTTGATTATGGAGGCCTTGAGTGCAGACCAGACGCTGTGGGCACTCTGTGTCTCTGCATCACTGGGAGTCGTCAGGTTGTTTGTGAGGCGCAGGTTGAATAGGGCCTTGTTGTGTCTGTGTATAATAAGACACAGACTGCAGGAGAAACGGTACAACAGGTGTTTACTGAATGAGGGTTACTCTAGAACTAACAATACAGATCACTACTCAGGGTTTATATACAGGTGTGGTCACTGCCGGTACTACAGTATACAGGAGCTGTAAAAAGTAGTCCTCTCCCTTAAAGGTACATACATTACAATTCCTCCCCTTTTAGATTAACAGTACCATAACACTCATTTAACAATTAAATATCAAACTAATTACAATTAACACTTTTAACATGCAACATCAGCTGAAAATAGTCTATTTATAAATTCAGTCTTTGGGGAGGCTTCCTGATTCTTTCTGGATAACGCCTTTCCCGAGTGTCTCGCTCTTGGTGCGGAGGCGATTCTAGCACCCTGTCGTCAGTTGATTCATCAGCTTCCAATGCTATTGTTTCTGAGGTAGATGCGACCTGTACGTCGGGTTCCTCACCAGGTACGTATGGCCGAGACATGGGGTTGACTCGTTCCTGTGACTCTCGGATCTAGTCAGCATGGCGTCTCACAATGTTCTCCCCAACATCCACTGTGTACATTAGTGGCCCCTGCCGTGTGCATATCGTTCTTGGTTGCCATTTCTCTGTTCGGTAGTCGCGGGCCAAGATTGGTTGCCCTACATTGAAGCTCCTTGTCGGCTTCTCATTGATGTGCTGGAATTGCTTACTCTCAACATCTCTTCGTACATTTGGTCTGAGCAAATCCAGACGAGATCTCAACCTTTGGTTAAAGAACATCATGGCCGGGGCCTGGTTGGTGACTGCATGTGTCGCATTTCTGTAAGCTAACAGGAAATTGTCCACCTTATGCTGCAGTGGAATGTCGTCATCGCACATGGCCTTTACTGCTTTTTTAAAGGTTTGTACGAACCTCTCAGCCAATCCATTTGTGGCTGGATGAAACGGGGCGGATGTGTAATGCCTTACCCCATTCCTTTTCATAAATCTTCGAAACTCTTCGGACACAAACTGTGGTCCGTTATCAGAGCAAATCTGCTCTGGCAAGCCGTTCCTGGCAAAAATGGTCCGTAGGACTGCAATAGTTTTCTCCGTGGTGGTGGAGGACATTTTGATCACCTCAGGCCATTTCGAGTGCGCATCCACGGCTATTAAAAACATTGAGTCCATGAATGGACCAGCAAAATCAATATGCACCCGTTGCCATGGAGATGAGGGCCACTCCCATGGGTGTAGAGGGGCATGTGGTGGTGCATTTTGGACCTTCTGGCATCCTGAGCAGCTCTTTGTCAGCTCCTCGATTTGCTGATCGATCCCCAGCCACCACACATAAGCCCTAGCAAGGCTTTTCATTTTCACCCCTCCCAGATGACCGTCGTGAAGCTCATTGAGCACTCTCTCCCTTAACTTGGGTGGAATTACCACTCGGGATCCACACATCAAGGTCCCCTGGCATACCTACAGCTGTTCTCTTCTGGATGAGAATGCTGGCAACAGTGAGTCGCCATGTGCTGGCCATCCCTTCACCGTCAAATCATATACCCGAGACAGTGTCGGGTCATTTCGGGTCTCCTTCTCTATACCAGCGTTAGTTACTGGCAAGCATTCAATTATAGTTGAATGAAATATTTCGACAGGATCCACTGCTGGTGCTTCCTCCGCAGTAGGCAGTGGCAGGCTTGATAACCCATCAGCGTTTCCATGCTGTTTCGTGCCCTTATACTCGATTTCATATTGGTGCACCCCTAGAAAAAGGACCATCTTTGTAGCCGTTGCACAGTCATCACCGGAACGCCCTTCTTTGGATTAAAGATGGAGACAAGTGGTTGGTGGTCAGTCAGCAAGGTGAACTTCTGCCCGTGCAGATAGTGATTGAACTTTTTCACTCCCCACACTAGGCTGAGGGCCTCCCTGTCAATCTGGGTGTAGTTACACTCGGCTGAGGTTAGTGACCGAGACGCAAAGGCTACTGGCCTCTCCGAGCCTTCCGGGAATTTGTGCGACAGCACCGCTCCAATGCCATAGGGTGATGCATCACACACCAACCGAATTGGTAGTGCTGGGTTGAAATGAGCCAACACCTCTTTTGATGTGATCAATGCTTTGCTCTTCTGGAAAGCTCATTTACATTCGTCACTCCACTTCCATGGTACCCCTGTTTGCAGCAGGGTGTTCAGTGAGTGTAGTACTGTAGACAAATTCGGCAAGAACTTATGGTAGTAGTTCACCAGCCCGAGGAACGACCTCAGTTGTGACACATTTTCCGGTGCTGGAGCCTTGACTACTGCCTCAATCTTTTCAGGGGACTTATGTAACTCCTCTTTATCAATAACGTGGCCACAATACGAGATCTGCTTCTGGAAAAACTCGCATTTGTGGCGATTAGCTCGGAGCCCATATTCCTTCAATCTAGTGAGCACCTGCTCCAGGTTGGCAAGGTGATCACTGTCATTTTCGCCCGTGACCAGGATGTCGTCCAAATAACACTGGGTCCCTGGAATCCCTTGCAGGACTTCTTCCATTGCCCTTTGCCAAATAGCCGGAGCTGATGCTACCCCGAACACCAGCCGGTTGTATTGGTAGAGACCTTTATGAGTGTTGATCGTGAGGTACTGTTTCGAGGCTTCTTCTACCTCCATTTGCCGGTACGCCTGGGCCAGATCAATCTTAGTGAAGCGTTTCCCTCCAGATAGCGAGGCGAAAATATCTTCAATCTGTGGAAGCGGATATTGTACAGTGTGAAGGACTGGGTTCACTGTCACCTTAAAGTCCCCACAGATGCGAACCTTCTTTGGTTCCCCAGGCGTATTACTCAACGACCTCTTCATTACAGGAACGATGGGTGTAGCCCACTCGCTCCAGTCCACTTTGGACAGTACTCCTGAACGTTCCGAACCTTCCAGCTCTGCTTCGACGGCTGGGCGGATCGCATAAGGTACCGGTCTGGCCTTAAAAAACTTTGGGCTTGCATTTTCCTCTATTTTGATCGTCGCTGTTATGCCTTTTAGTGTTCCGAGTCCCTGCTGGAACACTTCTTGTGCGTCAGTTAGCATTTTTGACAGTCGTCCAGGTGTGACGTCGTCATCCTTTTTGGCATCTACAGTCAGTGCTTGTATGGAATGCCAATCTAGCTGTATCTTCCGGATCCATTTTCGTCCTAGTAGTGGTGGTCCTCCATCTGGCAATACATATAGGTCCATTTTTGGTGTTTCCTTGCCGTTATATATAACGTTCACCCTTATTTTTCCTTTGGGGTAGACTTTTTGTCCCGTGTACGTCTTCAAGACAATCTTTGTATCTCTCAAGGGTATATGTGAGAATAGCCGCTTGTAGTCCCTTCGGTTTATGACTGTTAGGGCTGATCCTGTGTCCAATTCCATTTTCACTTGGACTCCTGCTATCTTGAGCGTGACCCAGATAGTTTGGCGATCCTCCGTTTTGATCACATTATGTAGTTTCAGACAACCCAGCTCCTCGCTTCCAGAGTCTGTATCACTTCTCTGTTCATCTGAACTACTCTCCGTCACCTTATGTACCTTCTTGTACTTCTCCTGTGGAGATTTCTTGCTGCTGGCTTTCTTTCCCGACCTGCAGACTCTTGCTATGTGTCCTACTTTTCCACACTGTCTGCACACTTTGTCCTTGAACCAGCAATCATTATGGTCTTGTGTTGTTCTGCCGCAGAGATAGCACTTCACTGTTCCGTATGACATTTCATTTGTGCCATATTCTTGCGGTCTCCATTGTATCTCTGCAGCGCCCCGTGCTGCTGCTTCGTGTGATACTGCAATGCTGAAAGCCTTGTCCAGCGTAAGATCCTTTTCTGATAGAAGCCGTTTCTGGGTTCCTTCACTTTGAAGCCCACACACAAACTTGTCCCTTAAAGTATCTGCTAGTCCCGTTCCAAACTGGCAGTGTTTTGATAGCTTGCGCAGTTCCGTTAAATACTCAGCATTACTTTCATCTTTATGCTGGTTCCTTTTGTGAAACTTAAATCTTTCTGCTATCAGCAGCAGTGTGGGGTTTAAGTGGTCCTGTAGGATTGACACTATGTTTTCAAAATCCTTTTCTACTGGCTTCTCTGGGGTTACTAGGTTTCGTAGTAAGCCATATGTTTTTGCACCCATTGAATTCAACAATACCAGCACATTCTTGTCATCTGGCACTTCATTCGCCTTGCAGTATATTTCTATGCGTTCGACATATGTCGTCCAATCTTCGACTTCATTGTCGAACGCTGTGATACTGCCACTCTTCGGCATTTTTGGGTGTGGTTAGACTGGCTTAAAATGGCGTCTCCCGCGCTTTCATTTCTTCCCCGCTGCGGCTTAAAATGGCGTCTCCCGCGCTGCTGCCAACGCCGCTCTCGGCGGTCCTCGTGGCAAATGGCGACGCCCTGTGGGTTTCGTGCGCTGCTCCTGCGCTGCTGCCAATGCCGCTCTCTGCAGTCCTCATGGCAATGGCAGCGCCTCGCGTTTTCCTGCGCGCCTCTCTCCCCCGTTGACGCTGCTCGGCCCTTGAACACCGGCTGCGCTCTGCACTTTTTCCTGCGCGCCTCTCTCCCCCGTTGACACTGCTCGGCCCTTGAACACCGGCTGCGCTCTGCGCGTTTTCCTGTGCTCTCTCTCTCCCCCGTTGACGCTGCTTAGCCTTTATCTTTGCCGATCGGTCGGGCTCTAGCCCGTCGCTGTCCGGGAAGGGTCTGCGCAGTACCTGTTGCCAGCCTGTGCCGCTGGACCACTGTGACTGGAAAGCCAAGCCTGGCTCTCGACAGCCTCCCCTGCGATGCTCAAATCTCCGCTGGATGACTGGCGGTTGCCCGTGGTCGACGCCCGTGCTTCTGGACGCGGCCTTCTTCCACTGTTCTCCAGGAGCGAATCCCTGGGAGGTGATGCAGAGTTGCAGGTAGGTTCGAATCTGCTCGTCGCCAATGTTGTGTCTGTGTATAATAAGACACAGACTACAGGAGAAACGGTACAACAGGTGTTTACTGAATGAGGGTTACTCTAGAACTATCTGTACAGATCACTACTCAGGGTTTATATACAGGTGTGGCCACCGCCGGTACTACAGTATACAGGAGCTGTAAAAAGTAGTTCTCTCCCTTAAAGGTACATACATTACAGGCTTTCTTAGCAGGGTCTTTGAGTGCTCCATTGTTAATTTTCCTGCGACATAGTTTCTGTTGCCGCCGCTGTTTTGGGGCTACATTGATGGAGATGACAGAGCGGATTAGGCGGTGGTCTGTCCAGCAGTCATCAGCTCCTGTCATGGCGCGGGTGATGCGGACGTCCTTGCGGTCCCTCACTCGTCCGATGACGTAGTCCAGCAAATGCCAGTGCTTGGAACGAGGGTGCTGCCATGAAGCCTTGTACTTGTCTCTCTGACGGAACAAGGTGTTGGTTATGACGAGGCCATGTTCTAAGCATTTCAACAGGAGGAGGGTACCGTTGGAGTTGGCTTTCCCTACCCTCTCTCTGCCGATCACACCTCTCCAGAGGTCTGTGTCCTTTCCAACTCTGGCGTTGAAGTCGCCAAGGAGGATCAGCTTGTCGCCCGTTGGGACTCGGGACAGGGCTTGTTCGAGGCTGGAGTAGAATTCCTCTTTGGTCTCGTCTGTGGCTTCCAGTGTTGGGGCGTACGCACTGATGACCGTAGCGCACTGGTTTCGGGCTAGGGTGAGTCGAAGAGTCATGAGGCGCTCGTTTATACCACTAGGGGAGTCTCTAAGATGCCCGACCAGTTCATTTTTTATGGCGAAGCCTACCCCATGGAGGCAGCGTTCTTCCTCGGGTTTGCCTTTCCAGAAGAAGGTGTAACCACTGCCTTGCTCCTTGAGCTGGCCTTCCCCTGCCCGCCGGGTCTCACTTAGGGCGGTGATGTCAATATCGAAGCCTCTGAGCTCCCGGGCAACGATAGCAGTACGGCGTTCCGGTCTGTCACTGTTGGGGTTGTCCATGAGGGTCCTGACATTCCAGGTCCCGAACTTCATTTTAAAGGGTGAAAGATGCCTGTGCGTGAATTCTTTTAACGTGGGGTGGCCATTGCACACCAGCTACCATACCGGCTTGACAGAGCAAGGTCTTGGTCCAATGGCAAGGGGATCCAAGACGATTGGAGACCAGGCTCTGCTACAACGGCCTAGCACACACACACAAACATAATGCTCCCTCCCTCCTTCCCGCAGGTCCTCTCTGCTTGGGTTTCGTAGGATGCATTGTGGTCCTCCCGACCTCGCTGTTGGCCCATGCCGCACCTTCCCTGGGCCCCGACCCCGCTGTTGGCCCACGCTGCGCCACTCCTGCGCCTTGACCTCGCTGCTGGGCTCGTCCTCATTCCTGGGTCCTGGCCTCGGACATGAATGATGTTGCCTCTCACAGGATTAAATTAGCATTGATATTCTCGCTTTGGGAGCTAAGTTTAAGTGAAGAGCCAGTGCTCACTAAAAATGTACCACATGAGGGATTCCTTTAAAAACTGAAGGAATTGCATAGTTATGGACATGAATTGGTAACTGGCTAGAAGGATAGACAACGAGGATAGTTATAAGAAGAGCTAGGTCAAAATTGCAGAAGGTACTGAGTGGGGTGTCCCCAGGGAACATAGGAACAGGAGTAGACCATTCCGCCCCTCGAGCCTGCTCCGCCATTCAATATGATCATGGCTGATCTGCGACCTAACTCCATATATCCGCCTTTGGCCCATATCGCTTAATACCTTTGGTTAACAGAAAGCTATCAAACTCCGATTTACAATTAACAATTGATCTAGCATCAATTGCCGTTTGCGGACGAGAGCTCCAAACTTCTACCACCCTTTGTGTGTAGAAGTGCTTCCTAATTTCACTCCTGAAAGGTCTGGCTCTAATTTTTAGACTATGTCCCCAGTCCCAGAATCCCCAACCAGTGGAAATAATTTCTCTCTATCTACCCTATCTGTTCCCCTTAATATCCTGAAAACTTCGATCAGATCACCCCTTAACCTTCTAAATTCTAGGGAATACAACCCTAATTTGTGTAATCTCTCCTTGTAACTTAACGCTTGAAGTCCGGGTATCATTCAGGTAAACCTACGCTCCCTCCAAGGCTAATATATCCTTCCTTGGGTGTGGTGCCCAGAACTGCTCACAGTACTCCAGGTGTGGTCTAACCAGGGTTTTGTACAGTTGCAGCATAACTTCTACCCCCTTGTGTTCTAGTCCTCTAGATATAAAGGCCAGCATCCCATTAGCCTGTTTGATTATTTTCTGTACCTGTTCATGACATTTTAATGATCTATGCACCTGGACCCCCAAGTCTCTGGATTTCCACTGTTTTTAGCTTTTCACCATTTTGAAAGTACCCTGTTCTATCCTTTTTAGGTCCTAAGTGGATGACCTCACATTTGCTTACATTGAAATCCATTTGCCACAGTTTTGCCCATTCACTTAATCTGTCAATATCCCTTTGTAATTTGATGCTTCCATCTAAACTGCCTACAATTTCACCTAACTTTGCATCACCAGCAAATTTGGATATATGACTTTCTATGTCATCATCTAAGTCATTAATAAATACTGTGAATAGTTGAGGCCCCAACACAGATCCTTGCGGGACACCACTAGTCACATCCTGCCAATTTGAGTACCTACCCATTATTCCTACTGCCTGTCTCCTGCCCATCAGCCAATTTCCTAACCAAGTCAAAAATTTGCCCTCAATTTCATGGGCTTCTGCCTTACTTAACAGTCTCTTATGTGGGACTTTATCAAATGCCTCTGGAAGTCCATATAAATAACATCCATAGATATTCCCCTGTCCACTACTTTAGTCACCTCTTCAAAAAATTCAATCAGGTTTGTCAGGCATGACCTGCCTTTTACAAAACCATGCTGGCTCTCTCTGATCAACTGAAAATTTTCGAGGTGTTCAGTCACCCTATCCTTAATTATAGTCTCTAGCAATTTCCCGACAACAGATGTTAGGCTAACTGGTCTATAATTCCCTGGTTTCCCTTTCTCACCATTTTTAAATAGCGGAGTGACATGCGCGATTTTCCAATCTATAGAAACGGGGTCTGTGTTGGTATATGTGAAAGACCTGGATTAATAGTCTCAGTACAAGGTAGTTAATTCAATAAGCTGTGGAGAACTGTGAAGTCAGATTAGGGATTTGTATTCGTACAAAGACACCATCATGGGAAGAATTTTAACCTAAAAAAACAGGTGGTTTGGAGCCATGGCGACAGTTAAAGTGTTAAAAATTGGAATCCCGTTCTGAACCCACCTCCAACCCGTCCACTTCCGGTTTTAACAGAGGCAGTTTGGGAGGTGGGACAGGGCGGGCAGCCAACTTGCTGCTGGGAGGCAAGCAGTTTATTTAAATGTTATAATGAGGCTGGAAGCCTCTTCTTTAACCTTCATTTTGTGTTTAACTGTAGCTGGTCGGGCTTTGCACACCTCGTGAAACTCGCCAGCTACAGGAAAGTGAGGATTGCTGGATCCAGGAGGTAAGTGTATTTACACCTATCTCCTGGATTCAGGGTCCCTACCTAACCCATCCCACGAGGCCGCCAATCGCCTCCCCCCCGAGGCCTCCGATTCCCCCCTCCACCCAGGCCAGCAATCTCCACCCACCCCGCCCCCCAGCCTCCGATCCTGCCACAAGGGCTCCCCCAACCCCACCAGGCCTCCGATCCCTCCACAAGGCCTTCCCCCCTCAGGCCTCTGATCCCCCCCCCCCCTTCTCCTCCGGCCCCTGATCCTCTTTGGACCCCCTTCCCCCATCCTCCTCCGGCCTCCGACTCTAAATAAATAACTTGAAATCATCAGTTCGGCAACAATCTTCAGGCAGTTTATGCCTTTCAAACAACACACTATTTAATTCTTTACATTAATCCTCGTACATCAAATGCAGAGGTGTAAAGAAAGAAGTGCCCTGCCAAGCTGACCAATCAATGCCATACAAACTTCAGTGCAAGGATTTCTGATCCTTGACTGCTCAGCTAGATACATAAACAAGGAAAATCATGAAAAGTATGCAGTCTTCTGTAACGGTTCCCGATATTTAAGCACACTTTTTATCTACATACATGTACATAGAGGGAACCTTCCCCCCCCCCGATCTTCTCCCAGCCCCCGACTCTCTTCAGCCCCGCCCCCCCCCGACCTTCTCCCGGCCCGTGACTCTCTTCGGACCCCCCCCCGCCAATCTTCTCCTGGCCCCATCCACTTCAGACCCCCTCCCCGACCTTCTCCTGGCCTGCGACTCTCTTTGGATACCTCCTGACCTTCTCCTAGCCCATGACTCTCTTCGGACTCCCCCGATCATCTCCCAGCCCCCCGATCCACTTCAGACCCTTCACCCGATCTTCTCCCAGCACCCCCGATCCACTTCGGACCCCCTCCCCAATCTTCTCCTGACCTGTGACTCTCTTTGGACACCCCCTCTGATCTTCTCCTGGCCCCCAACCCCTCGATCTTCTCCCAGCACAACCCCCATGCAATCCCTCCCTCCCTCCTCTCTGCAGCCTAGTGCCACACACGTACCTGCCCGAAGCCAGCCAGCCTCTCAACCTGACTGGATGTGGGTAGGAAATGGAGGCTTCCCATTCAAATCAGGCCCTGCCATAAAAGTCGTCAGGGCCGAGAGAAACCTGTTCTCCCGGATTTCCCGACTGCTCACTGTGTTCAAATGTCTGAGGCAGCAATAAGCAAAATAAACGGGGTGCTGTGCTATATTGCCATATTAGTTGAGTACTAATCCCCAGAAGTAATGCTGAAGATGTTCAGTGTTCTGGACAGAATACTGCATGCAATTCTAGACACTACAATATAAGAGGGCCATCCAGGCCCTAGAGATGATGCAGAGGAGAATATAGAGGGTGAACATATAGGGTGATTTCCAATGTTAGAGGAATAAGCTATCAGGAACAACTAATTAAGTTGGGTCTCATCAGCGTTGAAAAGACACATGTCAGAAGAGACCCTATGGAGATTGTTGTGTCTCCTTGTGTTCTTATTATATATATAATACAGACACTTTTAACTCATTTTAGTTTACAGTTTTTACTCAGTGCTTTCATGATGTTGCTGCCGCATGGTGCGGAGTGATACAAGATGTCTGACCTTGCACTGTGCACTGCCTGACACAGTGTGCCACATAGCAGTATAAATGCACTACTCAAAGTAGTTCCATATAACAATGTAACAAGTAGTTCCATTTATAATATAATAATGTAACAGAGATATTTAAGATAATTAACTGCATAGAGAAAGTAAACCTGGAACAATACCTTCAAATGACAAGAGGACATAGATTTGGGTTTTGAATGGCAAATTTAGGTCAGATAAAGGGAATAGTTCTTTACACAAATGATGATTGAGACTGGAATGGGTGGCAGAACTCGATTTTTAAAAATGCTTTTCACATTCTGGAAGGATAAGATTAAAGCCTAAATTTTGAGTCTGTGTTGTCAGTGCCGTACCTGTCACCAGCATATATTGGAAATTCATGGGCACATTGGAGGTGAATAAGGTAGCTTCCCATAGGCACAAACTTGGAAAATCTGCCCACAAATGCCTTCATCATCGAAACCTATTTTGTGATCTTGTGAATTATCAAACAATTATGGCATTGTTAACCTGGAAAAGTGCTTACCAGAGTTGATTCCACGGTTCTGTGCACCGGGCACATCTGGAGCAGAGTGAGGACTGAATCGGGAGAGCAGGCTCTGTGCCAATTTCATTCTGACCTGAAATTTCGCACTATCGTATTTTTAGTCAGCTGAAGTGATTGCTCCCAATTCCTATTCAACCCTCATTAAGTTCCAAAATTTAACACAAAACTATTTAAATGCACACTAGCACAATTCGGTGAAATTTGTGTTGCAATTGGTGCTTTTTCTTTGTGTGCCCATTTGGAATGGGAGCAAGGGAAGTTCCAAAGGCGCAGAAGCTCTTAAATATCTTGGATGATTTTTTTTTGTAATGTTAATGGTATGTTTACAGTGCAATATTTTTTGTTACACATTTATAAACTTTTATTAATATGTTGAATTCTCCCCTTTATCCCAACATTTCATGGTTATGGTGATACAAGATGAAAGGAGTTGTGCCAGGGAGGCCAGCAGACCCAAAATCATTCTGCACACTTTGGCAAACCTATTTGCCAATGGACCAGGACAACTAGGGCAAAGTATGTGCAAGCAACTAATCCTGTACGAAGAATAAAAAGAAAAGCAGCTCCTTTGAACAAGAAATTAAAGGTCCAATGCTTGAATTAAATGTCATTTTTAAAGAGCATTGTTGCTGTACTGGAGAGTTTACTTGAAGGCTCAGTTCCAAGGACAGGTTGTATCCACTGAAGTGTAAAATATGACATTTTTTGTTTCTCAAACATTAAGGTTTAAGCCATTTTTGGAGCATCTACAAATGCCTAGAAATGGTTGGATATCTACAGTTTAAAAAAAAATCTCCCACAACTGCTAAAAGCAGAAATTTCTTAAAGTCTACTCCATGGGTACATCTCAAAAACAATACATTGCTTAATTTATTATTACATGCATTCTTTAGCACAGTCAAAATCTCAAACAAATGGAGAAGCTTTAAATTTACACATGAAGGGCTGGATTTTGTCAATGGGGACGTGATGGAGGCGGGACTTCCATTTTTTGGGTGTAGTCCCGCCTCCATCGACTTGTGGCCAACCCACGCTATTTCCCTTGATTGACATTGTTAAACCTGCCCAGCGGGCTTAGCAGGCCAATTAAGGGACACCTGGTTACTGGTGACATCAGTGATTGACATTTCATCTGTCAAGAGCTTTTGACAGATGAAAAATCAACGTTTGACAGCTCTGTGAAGCTGTCAAACACTGACAATCTGTCTTCAACTTGCGTCTTTCTACTCAGACTCAGTTAGAGATCTCTCCAGACCAGAAAGCAGAATGCTGCAGCTTTTGATATTTCAGCGGCCATTCTGCTTTCTGTGCCGGTGAGCTGAGGGACTCCTGAGAACTGAAGAAAGGAAGCCTGCAGGAGAAAGTAAAGGTAAGTAAAACTTATTAAAACACTTTGGGGGAGAAATTCAGTATCGCCCTGTTTGGGGCGCCGTTATCGGCCGTGCGCAAAATTTAGCGCCTGGCGCTAATTATTGCCTCTGACGGCAAACTTGGCTTTTATCGCCCCTGGAGGTGATTGGAGTGCTAAATCAGGCACAACACACCTCTCTTAAGGCGCTATGGCCGAGGAGCGAGGCGCTACCTCAGAGCGCGGGCGCAGCACAGGTGCTGTCAGTTACCGATTGAACACAGACACACTGGCGCCGGTCAGTTCTTAAAGGGGAGGGTCGATCTTGCTCTCCATCCACACCCTGCTCATTGGAGCCTTGAATCTCGGCCTGGACAGACCTGTGGCTAAATCTTGCAGGCAAGGACTATGGAGAGGGCCAGGGAGCGAGCACGTCACTTCAACAAGTGGGCCTTGGAGGCTCTGGTTGGCGCGGTGGAGCGCAGAAGATCTATACTGTACCCAGAGAGTGGCAGGAGGTCTTTGCCACGTGAGTAGAGAAGAGTGTGGAGGGAGGTGGCTCAGAGCATCTCCTCAAGTAGCATGGTGCCCAGGACCCACATCCAATGTAGAAAAAAGTTCAACAACCTCACTCGGGTCGTCAGGGTGAGTGGCTTCTTTTCAAAACCTCTCCATCCCTCCATCTCAACCTCACTCTATGGCCAGAGGGTCTTAAAAGCCCCAATGCCCAACACTCATCCAAGACCTATGGCCCTTTCATCAAACACACACGCACATTCCACACTTTGCATACAGTAAGGGCTATTCAACTATGGGATGCACATCAGGCAAGACCATGGCTGCATACAGTAAGGGCTATTCAGCTATGGGAGGCACATCAGGCAAGACCATGGCTGTATATTTACTCAAATGCTGTCCTTTTTCTTGCAGGCCAAGCTGTCTTATAATAGGAGACAGCAGCAATGGACGGGTGGAGGGTGGCCTCAGCTGCAACCCCTCAGCGATCTTGAAGTGCGCGTCCACAGGATTGTGGCAAGCCGGGTGATCGGTCCCATTGCCACTGGAGATGCCGACCCGTTCTGGACAGCAATGGTAAGGTCATCACCTTTTTGTTCTCTCTCCTTCCACTTGTTCCTCACAACACCAGCCTTTGACCCTTTCAATCTAACTTACTAAATCGCTGCACTCATTCCTCCCTTGCTGCCACCCTGTCCTCACGCTAAAGCCACTGTTGTACCTCCCTGCTTTCAAATGATGATTCACCAGGTGAGGAGACGGGCCCTCAAGCTGCCAGTGGGAGTGAAGCTGAAGGCGAGGAGGAAGAGGAAGCCGGAGCATCAGCGCCACCCTCTCCCGAGGAAGCCCATGCCCACACTGGGAACACACCTTCCCTGGAGGGAAGCAGGGGGGAAGGGTCTGATGAGGATGAAGCTCCAGGACCCAGCGGGCTGCAGCAACGTGATGGGGGTAGGGAAGCTCGGGGGCATGGGGCAGCACTTCAGCATCCGGAGCAATCTGCTGGAGCACAGATTGCTGGCCTGCTGCGGCGCGGTGAGAGCCATAGGGAAATGTGTCCGAACCAGCGAGGATAGCAGCAGTCAGTGCTCATGTGGCCTCAATCTGAATCTGCATGAGAGCAGTCTGAGATGGGCTCATGGCAACCAGTGACTGCATTGCAGCACTAAGCATTTGCGTGGCATCCGCCTGTGCTACTGAGAAGTGCTCCACGCTCCTTGCCAGTGATTCAATGCATTTGGGCACCCTTTACACTGCACCCATGAGCTCAGTGTACCTGTGCACCGCCTGGGTGTTCACCTCAGCGAGGAGCCGCTCCTCCTCTGTGTCCAGTGCAGTAGAATTCGCTGGCATACTCTCCTCCCAGGGAGGTGGGAGTGCCAGTGTGTCGGTCGAGCAGGGAGTTTCTGTCCTCTCTCAAGATGACAGCATTCCTGCTGCCACCACTGTCACTTCTCCACTGCACTTGCCACCGCCTGTAGGACAGACTGCTGCTGCCCATAATAAAAAAGTTTTTGTATTCAAAATGTACATGTTTGGTCTTTGCAATCATTGTTGCCTTGGCCGGCTTAGGGGTTGCGGGTTGGTTTAATTCATGTTGTTCTCAATGGCAGAAACCATTTCCTCAGCAGGGGCCCAGAAGCGGCTCGCTATCAGCCGTTGATGGACGGCCCTTCCAGTTTCGACATTGTGTGCCTCCCTCCCGCCTTGGTGCTGCTGAACATCATCCTCCTCATCTTCCACCTCCTCTTCTGGTGGTGCTCCAATGCCTGGTGGCATTGGCTGGGTCCTGAGGATTGCCAGTTTATGCAGCATGCAGCACACAACAACGAAGTGGGAGACTCACTCAGGCGAGTACTGCAGGGCTCCTCCAGAATGGTACAGACAGCGGAACTGTTGCTTGAGCACGCCGATTGTGTGCTCAATGATGTTCCTGGTAGCGAGATGGCTCTCGTTGTATCGCAGCTCAGCAGTGGTGTTGGGCGTACGGAGCGGTGTCATCAGCCAGGTGCACAGAGGATATCCCTTGTCCCCGAGAAGCCAAACTCCTGGGTGATGCGGTGCCTGGAAAAGGTCTGCCACAGAAGTCTGGCGCAGGATGAAGGCATCGTGGCTGCTGCCAGGATAGTGGGCATTGACAGCGAGTATCAGCTGTCTGTGGTCACAGACCACCTGAACGTTTAAGGAATGGAAGCCCTTTCGGTTGCAGAAATCCTTGGCATTCTCATGCGGAGCACGCAAAGCCACATGCGTACAGTCAATAGCGCCCTGCACCAAGGGGAAGCCCGCTATCCTAGCAAAGCCCATTGCGTGTTCTTGCTGCTTGTCTGGGGTCATGGGGAAAGAGATGTACTCTCATCTCCTTTTATAGAGGGCATTTGTGATCTGACGGAATAAGCAGTGCACCGCGAACTGGGAGATATTGGTAATGTCCCAGTAGCTGATTGAAATGAGCAGGTGACATAAAAGTTCAGAGCCACTGTTATCTTCACTGCCACCGGCAGAGACGTCCTGCTCCTCAGTTGAGGCTGCAGATCTGGCTGCAGCAGGTGGCAGAGCTCAGTGACCACCTCCTTGCTGAAGCGCAGCCTTCGCAAACACTGCTCCTCAGACATATTAATGTAGGAGAATTGTTGGCGAAATACCCTGGGAGGGTAAGGTCTCCTGTACAGAGGCCTGTTGGCCCTCCTCCATCTGGCCAGGATTGCCACTCTCTCTCTGTGTCTCTGTGCCCTCCGAACCTGATGGCGCAGGACGACAGCCCCATTCATTGCAGCCCCCATAGTATCTTGGCAATCAAAGTAATGAAGGTCAAAAACCAAAGTACCTGCAAAGTTATGGTCAGAAGCCAAAACTATTTCAGACAGCGTTGATGCAATGCAGAAGTCTCTCTTTCTCTCTCTCTCTCAGAGCCAGGAAGAGGCCCCCTTTAAATAGCGCCCCCACAGTGACTGGGTGGCATTCCAGTCTACCTGTCATTGGTAGAGTCAGGCGGAAAGGAGGGGGGCACCACTCAATTTCCGTTCCGGGGCGCCCCAAGGGCGTTGCACGCTCGAATGATGTCAAGATCTGCGTGCGCAGGAAATCAGGCAATATTGTTTAGTGCCACCGCAAAATGTCCGGTCAATTTCGCGAGAGGCGCAGATGTCGCCTCGCCTGGGCGCTAGTTGCTTTGCGCCCCATTCGCGCCCTCTTAAGGCACTAACGGGAGGCGCAAACCAACTGAATTTTTCCCCTTTTACACTTACCTCACACACTTACCTCTACACACATGCACCCATCACTCACCTGCACAACGGACATCTCGACCCCTCCAACCCCTTCAGACCGACGGTCCGCCTTGCTAACTTGACATGGTTTGGAGCCGTCGGGAAGCCCACACTTTAGGGCTAAAAATAGGGGTTAGGCAAAAAACTGCCTGTTAACTAACTGTTAACAGGCAGTTAATTGGCACTAATCCCCTTCCTGCCTCGGGGAGGCGGCTCCCAGCTCAGGTCGGGTACCCGCCTCCTGGGACATTGGCACGGAGGCGGGTTGGGTTCGTGCCCCCCGATTCTGCAATTTTCCCACCACTCTCGCCTCCAAATCCGCCTCCACGGGGCTTGGAAATTCGAGCCCGAAGAATCTGTGCTCAGGCAGTTACAATTAACGAACCTTCTGCTTTCAGATGGAATTTTAATATGGGGTGAATTATAGACAAGAATTTGGTCCTGAGCCGATTGGGCTACCCAAATGAATGTGTATGAGTTCTAACAGACCATTAACCTGTAATCTATCTCCTTATCATATTTTATTGCTAGCAAAGCTGTAATTTTACTTGCTTTCATTCTTAATATAAACCCAGTGCTAACTCCAGAGAAACTAACCATGCAAATAAGGAGACCATCAGTAATCAAAAGAGTGTGTGCAAGTGAGTGTGTGTGTGAATGGGTGCCTGTCTGTAAGTGTGTTTGTTTATGTATGTATGCGCGTGCATGGAATAATATTAGAGGAAGCAATTTACAGAAATGTATCGCCAGCAATGGCTTCTCTTCCCGCCCCTGCAGCATTATCTCCGTGGTCCCCCAAGCCTCTGTCCTTGGCCCTCTCCTCTTCTTCATCTACATGCTGTCCCTTTGGCAACATTGTCCGCAGACATGGAGTCAGCTTTCACATATACATTGGCAATATCCAGCCTGACCTCTCCACTGCCTCTGTGCTGTCAAACAAAAGCATCCTAGTTGACCCTGAGCTGAGCTTCTGACCCCATATCCTTTTCATCACAAAGGCCGCCTATTTCCTCCCTGTGGGTTGTTGGCTAAGCACAAAGTTAGTGATACATGAGTGTGGAGGATTGCATTGAGTTAAGTTTTAAACTTGTTTGTGCTCCTGCAGTGTAGTGTCACAGAGGAGGGCTCCCCTGATTGTTTAAATGGTAAATCTTCAGTCTGGGGTTCATCATCCAGAGAGAGCTATAAGCAGAGGCTGGGGGAAGAGGAAGAGCTCAAAAATAGGCAGATGAGTCACCATAAGCCACTCTGGTGAACCTCCTTGTAGCTAATAGATATTCATAAATATGATAAGCTATACAAAAGCTGCATTTGAAAAAAGGAAGTTTTCAAAAATAAATTTATTAAAAATAAACAGTTATACAAATGATCAAAATCTGAAGGTAAAATTTGCAGAATTGCACTGTCAGCTGAGTTTCACTACTGTAATTTGTTTTCTTTCTTGCTGCCACAATACAGGCAATGTGTGGCTGAGAACTGGCCTGAAATCTTACATAACTGCATCCTCACTTGAGGCAGGAATGGTGCCTGCTGTGGGAAGAAAATAACTGTTAAAATTGGGAGAAATTTTCAAAACATTAGTTTTTATTAAACCAATTACTTTGTTGTATTACATAAGAAAATTCCAGATTTTGGTGGCAAAATGAAGATTGACTTGTAATCATTTTAATATTACCAAGATACACCCATTCCATATGTATTTTCAAATTGACCAATTGTTCTTCATTGATTTCAATGGAAATGAAACTCATGCAGGTCTATAATGGGTGAGCGCTGTGCTCCATCAGCTTGTCACTCAAGGTGTGAAGGTGAAAATTAGGCCCCATGCAAAGTGCAATAGTATTTTGAAAATATTGCAAATTTTGTAAGAATCCTATCTTTACCCAAGAAAAAAATGTTTTGTTAAACAAGATATGCTAACAGGTATGAAAGAGACCCCCAAGGCAAACTTACTCATTGGTTTAGAAAGATTGGTTGATATATGGCAATACAGATTTAAAAGAAAGCAGGTTTGATCCCTATTTTGTACTGAGCTTGCTCACCTCAAACAGGATGGCTATGGGATGGAGATGCTATAGTTGGCTTGAACATCCCCAGGATAAGGAGGGAAAAATCAATCAGGGTTCCTGCTCCTGATTGCTATCCAAGGAGCTCTGCTTGAAAGTGTGTGTGCAGATGTTGGATGGGGATATGACTTTGCTTTTTTATGATGTTCTCTCCCCTCATGGACAAATGCCCTATTAATACTCACTATCAAGATTCACACATGAAGAGCAAGTACTTGGCTGAGGATAGATAATGTTGCCCATGAAACTGTGCCCCAGTATTAATCACTACCACCAGGAAAGGATGGGTGAAAAATAAAGTAGGAATGAGTCTACTGAGATTGTACTTCATTTAAAAACAAAATTAGAATGTCACATGCAAAGCAAAAGGGAGAGATAAGGAGAAGCAATATCTGCTAATGCTGGAAATCTGAAATAAAAACAGTAAAACTATAAAAGCTCAGCAGGTCCATAGAAGATAGGAGCAGGAGTAGGCCATTCAGCCCCTCGAGCCTGCTCCGCCATTCAATGAGATCATGGCTGATCATCCAAATTTAGTACCCTGTACCTGCTTTCTCCCCATATCCCTTGATCCCCTTAGCCTTAAGAAATATATCTAACTCCTTCTTGAATATATTTAATGAATTAGCCTCAACTGTCTCCTGTGGTAGAGAATTCCACAGGTTCACCACTCTCTGGGTGAAGAAATTCCTCCTCATCTCTGTCCTAAATGGCTTACCCCTTATCCTTAGACGGTGACCCCTGGTTCTGGAATCTCCCGCTATTGGGAACAGCCTTTCTGCATCTAGTCTGCGAGTCCTGTTAGAATTTTATAAGTTTCAATGAGATCCCCTCTCATTCTTCTAAACTCGAGCGAATATAAGCCTAAGTGACCCAATCTCTCTTCATACGTCATTCCTGCCATCCCAGGTATCAGTCTGGTGAATCTTCGCTGCACTCCCTCCATGGCAAGAACATCCTTCTTCAGATAAGGCGACCAAAACTGCACACAATACTCAAGGTGTGGTCTCACCAAGGCCCTGTACAACAGCAGCAAGACATCCTTGCTCCTGTACTTGAATCCTGTCGCTATGAAGGCCAGCATACCATTTGCCTTCTTAACCGCCTGCTGCACCTGCATGCTTACCTTCAATGACTGGTGCACACGGACACCCAGGTCTCTTTGCACTCCTCCTTTTCCCAATCTATTGCCGTTCAGATAATAATCTGCCTTCCTGTTTTTGCCACCAAAGTGGATAACCTCGCATTTATCCATATTATACTGCATCTGCCATGCATCTGCCCAATCACCCAACCTGTCCAAATCATACTGGAGTTTCTCTGCATCCTCCTCACAGCACACATGCTACCCAGCTCTGTGTCATCTGGAAACTTGGAGCTATTGGCCTAGAAATTCGGTTTTGGCGCAGCGAGGGCTTTAGCGCCGGAAGTTAGTGCCAGCGCTAAGTCCCCCTGCGCGCGCCAAAAATTCAGTAGCGCCGCGCCCAAACGGCTGCCGGTGCTACTGAGGGGTCTCAGCGCCTCAAAACTGGCACCACGCGCCGCATTGCGGCGCTATTCCAGCGCTGCGGCGCCCGCTGCGGTGCGGCAGGCTCGGGAAGTGCAGGCCTCCTCCTTCCGTTAAGGAGGAGCTGGCTGCACCCGGCCGCGGCCCGCGATAATCTTTTTAAAAATGAGCCCGGCACCTCGGACAAGTGCTGGGCTTGCTTCTGTTCCGGGGGGGGGGGGGAAGTCCGGGGAGGGAGCTGCGGCCAGGCGGCCGGCGGGAAAGCGGCCGGCCGCCGCGGGGCCTTTAATGCGCCGGCGCAAAGTTCTGTAAGGCACCTCTGCCAGAACGTTGCTTGCGGCTGCCACGGGCGAGGCGGCCGCAACTCAATTTCCGAGTTCGGGCGGGTTACCATGGCAACCGGGACGCTGCGCACACCGATGACGTCATCGGTGCCGGCGCAGCGCTACCGGCCTAACGCCGATTTAGGGCCCCTGTCAATTTCTAAACTGGCCATAACTTCGGCGCTAGGCCCTCTAGCGCCTCAAAAGCGGCGCTAAGGCCAGTGAATTTCTAGGCCATTACATCTAGTTCCCTCATCTAGATCATTAATATATATTGTGAATAACTGGGGTCCTAGCACCGATCCCTGTGGTACCCCACTCGTCACTGACTTCTATTCGGAAAAAGACCCGTTTATTCGAACTCTTTGCTTCCTGTCTGCCAACCAGTTTTCTATCCAAGTCAGTACCTTACCCCCAATCCCATGTGCTTTAACTTTGCACGCTAGTCTCTTATGCGGGACCCTATCGAAAGCCTTCTTAAATTCCAAATACACCACATCCACTGGTTCTCCCTTATCTATTCTACCAGTTACGTCCTCAAAAAATTCCAGTAGATTAGTCAAGCATGATTTACCTTTTGTAAATCCATGTTGACTTTGTCCGATCCTGTCACTGTTTTCCAAGTGCTCTGCTATTACATCTTTTATAATGGACTCTAGCATTTTCCCCACTACCGATGTCAGGCTTACCGGTCTATAGTTCCCCGTTTTCTCTCTACCACCTTTTTTTAAATAGTGGGGTTACATTAGCTACCCTCCAATCCATGGGAACTGTTCCAGAGTCTATAGAATTTTGGAAGATGACCAGCAATGCATCTACTATTTCTAGGGCTACTTCCTTAAGTACCCTAGGATGTAGATTATCAGGCCCTGGGGATTTATTGACCTTCAATCCCGTCAATTTCTCTAACACCATTTCCCTACAAATACTGATTTCATTCAGTTCCTCCCTCTCATTAGACCCTATGTTCCCCGACATCGCTGGGAGTTTATTCGTGTTCTCCTTTGTGAAGACAGAACCAAAGTATGTATTTAATTGGTCTGCCATGTCTTTGTTCCCCATTATAAATTCCCCTAATTCTGACTGCAAGGGACCTATGCTTGACGTCACCAATCTTTTTCTCTTCACATATCTATAGAAGCTTTAACAGTCAATTTTTATGTTCCCTGAAAGTTTACTCTCATATTCTATTTTCCCCCTCTTAATTAATCCCATTGTCCTCCTTTGCTGAATCCTAAACTGCTCCCAATCCTCAGGTTTGATGCTTTTCTGGGCCAATTTATATGCCTTCTCCTTGGATCTTTTGCTATCCCTAATTTCCCTTGTTAGCCAATGTTGAGTCACCTTTTTGTTTTATTTTCATGCCAAACAGGGATGAACAAATTCTGTAGTTCATCCATGCGATCTTTAAATGTTTGCCATTGCCTATCCACCGTCAACACTTTAAGTAACATTCCCCAATCCATCCTATCCAACTCACGCCTCATACCATCATAGTTTCCTTTATTTAAATTCAGGACCCTAGTCTCTGAGTCAACTACTTCACTCTCCATCTTAATGAAGAATTCTATCATATTATGATCGCTCCTCCCCAGAGGCCTCGCACAACAAGATTGCTAATTAATCCTTTCTCATTACATAATACCCAGTCTAAGATGTCCTGACCTCTAGTTGGTTCCTCGGCATATTGGTCCAGGAAACCATCCCGTATATACTCTAGGAATTCCTCTTCCACAGTATTGTTACTAATTTGGTTAGACCAATCTATATGTAGATTAAAGTCACCCATGATAACTGCTGTGCCCTTATTGCACGCATCTCTAATTTCCCATTTAATGCCATCCCCAACCTCAGCATTACTGTTTGGGGGTCTGTATACAACTCCCACTAATGTTTTCTGCCCTTGGTATTTCTCAGCTCTACCCATACAGATTCCACATCATCAGAGCTAATATCCTTCCTTACTATTGTTAATCTCCTAACAGAGCATTTGGATAAACATAATTTAATAGGACAGAGTGAGCATGGTTTTATGAAGGGGAAGTCATGTTTGACAAATTTGCTCGAATTCTTTGAGGATGGATAAAGGGGAACCAGTGGATGTAGTGTATTTGGACTTCCAAAAGGCATTTGACAAGGTTCCACACAAAAGATTACTGATCAAGATAAGAAATCACGGGATTGGGGTTAATATACTGGCATGGGTGGAAGATTGGCTATCTAACAGAAAACAAAGAGTTGGGATAAATGGTTCGTTCTCGGGCTGGCAATCAGTAACTAGTGGTGTTCTGTAGGGGTCAGTGCTGGGACCCCAACTCTTTACAATCTATATTAACGATTTGGAGGAAGGGACCGAGTGCAACATATCCAAGTTTGCCGACGATACAAAGATGGGAGGGAAAGCAATGAGTGAGGAGGACATAACAAACCTGCAAAAGGACATAGACAGGCTAAGTGAGTGGGCAGAGATTTGGCAGATGCAATATAATGTTGGAAAGTGTGAGGTTATGCACTTTGGCAGAAAAAATCAAAGAGCAAGTTATTATCTAAATGGAGAGAAACTGCAAAGTGCTACAGTACAAAGGGATCTGGGGGTTGTAGTGTATGTACCTTGAAGAAGGAACTATATTCTGCAGCCCCTGTATACTGCAGTACCAGTAGTGACCACCCCTGTATATAAGCCTGTGTAGTAACTTTGTATAGTAGTTCCAGTTTTGTCTCCATTCAGTAAACACCTGTTATAACCAACTTCTGCAGTCCGTGTCTCAATTACACATGGACATTACATTGGCGACGAACAGATCCGAACTTACCTACAGTTCTGCACCACCTCATGGGGATCCATCCCTGAAGCGAAGTTATTAGAGGTCGAAGCCAGAAGGAAGAAATCCAAAAAAAGAAAAAAAAACAAACAAACAGAAGAAACGGGCGTCGACCGTGGGCAACCGCCCTCTGATTCATCGAATTCGAAGATTTGCAGGAGAGGCTGTCGAGAGCTGGGCTTGGTTATCTAGTCTATAGTGTTCCAGCTAATCGGGCTGGTGGCAGGTAGTACACTGATCCTTCCTGGGCTGCGGCGGGCTAGAGCTCGATCGGGTGGCTTTTCAACGCGGCCGAGCAGCGTTGTCGGGAAGAGGAGAGAGAGAGAGAGGGTAGAGCACACAGGGCGTGGCCGGTGCTATGAAGCCGGGCAGCGTACAGACCCGAGAAGAGGGAGGGAAGTGTCCCATAGGGTCTGCTCTGACGACGGGAACAGTAATTAAAATAAAAGAAAAAGAAATTAGAAGCGCAGAAAGCCGCGAGGAGCTGCAGTTTGCCACAGAGCGGCGTTGGCAGCAGCGCGGGGGAAGCGCGCGAAGACCATAGGGCATCGCCATCAAGGCATATAAGCACCAGCAACAGTGCTGGCAGCAGCGGAAAAGGCAGAAAGCGCGGGAGGCGCCAACTTAATCCAGCGGGGAAGAAGGCAAAGCGCGGGAGGCGCCATTTTGTTCAATCGGGGAAGAAGGCAAAGCGCGGGAGGCGCCATCTTAGATCTCCAAGATGCCGAAGACTGGCAATATCACTGCCTTCGATAATGCAATAGAAGACTGGACCACGTATGTGGAAAGAGTCGAAGTATAGTGCAAGGCAAATGAAGTAGCCGATGAGAAAAAGGCATCGGTACTACTAAACTTAATGGGCGCAAGAACGTACGGCCTATTGCGGAACCTGATCACTCCAGTCAAACCGATGGCGAAGAGTTTTAACGAAATTGTTGATATCCTACAGGAACACCTAAATCCTACACCGCTGCTGATAGCAGAAAGATTTAAATTCCACAAGAGAAATCAGCATAAAGATGAGAGCAATGCTGATTACCTTACAGAACTACGCAAGCTATCAAAGCACTGCCAGTTCGGAGCAGGACTGGCAGATACCCTATGGGACAAATTTGTCTGTGGACTCCTGAGTGAAGGAACCCAGAAGATGTTACTCTCAGAGAAAGAGCTGACGCTAGATAAGGCTTTCAGCGTGGCAGTATCGTACAAAGCAGCAGCAAGGGGAGCTGTGGAAATACAGCAAAAGCCACAGGAATACGGCACCCATGAAATGACACTGGGATTTGAAAAATGTTATCGCTGCGGCAGAACAACCCATGACCAGAAGGACTGCTGGTCCAAGGACAAAACATGCAGGCAATGCGGAAAGATGGGACACATTGCACGAGTTTGCAGGTCCGGGAAGAAGACCAACGACAACAAAAAGACTACTAAGGAACAGTACAGGAAAGTACAAAAGATGACGGACGGTAGTTCCGAAGACCAGAAGAGCGGTAGTGAATCCGGGAACAAGAGACTAAGCTGTCTCAAACTACACAACGTAATCGCAAAAGAGGATCACCGAACCATTTGGGTCACCCTCACGAAAGCAGGGTCCCAAGTCAAAATGGAATTGGATACAGGATCAGCCCTGACCGTCATGAGTCGACGAGACTATGAGCGGCTATTCTCACACATACCCTTGAAAGACATATCCATTGTCTTGAAGACATATACGGGGCAGAAAGTATACCCCAGAGGGAAAATAAGGGTGCCTGTCGAATACAACGGCAAGGAAATACAGAAATTGTATCTGTACATACTGCAAGATGGTGGACCACGGTTATTGGGACGTGAATGGATCAGAAAGATAAGTTTAGACTGGCACTCCACTCAGGCACTGACTGTGGCTGGTAAAAAGGATGACGACGTCACACCTGGACGATTGTCAAAAATCTTAGCTAACGCTAAAGAGGTATTTCAACAAGGACTGGGAACTCTTAAAGGCATAACCGCCTCGATAAAAATAGAAGAGAATGCAATTCCCAAGTTTTTCAAAGCAAGACCAGTACCGTATGCAATTCGCCCAGCCGTCGAGGCAGAGCTGGAGAATGCAGGCGTGTTATCTAAGGTAGACTGGAGCAAGTGGGCGACACCCATCGTTCCTGTCATGAAGAAAACGTTAAACAATAAGTCTGAGGAGCCAAGGAAGGTTCGCATCTGTGGGGACTTCAAGGTGACTGTGAACCCAGTCCTTCACACAGTACAGTATCCTCTTCCGAGGATAGAAGATATTTTCGCCTCACTATCTGGGGGGAAACGGTTTACAAAAATTGAGCTAGCGCAAGCATATTTGCAGATGGAGGTTGAAGAATCCTCTAGGAAATATCTCACGATAAACACTCACAAAGGTCTTTACCAGTATAATTGACTGGTATTCGGAGTAGCAACAGCTCCGGCTATATGGCAAAGAGCGATGGAACAAGTCCTGCAAGGGATTCCGGGGACTCAGTGTTACTTGGACGACATCCTACTGACAGGTGAAAATGACAGTGAACACCTTGCCAACCTAGAGCAGGTGCTCACTAGACTAAGAGAACATGGGCTACGAGCCAATCGCCCCAAGTGCGAGTTTTTAAGAAACAAATATCGTATTGTGGCCACGTGATTGATGAAGAGGGGTTACATAAGTCCCCTGACAAAATTGAAGCGGTAGTTAAGGCTCCAGTGCCTGAAAATGTGTCGCAACTGAGGTCATTCCTCGGATTGGTGAATTACTACCATAAGTTTTTGCCGAATTTGTCCACAATTCTGCACCCACTGAACGCCCTGCTACAAACTGGAGTAGCATGGAAATGGAGCGATGAATGTAAGCGGGCCTTTCAGAAGTGTAAAGGCCTGATCACTTCAAGAGAAGTATTGGCTCACTACAACCCATCACTACCGATAAGACTGGCGTGTGATGCGTCTCCCTACGGCGTTGGAGCGGTACTGTCACATAAATCCCTTGATGGTTCAGAGAGGCCGATAGCTTTTGCGTCACGCTCGTTAACTGCAGCCGAGCGTAACTACGCCCAGATTGACAGAGAGGCCCTCAGCCTGGTGTGGGGGGTGAAGAAGTTCAATCACTACCTGCATGGACAGAAATTTACTCTACTAACTGATCATCAACCTCTTGTCTCCATTTTCAACCCTAAGAAGGGCGTCCCGATAATGACAGCACAACGGCTACAGAGGTGGTCCCTTTCCCTAGGGGCACACCAATATGACATCGATTACAAAGGAACTAAACAGCATGGGAATGCTGATGGACTGTCGCGCCTACCGTTGCCGATGGTGGAAGAAGCACCTGCAGTGGATCCTGTGGAGATATTCCACTCGACCATAGTCGAATGTCTACCTGTGACGAATGCAAACATAGAAAAGGAAACACGAAATGACCCGACACTCTCCAGGGTCTATGATTTAACGGTGAAGGGATGGCCAGCACATGGCGAGCCACTGTTGCCAGCATTCTCGCTGAGAAGAGAACAGCTGTCAGTGTGCCGAGGAACCTTAATGTGTGGATCCAGAGTAGTAATTCCACCCAAATTGAAGGATAGAGTGCTCAATGAGCTTCATGAGGGTCATCTGGGAGGGGTAAAAATGAAGAACTTAGCCAGAGCGTTTGTGTGGTGGCCGGGAATCGATAGAGAAATCGAAGAGATGACCAAGAGCTGTACAGGATGCCAGAAGGTCCAAAACGCCCCACCACAAGCCCCTCTACATCAATGGGAGTGGCCCTCATCCCCATGGCAAAGGGTACACATTGATTTTGCTGGTCCATTTATGGACTCGATGTTTTTAATTGCGGTGAATGCACATTCAAAGTGGCCAGAGGTAATAAAAATGTCCTCAACCACCACAGAAAAAACTATCACAGTCTTACGAACCATATTCACCAGAAATGGGCTGCCTGAACAGATTTGCTCCGACAATGGACCAGAGTTTGTGTCTGAAGTGTTCCGGAGGTTCTTAAAGAACAATGGTGTTAAGCATTACACATCCGCCCCATATCATCCAGCCACCAATGGATTGGCTGAGAGGTTCGTTCAAACATTCAAGAAGGCTATCAAGGCAATGTGTAATGAAGACATACCCCTACAACACAAGGTGGATAACTTCTTGTTTGCCTACCGGAGTGCGACACATGCGGTTACCAACCAAACTCCAGCCATGATGTTCTTCAATCGGAGACTAAGATGCCGCTTGGATTTGGTTAAGCCAAACATCAGAAGAGATGTGGAGAACAGGCAGTTTCAGAATCTGAATGAAAGGCCAACCAGGAGTTTCAAGATAGGTCAACCAGTTTTGGCCCAGGACTACCGCACAGAGAAATGGCAGCCAGGAACGATCTGCACATGGCAAGGACCTCTAATGTATACCGTGGACGTTGGAGAGAGCATTGTAAGACGCCATGCTGACCAGATTCTAGAGTCACTGGAAAACGTCAAATCTACACCACGATCCTATACACCTGGTGATGAAACCGAAGTACCAATTGCATCTACCTCAGAATCGGTGATATTGGAAGCAGACGAACCAAACAACGACGTTGATCCCGAATCAACTTTGCCAGAAGAACCTGATACCCCAAAGAGGCGTTATCTGGACAGAATCAGGAAGCCTCCTCAAAGGCTGAATTTATAATTGATTAACTTCAGCTAATGTATATAGCAACTGTAATTGTAAATATGTTATTTAATTATTAATCGAATGTTATGTACTGTTTAGCTAAAAGGGGAGGAATTGTAGTGTATGTACCTTGAAGAAGGAACTATATTCTGCAGCCCCTGTATACTGCAGTACCAGTAGTGACCACCCCTGTATATAAGCCTGTGTAGTAACTTTGTATAGTAGTTCCAGTTTTGTCTCCATTCAGCAAACACCTGTTATAACCAACTTCTGCAGTCCGTGTCTCAATTACACACAGACATTACAGGGGTCCTGGTGATGAAACACAAAAAGTTAGTATGCAGGTGCAGCAGGTGATCAGGAAGGCCAATGGAATCTTGGCTTTTATTGCAAGGGGGATGGAGTATAAAAACAGGGAAGTCTTGCTGCAGTTATACAGGGTATTGGTGAGGCCACACCTGGAATACTGCGTGCAGTTTTGGTTTCCATATTTAAGAAAAGATATACTTGCTCTCGAGGCGATTCAGAGAAGGTTCACTCGGTTGATTCCGGAGATGAGGGGGTTGACGTATGAGGAAAGGTTGAGTAGGTTTGGACTCTACTCATTGGCGTTCAGAAGAATGAGAGGCGATCTTATCGAAACATATAAGATTCTGAGGGGGCTTGATCGGGTGGATGCGGGGAGGATGTTTCCACTGATGGGTGAGGCTAGAACTAGGGGGCATAATCTAAGAATAAGGGGCTGCCCTTTCAAAACTGAGATGAGGAGAAACTTCTTCACTCAGAGGGTAGTAAATCTATGGAATTTGCTACCCCAGAGAGCTGTGGAAGCTGCAACATTAAATAAATTTAAAATGGAGATAGACAGTTTCCTAGCAGATAAGGGAATTAGGGGTTACGGGGAGAGGGCAGGGAAGTGGACGTGAGTCTAGATTCGGATCAGCCATGATCCGATTGAATGGCGGAACAGGCCCGAGGGGCCGTATGGCCTACTCCTGCTCCTACTTCTTATGTTCTTAGCCAGCAATGCTACCCCACCGCCTTTTCCTTTTTGCCTGTCCTTCCTGAATATTGAATACCCCTGGATGTTGAATTCCCAGCCTTGGTCACCTTGGAGCCATGTCTCCGTAATCCCAACTATATCATATCCGTTTACCTCTATTTGCGCAGCTAATTCATCCACCTTATTACGAATGCTCCTCGCATTAAGACACAAAGCCTTCAGGCTTGCTTTTTTTAACACTCTTAGACCTTTTAGAATTATTGTTTACTGCGGCCATGTTTGATTTACACCCTTGATTTCTCTGACTTCCACTTTTGCTTTTCTCCTTCCTGTCTTTTGCTTCTATCCTTGCTTCCCTTTCCTCTGTCTCCCTGCATAGGTTCCCAACCCCCTGCCATTTTAGTTTATACCCTCCCCAACAGCACTAGCAAACACTCCCCCTAGGACATCGGTCCCAGTCTTGCCCAGGTGCAAACCGTCCAGTTTGTACTTGTCCCACCTCCCCCAGAACCGGTTCCAATGTCCCAGGAATTTGAATCCCTCCCCCTTGCACCATTCTTCTAGCCACGTATTCATCTGAAATATCCTTCTATTTCTACTCTGACTAGCACGTGGCACTGGTAGCAATCCGGAGATTACTACCTTTGAGGTCCTATTTTTTAATTTACCTCCTAACTCCCTATATTCAGCTTTTAGGACCTCATCACGTTTTTTACCTATATCGTTGGTACCTATATGCACCACGACAACTGGCTGTTCACCCTCCCCCTCCAGAATGCCCTGCAGCCGCTCCGAGACATCCTTGACCCTTGCACCAGGGAGGCAATATACCATCCTGTAGTATCGTTTGCGGCCGCAGAAACGCCTATCTATTCCCCTTACAATAGAATCCCCTATCATGATAGCTTTCCCGCTCTTTTTCCTCCTGTCCCGTGCAGCAGAACCACCCATGGTGCCAGGAAGTTGGCTGCTGCTGCCTTCCCCCGATAAGCCATCCTCCCCAACAATATCCAAAGCGGTATATCTGTTTGAGAGGGGGATGGCCACAGGGGACCCCTGCACTACCTGCCTATGTCTACTACGCTGCCTGGTGGTCACCCATTCCCTTCCTGCCTGTGCAGACTTTTCCTGCGGTATGACCAACTGATTAAACATGATATCCACAACGTCCTCAGCATTGCGATCCGGTCTGCCTGTAGCTGCAGCTGGGTACACTTCCTGCACACATGGTTGTCAGGGACACAGGTCCGTGAGCATTTGAAAAAAAGAAAAAAAGTTTAATGTTTTAGGTGTAGACACTTCCTTAGAACTAAGTGAGACCGAAACCACTGTAATGACCGGGAATTTCCTCAGAGCTGCTCATGCTCCTGCTCCACTGCTGCAACTTCGACAGAAGTGTGCCGGATACCCTGTTTACAGGCTTAAAAGAGATTTCCACCACACTTCTGGTGAAGTTATGGCAGTGGAGCAGGAGCAGCTCCGAGGAAATTCACTCCCACTGCTGTCTGTGTGCGTTCACTAGCAGTCTAATTATGCTATCATACCAGGACTCGTGTGGTATTCTGATTAAGGTTTTTCAATCTTTAATAAATAAATAGCAGGTTTCTTTTATATTGTGCACAGCATCATAAAGGAATACCACAACTGTGCTTAATGACTCAACCATCATCATACCTATAATTGGCACTGGGCCTTTATGCTGTATGGACATTGTACAGATTGCAGAAGAGTGTTACCCTGTACCTTGGAACTGGAGTACATAGTTGGTCTACACAAACAACTTAATTCTTATATACTAATATAAGAATAACTAATCATTTGAAAAGTGCATTTGTTTGTTTCAACGTAAATCTTTGCTGGAGGGTTGTGGCTCTTTATCACTGGAAGTTAGAATAGATACAAGAAATGAATTGTATGTGGATTGATGTTGCAGCATGTTTGATTTTAATTTTAATCTCTTGATTAAAAAAACTGTTTTATAACATTCCTTTGTGAAAAATAGTTTGCATCAGGATTTTGAAACAAGATACTTGTGATCTTTGCAACTGATTTTGCTCAGTAACTTTCTTTGCATCAGTCCTGAATCATTTAGCAATGTGATTAATAATTGATTTGTTTTCCTGGGTATTGAGTGACAAATTAAATTTACCCAAGCAACTGAGATTACAGAAACAGGTCTTGTCTGTAGAAAAGGATTCATTTTATGCTCAGCTCAGCAAGTCCAATGGTTCAGCAAGAATATTCAGTAAGTAATTAAGCCACACAGACCACAACATTTTTAGATTCGGTGCCAGTTTTAACGGAGTTAACGAACTACATCCAATGAGGAAGTAAGGGTGCTACAATTGGCCACAGTGCCCTTGGGTGAGAAAAAGAAAACCAGCCAGTTCTCTGCTGATTGCTATCCAGTGACCCGTGTGGTTGGGGACTGGATGGAACTCAGTTATGACAGCCTATGTGGTTAGGTAGCTTGGCTTCACTTATTGTTATGGCCAAGATACCAGAGATTGACTGACACCCATGAAATTGTACCCCCACAAGGAGTCACTATCTTGAGGAGTATAGAGGAGCGAAGGAAAATTGATAAAGGAAATTGGTGATGGAAAGAAAAATTATTATGCTAAGATAACCTATGCAACTGGAAAAATCATAGTGATACCTATCCCTAGGAGCCATAGTTTGCTTTGAAAGTACTACTGACTTTTAATTATTGGCTTTCCAATTGTTAAGTCTCTGTGTTCCTGGTGTATTCCACTGGTTGCATCTTTCCAATTAATAACTGCCATTAACAATTACCCCATGTTTTCTGCTGTCCATCCAAATTATTATCCAATTTACAGCTTCCTTATCCCAGGAATTTTTCATGTTAGCCATATCTTTTTATACAATTAGAGAAATTTTAGCATATTCTGCTTGTGGTGCCTGTGTTGATGTTAATCCCATTTCTCTGCTTTTCCCTGAAATATAATTCTTCAAGTGTTTATCCAATTCCCTTTTAAATGTTCTGATTGACTCAGCTTCAGTAGCCACTTGTGGTAATGCATTACATATCCTAATAACCCTTTGCATGAAGACATTTCTTCCAATCTCTCCAATTACTACTACTACTAATCCTAAATTTATGCCCTTTTTATATTAAATATGTTTTAAATGTCAGTCATTATTTGAACTAAATTATCATCATCCATAAATTCAGTTATATTCTCAAATTTCAATAAAATTGACCCATTTGATCAATTCATTTTAGCTTGGTAATGCATATCAATTACTTTTTTACATAACAGATTGCAATATATGCCCACACTACAAAGTCTGCACATTCAGAATTATGGTTCAGTGCATTTTTCAAAATTCAAATAACCTATTTCAGGAGTTTTTGTTGCCTATGCTATCTGTATCAGCTGCAAAAAATATTTTCTTGTCCTTCACTGTTCCTTACAAGTAGAAAAACATTTTCAGACTTCTTGGGACTTTCCACCCTGCCCATAATAGGTAGAGCAGGCATTATTTCCTGGAAACAATAGCCTCAGGCAGTTTTTGAATGATTGTTAGGTGATTGGGTTGGTTTGGGTTGGGTTGTGTTGGATTATTTCCTTCTCCACCTCCCCCAGGGATCACTAGTATAATAATGACCTCCAGCAACTTAGCCCCTCAGAATACCTACTAGGAGTAAAGGTTTTGCTCTGCGATGCTCTGATTGGGGTTGGGACTCCGTGGTATGCAATGTTATTTAGGTATTATATGCTTGAACAGCTTCCTTCAAGGCAAAAGCAAAATACTGCAGATGCTGGAAATCTGAAATAAAAACAGAAAATGCTGGAAATACTCAGCAGGTCAGGCAGCATCTGTAGAGAGAGAAACAGAGTTAACGGGCTCGATTTTAATTCCCAAGGCGGGTTGGAGTCGGGTTGCATGGTGCGCAGGATCCGGAGCCGCTTCCGGCAGGATCAGCTGCTGATGTCCGTTTTTTTTCAATGAGCTTGTTGATTTCAATGAGGCGTGCTGGCCAGTCCAATGAGTGCGATTGGGTCGGCTGGCCGCCTCTGATGGTGTCATCATAGCAGCTGCTTTTAAAGCTGTCATTCAGCCTCAGCCTTTCTCTTGTGGATTCTGAGACTCATTGATATTGATTTATATGCAATGACTTCTTCCAGAGGCAAGGCAGCTCCTCGTTTTAATGATGACTCTCTCCAAGTTCTTGTGGATGCTGTCAGAGGACACCAGGAGATTCTCTTCCCTCTTGATGGCTGGAGGAAGCCTCCTCAGCAGACCAAGGCAGCCTGGCTGCATTGCTCAGGAGGTGAGCACAAGGTCCATTTATGCACGTTCATGGATCCAGTGCCGCAAAAGGTTTAATGATCTTGTGCGAACATCAAAAGTGAGATCCCATCACACTTGCCTTCAATTTGCTTCCCTTCTCTTCTCATCACCAGCACTCTGTGTTGTAAGTCTCCTCCTTCACTTCCCACCTTACCCTTACTTCCCTTGCACCCTTACCTATCCATCTCTGTCTCTGTACTGAATCACTTCAGCATCCTGCCTATGCACCCCTTAGACTCGCTCTCACTGTCATATAGTGACAACAACTAACAATGCACAGGGAGCTACCTTCCTCTTGGCACCTTATCCCATCTTCGTCTCCCTCAATGCTTCTATGGTAGGGATTATTCACACTCACTCCATCACTGTGGCTGAAACACCGCTTGTGTCCCTCCTTGCAGGAAAAGATAGCCCACAATAAGAGGGAGAGAGCAAAGACTGGAGGAGGAACACCTACCCTAGCAACATTGACCAGTGCTGATAAGGCTGCAAACGAGATTGTTGGAGGTGGCGAGGACCTGGAAGTGGGCGATGGAAGGACAGGCACACTAGAGGAAGCTGGTGACATAATAGAGTTTCATCCGTCTCAGAATGCAATGGAATATGTTCATAGAGAATCGCATTGTATCATCTGCTCAAAAGGATGTGTCTGCTACATCAATATCAGATGTCTAAATCATGCCTTTACTCTCCCACAGGACCATCGAGCGTCCCTCTCCCCACGATCCAGGACGAAGAGCCAGACAACTCCTCAGAGGAACCTGAAGCCTCTGAGGGACCAGCGTCACCAGGACTCAGCGCACCCAGCACCAGCGCAGCAACGCACACCTCGGTGGGGCCATCACGAGCTAGAGTAGTGTTGCCACCTGGTCTATCACAGCGCACAAGTGAGCATCAGCAGATTGTGGAGACAGTGACAGCAGTGGAGAGTCCTCATTGGAGGGCGCAGGACTCTCCTAGCTCTACTGAGCTGCATGCAGATGCTGTGCCTCTGGGGCCATCAAGAAAAAGTGCATCTCAGGAAATACAGGAACAAGTGCAGCAGTCTCTGGAAGGGTTTGCCTCCAGGGTTAGTACGAGTGTGGAGAGAATAGAGGAGTCCATCTGTAACATCAGCACTGCCGTGGTGCAGGCAATGGCACATGAACGCACCACCATGGACAGGATGAAAACCTCCATGGAAAGGCTGGCTACCTCAGCGGAAAGGATGGCTACCGCCATGGAGGAAATAAGTCGCCAGAGTCGGGAAAACATGGTGACTGTTCAACATAGAATGTCATCTCTGGAGGAGCAATGGACAGCTATTGAGCAGAGAGACCAGAGCTTCCTGGGCATCCTTTTGATGAGGACTGCCAGTGCAGATACAGGTCCTCGTGGTCCCCCTGATATGCAGCAAGGTGCTCTCCAGCCACTTGCCAGCACTGAGGTGTGGCTGACCCATGAGAGAAATGTTGTTGGCAGGACAGAAGGAAGTGTGGGCTCCTCTCAAAGCGCTCACACAACCATGCCACTGTGGAGCCCTCGGTCAGAGACTCACTTTGCAGCGACAACTGAGATGACCGTTTCAGCCCCTGCACAGCCGCAGGAAGAGCAGACTGTTGAAGAGCCCTCCCAGACTCCCAAACCCAGAGGACGCCTGCCAAAGGTGTCTAAGCAGGCGCAGCATAGAAGTGAGCAAGGTGCTTCTACATCTGCTGAAGCCACAGGGGAAGCACTATGTAGAAGCACGGGTAAGAGAAAGATTAAGCACCTATAGTCACAAGGGTAGTCACTTGGGTGATTTGTCTTTTTTTTCTCACTGTTGTTGGTTTATTATCTTTTTGTGATGTGTAAAAGAAAAATGATGGCAAACAGTTGATTGTGTGGCCTATGTGTTCTGGGAAATGGCAAAAGCGCATTGAGAGCTCAGGGCGACTTACATTTGTAATGCTTATGGTAAAGCGATAGGAAATAACAGGGTATACAAAGATGATGTATGACATTGGACAAATGTCGCATGTAATTACAGAGCCATATGGTAGCCACCTATGGTTGAAGAGTAAGCTTATGTTAATGTGGCCTGGCAGTGTGCATACTCTGCTTGACGGGCAGCAGTGAACTGGAAAGATGCTGCATTGGTCACAACAGGGCATGCAAGGTGCCCCTCATCCTCCTCTTCCCAGGAAGAGATGTGGTGAGCCACACGGCTGCTCCTGCAATTGTGAGGGCCAGGATGAGAGGGCATAAATGTTTCCCATCCCCTTGCTATAGTTTTCATTTGAGGCAACAAGCTTGCAAGCGCACAGTCGAAGTGGCCTGAAATTATTCCATTCAGGTCACACTGCAGACGGGTGTCAGCTTGAACAGTCACAAGGTCAGTAGATTTGCAAAATCTTATCCCATACCTACAACAGCAAAGTTGTTGCATTTGAAAGTCAGCCATGTTTCAGGGGCTCTTTTAAAGCACTCCACCATTGCATACAAATCATGTCCGCCAACAACTCGTCTCCTTGAACCTGGCCTGTTTCTGACAAGTTGGGAAACAGGAGCCAGAAGCAGGAAAATGGGAAGCCACCATAAAAATAGAATTAGCAAGGCAGTTAACAGGCTCTTAACTGTCTTAACTACCTGTTCCACTGGTTCCAGTCGGGTCAATTTGGGAGCGGTTGAACAGACACTCACGAAAATCGGGTGGGGGCGGGATGGAGGGGGCTTGGGTGTCTGAAGCCATTTTTTCAGATTTTCACTGACCTGCCTCCAAACCTGCCTCCTCGGGGCTATCAAAATCGAATCCAACGTTTCAGGTCGATGACCCTTTGTCAGAGCTGGAATAAGTTAGAGATGTAACAGATTTTTAAGCAAATGTAGGGGCAGGGAAAGGGAGGAGGGAAGGAAAGAACAAAAGGGAAGGTCTGTGATAGGATGGAAGGCAGGAGAGATTAAAAAACAAAAGGGATGATGCTGCAAGGCAAAAGGAGATGGAAATGGGAAAAGTTAAGAAACAAAAGATGACTGTAGATGAGGTGTAAATGGTAATGGCAGAATGATCGACAGCTGCCGTGTGGGAGAAGAAAAAAGAAAAACATTTTTAAAAAGGGGCCGAGGTTATAGTCTGAAATTGTTGAACTCAATGTTGAGTCCAGAAGGCTGTAAAGTGTCTAATCAAAAGATGAGGTGCTGTTCCTCGAGCTTACATTGAGCTTCATTGGAACAGTGTAAGAGGCCGAGGACAGAGAGGTCAGAGTGGGAGTGGAGCAGAGAATTAAAGTGACAGGTGACCGGAAACTTGGGGTCACCACCAAACACATCTTCCCCTCCCCTCCCCTTGCAGCATTCCGAATGGACCGCTCCTTCCACAACACCCTGGTCCACTCCTCTATCACCCCCAACACCCCTTCCCCTTCCCACGGCACCTTCCCATGCAAGCGCCAAAGATGCAACACCTGCCCTTTTACCTCCTCCCTTCCCACTATCCAGGGTCCCAAACATTCCTTCAGATGTTGCCTGACCTGCTGAGTATTTCCAGCATTTTCTGTTTTTATATTAGTAACACTTGTTTCTTCTAAAATCACTATTGAATACTAAAGAAAAGAGTTTGTAAATAGCTCTCTCCCCAAAAATCCAATTTGTTTTGCATCTGCTCTGTAAGTTCCCATTGTAGCCATTTAGTGTCAGCCACAGGTGACAAAAGGAATGTAAAATGTGTAACTTGTATTACCAGTTCAGTTGTGCAGAAGAAGAGTTTCTGCTTACTGCTGGAAACTATGGAGATTGGTTCTATTCCTGAATGTGATGTGCAATTATGTCTTTTTTGAATGAGTGAACTGTAAACAGAAAGGAAATTAAAAAGAGGTTAATTAAATGCAATCCAGCAAACACTGCATTTTAAAACTGCGTCACTTGAATTTTAAGGAGCTGCATATTTTTGATAATTTAACTTGGGGAAATGTGTTTGAATGTAGACTCTTGCATATCCAGAAAAGTGCATAAATGAACACATAGGTCCTGAATTTCCATGGCAATTGTCCCAATTTCCTGTCATTAATTTTGGTGGGTGATCAGCAGAACTCCAGGCTGTTTATGACATTCCTCCAGGGATTCCACTAAAGTTATGGCAGGCGTGCCCCTCCTTGCTCCACAAGAATAGCATGGGTCACTGCCGGCCAGGCTCCCTGTGACCGACATCGCAACCCCCTCCCCGGATCTATCTTTTTCCCAATATTGCACCATTCCGGGAATGGCAAGCTGTATCAGGATGCATGTTTGGGACATGCAGCTTGCTGAAATTTTTTTTAAATTTGTTTATGAGATGCCAGAGAAGGTGGTGGTGAGCCACCTTCTTGAACCGCTGCAGTCCATAGAGTCATAGAGTCATAGAGTTTTACAGCACAGAAAGAGGCCCTTCGGCCCATCGTGTCCGCGCCGCCCATCCACCCCTGTCCTGTCTAATCCCATTTTCCAGCATTTGGTCCATAGCCTTGTATGCAATGGCATTTCAAGTGCTCATCCAAATGCTTCTTGAATGTTGTGAGGGTTCCTGCCTCTACCACCCTCTCAGGCAGTGAGTTCCAGATTCCAACCACCCTCTGGGTGAAAAAGTTCCTCCTCAAATCCCCTCTAAATCTCATGCCCCTTACCCTGAATCTATGCCCCCTTGTTATTGACCCCCCTACTAAGGGGAAAAGTTCCTCTTTATCTACCCTATCTATGCCCCTCATCATTTTGTACACCTCAATCAGGTCCCCCCTCAGCCTTCTTTGCTCCAAGGAAAACAACCCCAGGCTGTTTAGTCTTTCTTCATAGCTGAGGCGCTCCATCCCAGGTAACATCCTGGTGAATCTTTTCTGCACCCTCTCCAAAGCAATCACATCCTTCCTATAGTGAGGCGACCAGAACTGCACACAGTACTCCAGCTGTGGCCTCACCAGCGTTTTGTACAGCTCCATCATAACCTCCCTGCTCTTATATTCTATGCCTCGGCTAATGAAGGCAAGTATCCCATATGCCTTTTTAACCACCTTATCTACCTGTTCCGCTGCCTTCAGAGATCTATGTACATGTACACCAAGGTCCCTCTGACCCTCTGTACTTCCTAGGGTCCTACCACTCATTGTGTATTCCCTTGCCTTATTTGTCCGTCCAAAATGCATCACCTCGCACTTTTCAGGGTTAAATTCCATTTGCCACTTTTCCGCCCATCTGACCAACCCGTTTATATCGTCCTGTAGCCTGAGGCTTTCCTCCTCACAATTTACCACCCCACCAATTTTCGTGTCATCTGCGAACTTACTGATCATACCTTTTACATTCTCATCCAAATCATTTATGTAGATCACAAACAACAAGGGACCCAGCACCGATCCCTGAGGTACCCCACTGGACACAGGCTTCCAGTCACAAAAGCATCCTTCGACCATCACCCTCTGCCTCCTGCCACTCAGCCAGTTTAGGATCCAACGCGCCAAGGCACCCTGGATCCCATGGGCTCTTACCTTCTTGACCAGTCTCCTATGCGGGACTTTGTCAAAAGCTTTACTGAAGTCCATGTAAACCACATCCACAGCATTTCCCTCATCCACCCCCCTAGTCACCCCCTCGAAAAATTCAATCAGATTTGTCAGACATGATTTACCCTTGACAAAACCATGCTGACTATCCCCGATTAATCCTTGCCTCTCCAAGTGGTGAAGGTACTCCCACAGTGCTGTAAGGTAGGGAGTTCCAGGATTTTGACCCAGCGACGATGAAGGATCGGCGATATACTTCTAAGTCAGGATGGTCTGTAACTTGGAGGAGAACTTGGAGATGGTGGTGTTCCCATATATCTTAATAAGGCCCAGCGTCAAAATGGACAGGCCTCCCAGCGGGACTATCAGGTTGCACTCCACCTGATAGTTAAAATCTATCCACTGTTTCACTACTGCATGAACATTTTTAGCATCATAAAGACTTTTGAGATGCCTTCTATGTTTACGATTAAGATACAGCATCCTTTTATAATATTACTGCATTTTGCATGGTGTTGCTCAGAGGTTGTCATGAAGGGCAGACTACAGATGGTAGGGGCAGATGTGGATCAGACAGGTCCAGGTAGAATTTGGAAGGTTAGGGTGAGGTTTGGGAACTGTTGAGTTTTGGGAAGGCAGATTTAAATAAATATATTCTTGGAATATGGGTGACACTGGAAAGGTTGCATTTATAGCCCATTCCTAGTTGCTCTTAAAAAGTGGTGGAGGGCATTATGTAGAGAATTGCAAGATATTGACCCAGCAATGATGAAACAATGGTGATATATGTCCAAGTCAGGATGGTGTGTCCTGGAGGAGAGTTTGGAGGTAACAGTAGACTGTTTTATGCTGGAAGGTGTTGAGCTTCTTGTATGCTGTTGCAGCTGCATCATACTACTGGCTTAAGCCTTGCAGATGGTGGAAAGGCTTTGAGAGTCAAGAGGTAATCCATGTCATAGGGTATCCATCCTCTGCCAGAAACTCGCTGGACTGCAACAGTGGCCCTAGTCTACTCTGCTGCAGAATACTGCTCTGCCTTGTGATCCTGCAGCGGCCACACAAAGATCATGGATGTATAGCTAAACACCGCCATGAGGATGGTGTCAGGGATGCTTAAGTTCACCCCAACTAAGTGGCTCCCGGTGCTGTCCTACATTGCCCCGCCTGCCATTCGCCACAACGCCACCGTGCTCTGTGAGATGGAAAAAGTCATGAGCAACATCGACCTCCCCATTCACGAAGACTTGAAAAACCCACCATGAGAGTGTTAAAATTGCGTCGGCCATTCTGGGAAACAGCAGACAATATTCATGCAGTTGGTATCGACCCACTATCCAGATGGACGGAATCGTGAAACACATGCAACTTAAAGAACCAACACCTTATCACTGACCCAACAACAGAGGTCCCTGGCTTCAACCTTCCTTGAAGACAGTGGACGGCGCTCAACCAAATCCGCACAGGGCATGGACAATGCGGCCACCTGCTCCACAAGTGGAAGATGATGGACGACCTGAAGTGTGACTGTGGCCATAAGTCTCAGAACATGGAACACATCACATCAACCTGCCCACTAAGATCTGTTGTGGGACCTCATTTCTCCACCCAGCATCTCAGGAGGCCATCGAATGGATAGCCAAACTAGACATCCCATTGTAAGCTTTTCCCATCATACAAAAGTAGTAGCAGTAGTAGTAGTACCTCTGCCCTAGTCTTGTAGCTAGGCTGTTGAGCTTCTGCTGGATGTTGATGGTGGGGAACTTGATGATGGTGGTGCTATTGAAGGTCAGGGGAAGGTGGTTGTGCCTTTTATTGTTGGAAATGGTCATTGCCTGCTATTTGATGTAAATGTTGTCAGCCTATGTCTGTATGCTATCGAAGTCCTTCTGTATAGCTGGTATCGTTATTGGAGCAGTTGTGAACATAACTGAACACTATTGTCAGTGAACAGCCCCACTCCTGACCTTATGATCAGCTGAAGATGGTTGGGCAGAAGACGCTGCTTTAAGGAACTCCTGCAGTAATGTCCTGGGCTGTGACAATTGGTTTCCAGAAACCATGGCAATCTTCCTTTGTGTCAGGTTTGACTCCAGCAATCGAAAGATTGTTCCCTTGACCTCAGTTTTGCTAGCACCCCTTGCTGCCTTTCTTGGTTGATATCAAGGGCAATTACTTTCACCTATCCTCTGGCATTCAGTTTGTGTCCACTCCTGGATCAAGTCAGTGACTAACCCAAACTGAGCATCAATGAGCAGGCTATTGATGAGTATGTGTTGCCTGTGCTTGGACTAACATATCTAGCCGGAAAATGCTGGAAATACTCAGCAGGTCAATGAGCATCTGTGAACCCTTCATCAGTTGGCTGAAATATTAACTCATTCTTTCTCTCCACAGATGCTCAATGGCCCGCTGAGTGTTCCCAATGCTTTTTGTTTTTGCTTCAGGTTTCTAACATTTGCAGTTTTTTGCTTTTTGTTTGTGATCTATATCTAAAGTAAAGCAGAAAGAAATTGGTTAATTGTCAGCAGTTTAGAATTTATTTTAGAAGAAGGTTTAAAATGTTTTAATATCTGTATTACTGCCATATAATATCCTGTGTAAAAGTAGAAAAACTCAAACTGGCACAAGGTGAGGTGGAAATGATAAATCTGAATCAAATAGTCTTTTATGTGCAAGGCATTTTACATACACTAGGTGGCAGTAAAACTACATCCGGTTTGTAAGTGGTGCAACTCTAGTATGATGATCACACAGGCTGTTTGTTTGTGCTGTTTTATACCAGGCAGGGATTTGCAGACAATGGATGAACATATTCAGGAACAACACTTGGGTCCTGAAATTATGGGATTCCTCCTTGCAACATAAGTGCACCGGGGTGGAAAATCTGAGGGCTGGATTTTCTCAATGGGCTGCGGGCTTAGCAGGACAATTAAGGGAAAGCCGGTGATAGAGAGTGTCAGCATATGACGTTGCATCTGTCAAAATTTTTTTACAGATGAATTGTCAGCGTTTGACAGCTTTGAGAAGCTGTCAAACACTGACAATCTCTGTTCTAATGTAAGCTCTTGTAATGAATACTCACCAAACCTCTCTCCTTATCAGAAATCAGATGGCTACTGCATCTGAGAATGCAGCAGCCATTCTGTCATCTCTGCCGTGGAGATGAGGCACATCCGGATCCCCAAGGGTTGAAGCCTGCAGGAAGAAACAAAGGTAGGGAAACTTTTTCTAACACTTTTCACTCACCTCTCATACTTACCTGTCCACACTTGCACCCATCACTCACCTCCACAGTGCACTTTTCGACCCCTCTCATCCCCACAGGCCCACTGCTCGCCTCGCTGACCCTGGCGGGGTTTCCCGACATCGGGAAGCCCGAACTTGTGATGGTAAAATGGGGATAAGCCTCTTAATTGCCTGTTAACTACCTGTTACTCACTCCCAGTTTCTGCTATTTTCCCGGCAGTCCCGCCTCCAAACCCGCCTCCCCAGGGCTGGCAAAATTCCCCCCTGACTGTCCATTCCAGTAAACGCAGACCCCATCCCAAATTGAAGATTTGGCTCATTTTCATTGCTAGGGTGGGTGCATCACTCCTGCAGGGGCACTTCAGTGGTGCCCACTGCGAACTGCCGCTAGAATATCAGAGCAGCACCATGCCACTCCAATAGCGGAGAGGAGGCCCAGGAGTGCGGTTTGAACAGAGTGCTGCGAGTTGGGTGAATCAGGGAGTTAGGTGAGGAGTGGAAGGAGGAGCTCCCTTGCTTCGCCTTTGTTTTTTCTAACTTTTTGCCCTGTAGGAATTGGTCCTCAGAGACCGGTGTCGGGAGCAGCAGGAGAGCGGCAGCACAGTGAGTATTTAAACTCAATTTCGCGGGCTTTTTTCCTCAGAGACTTACCAATCTCGCAGACCGGCGGCAGCGTTCCAGAGCCACGTCATGATTCAAAAAGTGATGCAGGCAAGAGGAAGTAGCTGATAGACTGAGTACTTATACTACTCTATAGCTTGACAGTTAAAGTTAATAGTTTATAAAGTTTAGAAGGTCTTAATTTTTGTGGTTTATAGTTTCTAAGGTCTCTGTTGTGTAGCAGGGAGTGCTAGTAAACAAGGGCCCTTGAGTATATCATTTAATGATAGTGTAATTAGTGGTATTGATTTAATTTGAATTAATTAAAGGGTAAGTCATGGCAGCACAGCTCGGGCCTGTGGCATGCTCCTCCTGCTCTATGTGGGAAATCAGGGACACTTTCTGTGTCCCTGATGACCATGTGTGCAGGAAGTGTATCCAGCTGCAGCTACTGGCAGACCACATTGCGGCACTGGAGCTGCGAATGGATACATACTGGAACATTCGTGATGCTGAGGACGTCGTGGATAGCACGTTTAGGGAGTTGGTCACACCGCAGGTAAAGGCTGCACAGGCAGGAAGGGAATGGGTGATCGCCAGGCAGAGTAGTAGGCGCAGGCAGGTAGTGCAGGGGTCCCTTGTGGCTATTCCCCTCTCAAACAGATATACCGCTTTGGATATTGTTAGGGGAGATGGCTTATCGGGGGAAGGCAGCAGCAGCCAACTTCCTGGCACCATCGGTGGTTCGACTGCACAGGATGGGAGGAAAAAGAGCGGGAGAGCTATAGTGATAGGGGATTCTATTGTAAGGGGAATAGATAGGCGTTTCTGCGGCCACAAACGAGACTCCAGGATGGTATGTTGCCTCCCTGGTTCAAGGATCAAGGACGTCTTGGAGCGGCTGCAGGGCATTCTGGAGGGGGAGGGTGAACAGCCAGTTGTCATGGTGCATATAGGTACCAACGATACAGGTAAACAATGGGATGAGGTCCTAAAAGCTGAATATAGAGAGTTAGGAGGTAAATTAAAAAATAGGACCTCAAAGGTAGTAATTTCAGGATTGCTACCAGTGCCACGTGCTAGTCAGAGTAGAATTAGAAGGATATTTCAGATGAATACGTGGCTAGAGGAATGGTGCAAGGGGGAGGGATACAAATTCCTGGGACATTGGAACCGGTTCTGGGGGAGGTGGGACCAGTACAAACTGGACGGTTTGCACCTGGGCAGGACCAGGACAGATGTCCTAGGGGGAGTGTTTGCTAGTGCTGTTGGGGACGGTTTAAACTAAAATGGCAGGGGGTTGGGAACCTGTGCAGGGAGACAGAGGAAAGGGAAGCAAGGATAGAAGCAAAAGACAGGAAGGAGAAAAGCAAAAGTGGAGGGCAGAGCAATCAAGGGTGTAAATCAAACAGGGCCACAGTAAATAATAATTCCATAAGGACTAAAAGGGGGAGAAATTGGGTTGAGCCGCAAACGGGGCACCAAGCTTGCCTGGGCGCCAGATTTTGCGCTGCGATCGGAGCAGCAGCGATTGCCGGAAATTCAACTTGAGCGCCCCAAGGGGGACACGGGGCGAGGCTCGAGGTGCTCCACGTCCCTCTTAGGGCGCTGAAACTGAATATCGCAGCGCAACATGCCGCAGCGCCACGGCACGCTGCGGTACTGCAGGCCTTCCTCCCATTCTTAAGGGGGAGGGGCCTGCACCAGCACGATGAGCGATCGCGAGTACCGGCAAAAGAGCCCGGCACCAACGAGACGTGCCGGGCTCTCGGAAAACAGCCGGCAATGCCGCGGGGGGAGAACAGGAGGCCAGGGACGGAGGTGCTGGCAGGCGGCCGCCGAAAAAAACGGCCGCCCCGCACTTCCACCTTAATTTGCGCCACTGCCGCCACAGGTAGGCCCCGTGAAGCGGGCGCGATTAGCGAGCGGCGCTACAGAGGCGGTTGCTGCCAAATATCGTGATCAGGGTGGTAGCGGGGCGCTGCGCACACCGATGACATCATCGGTGGTGGCACAGCGCAACAGGCTAACGCCGCCATTAGCGCCCCAGCTAAATATCGCGGGAGGCGTGGCCAGTGGCGCTAAAGCCACTGAGTGCCCTCTTTAGGCGCTAACTGGTGGCGCAGCCCACTGAATTTCTCCCCCAGAGTGTTAAAAAAACAAGCCTGAAGAGTTTGGCCTAGAAATTGAGTTGGTTGCGCCAGCAGTTAGCGCGCCTTGAGAGAAGTAATCATCATCATCATCATCATCCTCCTCCTCCTCCTCCTCCTCCCCCCCTCCCCCTCCTCCCCCTCCCCCTCCTCCCCCCCTCCTCCTCCTCCTCCTCCCCCCTCCTCCCCTCCCCCCCTCCTCCTCCTCCTCCTCCTCCTCCTCCTCCTCCTCCCCCTCCCCCTCCTCCTCCCCCTCCTCCCCCTCCTCCTCCTCCTCCCCGGCACCAGAGTGTCTGCCGTCAATCACCAGCTCCCCGCACCTGCGCTGTGCCCAAGCTCGGGTGTTGCGCTCCGGCCTGACGGCTTAGCGCCTGAAGATAATCGTGCAACGCCTGTTTTAGCGCTCCAGCAACCTCTTAGGGTGAAGCGACTGAATTTCCGCAAAGGGGGCGGGCGCTAATGTTAGCGCCCCAAAACTGGCTATACTGAATTTCTAGGCCTTTGTGTCTTAATGTGAGGAGCATTCATAATAAGGTGGATGAATTAGCTGCGCAAATAGATGTATATGATATAGTTGGGATTACGGAGACATGGCTCCAGGGTAACCAAGGTTGGGAATTCAACATTCAGGGGTATTCAATATTCAGGAAGGACAGGCAAAAAGGAAAAGGCGGTGGGGTAGCATTGCTGGTTAAAGAGGGGATTAGCACAATAGTAAGGAAGGATATTAGCTCTGATGATGTGGAATCTGTATGGGTAGAGCTGAGACATACTAAGGGACAGAAACCATTAGTGGGAGTTGGAGACAGACCCCCAAACAGTAATGCTGAAGAACTGAGACATGTTCACAGTTCATTAAGGTTTTGCAGTTGGAGTGAAACCAATTCATCTTCACACTCAATATCCATTCCAGCGTTCAAAACTTTTCAGCAAACTGGTAGGGATCGGATGATATATAAAATCAGTACAGCCACTCACTGGTAGGGATGATATACAAAATCAGTACAGCCACTCACTGGTAGGGATGATATATAAAATCAGTACAGCCACTCACATGCCAGTGGTTAAGAAATGTTAAAATTATCTCATCTACATCATTGTCTGTTTATGTTAACAACCCGTTCTGTGTTCTTGTTACCAATGGCAACAGTCATAATGAGATGCACTTTAGGACTGATTAATCTTGATTAGCAAGTTCATCTACTAGAAGATTTGTTGATGCCTGAATGGTAAACACTATTTTCTTGTTATTTTTAATATGTTGTGATAGCACCATGAGCAGCAGTAGCACATGCACAACCTGTCTGAGACTTGTCTATTCTTAGCTACAAATGACAAATTGTACAGGGAAATTACAATCCTCTATCGGAATGGTTATTCAGTTGTTATTATTTATAAGGGGAACATAAGTTAAAATAAAATAAAAATGCTTTGGTGCTGGTTTCTGGAATTCTGATAAAATGTCAACCCTCTGAACAGTAACTTTTTAGTTCAGATTGCATTTGGTTATAATCAGCTTCTTGTACAATAGAATTAACACATTTTAAAAAAAGAATAAAATTTAAATAGGGAGCACGCTGAATCAGTGGAATATTAATTTTAAGTGTTGATTAATGGTTGTGTGAAGAAATTATGCCTGGTGTGAGTCCTAAAGATGTCCTTCACCAGTCTAAATAAGAACTCATTAAATTGTCCCAAAAATTGCAGCCAAAATAACGGCTGATTGCGTTTGCCATTATTTAAGTGTAATCACCATCCCCGGGTATGTCCTGTCCCACCGGCAGGACAGACCCACCAGGGATTCCAGCACAGTGGTATACAGTTGGGAGGGAGTGGCCCTGGGAGTCCTCAACATTGACTCCAGACCCCATGAAGTCTCATGGCTTCAGGTCAAGCATGGGCAAGGAAGCCTCCTGCTGATTACCACCTACCGCCCTCCCTCAGCTGATGAATCAGTACTCCTCCATGTTGAACACCACTTGGAAGAAGCACTGAGTGTAGCAAGGGCACAGAATGTACTCTGGGTGGGGGACTTCGATCTCCATCACCAAGAGTGACTCGGTAGCACCACTACTGACCGAGCTGGCCGAGTCCTGAAGGATATAACTGCCAGTCTGGGCCTACAACAGGTTGAGAGAGAACCAACACGAGGGAAAAACCTACTTGACCTCGTGCTCACAATCTACCTGTCGCAGATGCATCTGTAAGGGGTCGTTTTAACGAGCTTATGGTGTGCGAGATCTGTTTTTGATTTCACACTGCTCGTGAGCGGTTCCGAAGCGCTCCCCCCTCACCGGTTCTAGACACTGGGCTTATTGCCAGACCACCTTGATGTGTTGGCCCAACTTGTGACTCGGAAGACAAATGGATCAGGTGAGATAAGGTAAGTTTTAAATCAAAGGTATCTTTATTTTTAAGGAGAATAAAACATAGAGAATGAAGAAACAATGCAGACAAAAATCATGAACACGCCTCTCAATGGGAACTAAAATTTAACACACAAGAGTTACTTTGACTATCATAATACATCAATTCTAGATCAGCGATATAATAAAACGGGGGTGGAGAAAGCGCACGGCACAACGAAGGATGAATAACACTCCCGAATTACAAAGCCCTTAATATTAAAAACCCTCCCGTCTCTACAGTATACCTCAACTAGATCAGCTAGGTGGAGTTGGGCCTCTATGCTCACCAAGGGTTTTAAAACTGTCCTTGACCTTGGTGCTCCTGTATGAAACTGTTTTTTTTTTTGAATGTCTCTTTTCCCCCAACAGTTTTACTGTTTTCTTGCCCTTATCTTGGCGCCAAATCAGGGGTTTTCTTTTGTTAAAGTAATGGGCAGGCTGCTTTGACAAAAGCGGGTACTTTATTTTAATGTCTTGTAAATGAAACTAATGGGATCTGTCCTGTGTCCCTCTGAGTTTGGTACAGATAATAGGTTTTGTCTGTGCTCTGCGATTTCAGAGATGGGTTTGCGTTTTGCTAGCAATTAACACACCTTGAGGTGTAAATACTTTTGTTTTGACTTCGTTACTGCTGTAACCATTTTACCATATCAATTGCAGTCAGTTCTGGAATCTTCTAATCGGTGGCGACTCAGGTTTCTTTAAGATACTGCAGTGGTATGTCCTTCTGAAATGAGTCATGTGATCTGCCAACTCCATCTTGTGTTCATAAAATGTGGCCATTTCAGGGGTTTTACAATGTAGACTGTATTTTCCTGGATTTTGCGAATCCTACAGTCCCTCCTATGATACAATGGACATCTCAAATCGTCTTTTGTATCATGAATGTTTTAGGGTGAGCATAAATCCATTCCCCCCCCAACTGACCTTCCCCGTAGTTTAGCTGACTATGGAGTGTACCTCGCACACGCACTTTCCTCATCCCGAAAACGGAGTTGAGTAGATATCCCCTACCGGAGAAACATTTATGCTATGTACAGACTCACCTTAGAGTCATAACCCGACGCAACACAATCTTTGTTATAATACACCAAAAACAGATGGAATAAAAACATTTAACTACACGGGCGAGTCCCCATTTATGCTGACATAGTGGCCCCGCCAATTCCGCTGACTAGGGAACTCCCTGTCGTGTCCCTTCCTCCTACACTGGACACAGACCAGGTACAGAACGATCCCTACCTGGCACACCACTAAGACGTGGGAAGCCAGTCTGACCCATGATGGGATCTCTATATTATCAAAAAGGTCCCACCATGGTGGAACCACTATGTCTTGGATTTTTGCCCCTATGTCGGTGGTTTTCTGCTCTAAAGTAAAGAAGTGCTTCTGAGAGACAGTAACTGCTTTCAGCAGTTCGGTTAAATGTTCTGGGAGAGGGGGAATTGTGAAACCAAAGTGGGCCACGTACTTCTGGAGATCGATGAAGTTCTCCTTGACAGTGAGGTGAACAGTGGATGGTTCAGGGATTGGGATACTCCGCAGCTGTGCCACTTGAACTACTGCCTCGGGTTTGAAACAGAAGCTGCTTTCACTGACCGCGCACCAGCCGTGCTGTCCGTGCCGGTAGTGAGACGCTGCGGTGGCGACACAATATGTCCCACCTCCTATGTATGCCACCTGTGGGGGAACATGGTCCTGTGCCATGGCTTCCATGGTGCAATTGATAGGCTTAGTGTCAGCAGAACTGAACCCACACTGTGGTGTTGAATAGGCATTCAAGTGCTGGGGACACAGGATTATGTGTGCTCCCCGGCTACGGCACCCCGAGAGGTCAGTCCCCATCATAGCATGCTCCCACTTAATGGCGTAGGGTGGGACCTCTGCGAAACGGACGTGTGCTCCCCCCCGAATGACTCCAATGTTCACCACCCTATACACCGGCGCAGGTTGGGCCGCCCTACTCATTACTGGGATCCGCACGACGACCCCCATGATGGTGTGGTTGGAGCGACCACAGTCCACCGGGACTGGGTAGGCCTCAGAAGCGAGCCGGAGCTGGCACGGACTCAACGCGTTCTCAAAGGGGTGGAGAGCTGCTAGGTGTTTGTTACTGATCCAGGAGGGGACCAAACCCTGTTTTAAGTCCTCCAGATTGCTGCGGCCCTTGCCCAGCAACCATGCTCCGTATAGTACGCACACCTCATTCTGGGCAGCCTGATCTGAGGCGTTCCTGTCCTCCCTAATGAGAGCGTTGACCGTCCGAGCCTGCTTCTCCAGCTCTGCTATGATTTCTTTTAAATGGAGAGTCATAGCCTGGTCCTCATGGAGCTCCGAACCCACCACCCGATTTTCGTCCGTGAGGATCCCCCTCAACTGGGTCTTTAACCCGTTAACCTGCCGTTGCAATTCGATGTCGTCCATACTATTTATGATGGATGACCCAGTGTTAAACCCTGTGAACCAGTCGTTCACGGCGCCCCTTCTTTGTCTCCCCAATTGCTCCCATTCCTTGTGGCCCTCGGTGTAGAGTTCGGTTCTATTGACCCCCGCGAAGTCAAACTCGTAAAACTTCTGCAGGGTCTCTTTCAGCAGGGCCTGATACAGCCTTGCCGTCTCTACGGGGCACCATTCCGGCAGGTGCACCTCGGTCAGGTTGAGGATGACCAAGGCCACCGCGTAATGGACCCCCTGATAGGCCATTTGGTCAGTGGGAACTAATACTAACCCGTTCCCTGGTCCCTTGATGGTGGTGGGGCATCCCTCTGCTACCGTCCGTGGCGTCTGGGTCGTGGACAGGGGCTGTCGGGGGCGGGTCACTAGCTCAGTGGCATTAACCGCGATTGGGGAGTAGGGGACCGCGCATGCGTCCAAGCGCGATTCCCAGTCCATCCCCCTCCCGTTATCTTGCCACTGGCTGTGGAAAATGATGGAAACACCTGTGGGGCAGACTTTCTCTGAACCCCACATACACACATAAATCCCCTGATCGGGTTCCCACCATTTATCCCAGCACACTGTCAACCCTCCCTGGGTCCCTGTGATAGTCCGGTGAGTGTTGTTCCCTAACCTTTCCCACTTTCCTCTGGGGCTCCCCATGTCCCTGCTCAGTTTCCTGAGCCACCACCACCTATCCAGGGGGACGTACCCCCTGCAGGTTAGGCAAATACGTTTCCCCACAGTCACACTGATCCGCGTGGCCTGGATCTTGATCCGAGGACACGACAAAGAGACCTCCCCGTATGTGAAGCCAGTTTCGCTTGAATATTTCGTGGCGTTCGAGCCCAGCCATCCGGGCCAGTTGCCCTCGTGGGTGTACCCAGTGACTTCCTCTGCTTCGCGCAGGCCCTGCCCATCATGGGCCAGAGGCGCAGTTTCCCCGGAGCATCCAAAGATACGGTGATCCTCCGTTTCTCCTCTCCAGGCGACGTTGAGGCCCATCAGGGCCGCGAGGATGATGCCTCCGACTGGCATCGTTTTGTTATGATCTGGCGGAGAGATAAAAAAAGGTTTCGAGCCGGGCTCCCTGGGCTCCTCGGCTTGGGTGCGGGGTGAGTGGGTCCCGCGACCCTAGCTCACTTAAAACTTGCCACATTCTACCGCTCCAAAGTGCTACCATACTTCCAGAAGACCACATTACTTATTTTCTAAAATTACAATAAACTAAACCTTATTACCCAAAACTATATAAATATATACATCTGCCGCCCGTCTCCGGACGGCCAGCTTATAATCTGCGGGGACCGTCGCAGGCCTCCCCCTGCTGCGTTCCCACATTGGTCTCAGCTGCTGGTCCCTGGCAGCCCGTGGCTGCTGGCTGTGGACCGTTTAAACTTTTCGCAGCTTTCTTCCGGGGGGTCCCTCTTGTGAAAACTGGCGACCAAACCTTCTTCGGTTGCGGTTTTCTATTTGACCGTCTAAGGGTCACCACATATGAGGCTTCCTCGTAGGTCGGACCCTTGGCTGGAGTTTTGGCCCTGGCTGCAGTCTGTGGCTTCCCCATGACTGCCGGCTGTGGGCTTCCTCCCGCAGGCTCCGCCTCCCTAGGCTCTGGGTCAGCGGCAGGCACCTCCCCACTACCTGGGACTCCAGGTTGAGAGTCTCCGCCCCCAGACGCCACCTCTCTAATGCTGCACTCAGGGGCAAGACCTAAGACCTCCGGCTCCTCCCCTTCACCGCAGTCGGGGGCGGGACCTTCGTCCTCTGACTCAGCTTCCTTGTGACCAGGGACAGGACCTAGGACCTCCGGCTCCTCCCCTTCTGGGTGACCAGGGACAGGACCTAGGACCTCCGGCTCCTCCCCTTCTGGGTCCCAGAACAATGGGGGAGTCTCCCGTGTGGACGGGACAACTCCTCCCCTCACGCAGGCTGCTCGTCCAGCCTGTGTGACCTGCGGCTGCAGCTCCCCTGCAGTTTTTAATTCTTTGCTGCCTTTTTCATCCCCCGCTGTCTGCTTCCCTGCCTCCAGCTTAAACAGCTTACATTGATTGATGTGAAACCATTTTGTGCGCCGGGGCAGTTTCACAGCATACACCATGGGGCTGGCCTGATCTACGATGCTGTAGGGACCCATGTAAAGTGACTCAAAACTCCCCACCTGGGCGAAGTTCCTTACCATCACTAGATCCCCTACCTCCCAGCGATGGGTTTTACTGGGCTCGAGCAGCATCCTATTTCCCTGGTGCTGCCTCCCCATGTTACCTGCGGCCCCCTCATAGATCCTTTGGAGGCGTTCAAGGAGCATGCGGGCGAATTTGTCCCGATTCACCTCCCTTAGTTGCCCCTCCATTAGGACTGGGGCCAGGACATGGGTGGGGGTTCTCATGACCCTCCCAGTCATGAGCTCATGCGGAGAGTACCCCGTACTCTTCGACTGGCTGGAGCGGATCCCCATGAGGACAAGAGGCAGGACTTCTGCCCACCTTTGGGGCGAACCCATTATCTCTTTCCTCATTTTTTCTTTTAAGGTGCGGTTCATCCGCTCCACAATCCCCGATGACTGTGGATTGTAGGCTACGTGCCATTTCCCCTGAATGCCCAGCAGCATCAGGGTCTTCTGCATTACTTGGCCGGTAAACTGGCTTCCCTGATCGCATTCCATGAACTGGGGCAGTCCCCATCTGGAGAACACCTCCCGCACCAAGATTCTCGCAGTCCCTAATGCTGTGGCTGTTCGGCAGGGGAAGGCTTCAACCCATTTAGAGAACACGTCCACCAGAACGAGGCAGTACATATAGCCTCCCTGGGTGGCGGGTAAGGGTCCGATATAGTCAATTTGGATTGACTGCCATGGTCCCTCTACCCTCCTAACGTATCCCATCGGCACCTTCCTCCTGTGAGGATCGGGGTTATTTGCCGGAGTCCTGGCCACCATCCTGCTTGTTCCACCCGCTGCCAGGTGACCTCAGGCCCGGGGTGCCCTGCTCCTGGTCCCTCATGGGCCAGTTGAAGGAATTCCCTCCGGTGCTGCTGAGGCACCACCCACTGCTCTTCTTTAAACAGCATTCCCTCTCTTATGGACAGGGATGCTGCACCATACGGGCCTTCCATTTTCTTCCCCTCGCTAACCGCGTTAAATACCCCTCTCAGGGCAGGGTCCTGAGATTGGACCGGTTTGAGGTCCGGGGCTAGTGCTACCCCTACACTCTTCTGGATCCCATCCCTGCCTTTTACAGCTGCCACTGGTCCGGACCCGTAGGGGTCCCAGAAAATGCCGGTCTGGGCACCCTCTCTCGCCAGTGCGTCAGCTCGCTGGTTCCCCTGACCGCGAGGTTCTGTGGAGGAGTGAGCCTTCACCTTGTGGATGAAGACCTCACCCTTCTCCCCCACGGCTACCAGGATCTTCTCCAGCAGGGGCTTTACCACCAAGGGTCTCCCATCCGCGGAAGTGAATCCGCGACGGGACCAGATGGCCAGGTATTCGGTACACGAATTGCATGTAAACATGCTGTCTGAGCAAATCGTGTACGGGGTAGGGAAAACTTCGGGATGGGTAACCACATACGCCACAGCAGACAGTTCTGCCTGCTGGGCGCTCATGGTACTGGGGAGTTTAATCGCCAACGCAATGTCAGCCGTTGGGTCATACACTCCGAACCCCGTGAGCCGCTTTCCAGCGGATACTGTGCTGGAACCATCCACGTAAATCTCACGGCCGGTGGGATGTATCCCAGCCCGGAGACCAACGTCGACCTCCCATACCCCTTCAACGGAACATTGATGGGCTGTCCCAGGGTAAGCCAGGTTGGCGGCTAATCTGGGCTCGCACAGGCCTCATACCCGCAGATCCATTTGTGAGAGGAGTAGGGTCCGGTGCGCAACGCGGGCACTGCTTACTGTCCCATCCTTAATCCTCCCATCCAAAAGCATCTTGGTGGGCATGTGGTGTGTGAGGAGGGTGATGGGGGAGGTGCCTGTGAAGATGGCGGATCTTTTCACAGCCCAGTGTGTGGCCAAGAGGTGCCGCTCACAGACCGAGTAGCTCCTCTCCACGTCGGTGAGCACCCTGGAGGAATAAACCACGTGTCTCAGCTTGCCATGTCGCTCCTGGAGCAACACAGCACTGAGACTGTCCCCGCCGGCCGCCACTTCCAGGAAAAACTCCCTTCCCCCATCTATCGCTCCCAGGGCCGGTGCGGTCTGCAGCTTCCTTTTTAGGAGCTCGAACGCGGCCTGGCATCCTTCATCCCATGACCACTCCACTCCCTTGTGCAGGAGTCGGAGTAGTGGGGCTGCCATGGCCGCATAGTCCTCCATGAAGTCTCGGCAGTACCCGGTTAGCCCTAGAAACGACGTCACACCCTTTATGGTGACGGGGACCGGTAACTCCTGTACCGCCTCCCTCCTAGCCCTATCGATGGCCCTTTCTCCGGCGCGGATGGTCAGCCCCGATCTGCGCTTTCTTTGGGTTGACTTTGAACCCCCTTCTGGTCAGTAGTTCCAACAGTTCAGCCAGCAGTGGGCCGTGCTCCCCGACCGTGTCGGTAAACAGGAGCAGGTCGTCCACGTACTGTACTAACTGAAGGGGCTGACTGAACTCCTTCAGGCTGTCCGCCATGCATTAGTGGAAAATGCTGGGACTATTGTGGAAGCCTTGTGGCAAGCAATTCCAGGTATACTGTTGCCCTCTGAAAGTAAAAGCAAATTTATACTGGTCCTCCCTCCGCACAGGGATCGACCAGAACCCATTGGAAATATCCAGCACCGTGAACGTGGTCGCGGATGCGGGGATACTCCCAATGAGGTCGGCCACTGCTGCCACTGTGGGGGCACATGCGGGGATGTTGCTGTTCAACACCCGATAGTCCACCGTGGCTCTCCAGGAATTGTCCAGTTTCTTAACCGGCCAAAGCAGAGAGTTCACATGGGTGGCTATAGGCCTCAGCACCCCCTGCTGTACCAGCGCTGATATGGCCACCTCCATATCAGCCTCTGCTTCCTTTGGGAAGTTGTACTGCTTTTGGGGCCGGGCCATGGGATCCCCATCTACCGTAACCTCAAAGCCAGCAACCCTCCCACAGTCGTGTTTGTGCGTGGCGAACGCACCTAACTGAGCCTGCACCTCGGCTCTAAATACTTCTGGGATACCCTCCATCATTTCACCGAGGTCGTAACTCCCTTTCGGCTTCATGGTACACAGGGTTCCCTTCCCATCCTTTCCCGGGATTACTACCACTCCACTTTCCTTTCCGGTGTTGGCCCCCCAAAGGCAATGGTTCCTGAGGTCCACGAGGATCCCATGGCCCACGATGAAGTCGGCCCCTAGGATCCCCTTCCCTCCCTCCGCATCCCATCTCGCCAGGACACATGTCCACTTTGTCTGGAGTGTGCCAAGGCGGATCGAGAGCGGCCTGGAGAACGCACCCGTCTGCTCCGCCCCTGTGAACCCCGATAGGACGTATGGAACCCCGTTAGACAGAGGTGAGGTGGTGGGATTCTCCGTATGGATCACGGTGCATGAAGCTCCCGTATCCAACAGATAAGTCCCCGTTTCCTTCTCTACCTCCATCTGCACGAGTGGTCTCTTCCATCCGTCGTACTGGAGCGCACATAGATAGATGGGCTGCGCAGGCTCCAGTCATTGCGGGCCACTTTGGGAAGGGGTTGGGGGAACCGCTGGACCGGTGGTGGCTGCTATCTTTCCCTTAGTGAGGACCAATGACCTCACTGAAGCCAGCAGCACGTCCAGCAGATCTGGAGGGACAGTTGGCTCCGTCTCTCTCTCTGGGGCAGAGGTCGGGGGTGCGGCCGGGGCTTGGGCTGGGGCTGTGGGGACCTTTTCCCTTGTGTCCTTCCAGGGATTCTTACAGTCCCTGCGCCAATGCCCCTCCTTCCCGCAGCCGTAGCACGTTTGTCGGCTTTGGTTGGGACGGCTCCCTTCCTGGCGCCACTCTTTACGGGGCTGGTCACCAGGCCTGACCTCACAAACCTTCCCGTTTTGCTGGGGTGTCTCACTATCCCTCCCGTTTCTAAAGGTGACGGTGAGTTGGCGGATCACCGTCGCCTCCGTGGTCAGAGGGTTTCGGGGGTCGAACCAGGCCATTGCCTGCGTTCGAACGCGGGGCAGGGAGTTATTCATCAGGCACCTGAGCCAGTGGACTAACTGGTCCCCGTCCAGGTTCGCTCGCGCCGGCATTCCCGGGCATGCACCCTAGTAGACTGGCCACAGCCTGTCCGCGAACGTCTGCGGGAATTCCCCGGGGAGCTGGACTGTTTTCTCCACCCGGGTGAACGGACTCCCCTCGTTCATCCCCATGGCCTCCAGGGTCTCGTCCTTCAGCCTGCCATAAATTTCCTGACCCCTCTTACACCCATCGGGTAGCGTCTGGAGGAGATCGCTACCCAGGGAGAACAACATCATCTTGGCCTTCTCTGCCTCGTCGCAGTCGTTAACACAGGCCGCCTGCTCTATCTCCCTAAAGTGAAGAGAAGGGTCCCCCTTCATGGTGAGCTTGGGGATGTAGCTCACCATGGAGCGCAATTGTTGCGCACCGTGTGGCACCAGGAATTGGTTCTGGAGGTCCCCAGGTTCCCCGTCGTCACCGGGTGGTCCATACCTCCATTGTGTCACGGGGTACACCGGTCCCGGTCCCTGATTCTCTCTCGGGCTACCCTGGTCTACCTTGGATTCTTCATCCTCCACCCCCTCCTGATCCCAGACCTCTGGAAAACTAGGGGCTAGGGGTGGTGGCTGTGAAATCTCTGGTTCCCTAACCCGTTTTGTTCTGGGGGCTGCCTGCGGGACTTCCCTGCTTGGGTTACCGTTGAACTCAGCCTGGCCGACCTTGGGGCTAATGAGGCACATCATCCCCTTTGCCCTTGCCAATGCCAGATTCAGGCTTTCTATTTCCTGCCTACAGGGGCCGTGGTCTGCCTCCTCAAACCCTTGAGCGCAGGCCAGCTTATAGGCTGCTTTTACTTCGCCTATCTTTTCCTCCTGTGCCTTCAGTTCCCCTGTAAGGTGGCTAATCTCCGTTTTTAATCTCCTCTCTTTCTCCCTGGATTCTCTTGCCTGATACTCTACGTGTTCTACCCTGAACCTAGCGCTCCCCTCCAGCTCAGCTATCTTGCCCTCCAGCCTTTCTACCTTCCCCCGATGGTCCCGGACCATCGCTGCCCTCTCTTGGCTTATGGCCTCCAGAGCCACTAGCACCTTCCCTTCCGCTGCATCCTTTACCTGCAGCTCCCGGGACAAATGCTTAATTTTGGTTTCCTTACTGGCCACCGCGTGGTCCAGTACCAGAACCTGCTTTTTATAGCACATAAGCCACACCGCTTTTTCAATGCCCTTGTGGTGCTCTTTACTAGCCGTCCACTGGGCGGCTGCCTTTAGGGGACGCTTGGCTCCTAACAGGTCATATACCCATTTTTTTGCTACATTTACTTTGCCACACACGTAGGAGGATAACCTGTCCTCCATGACATCTGTCTCACCCGAGTCTTTGTCCACCACACAAGGGTTCTGTAGCCAGTGTCCCATCTGGGTCGCCATTCTGTAAGGGGTCGTTTTAACGAGCTTGTGGTGTGCGAGATCTGTTTTTGATTTCACACTGCTCGTGAGCGGTTCCGAAGCGCTCCCCCCTCACCGGTTCTAGACACTGGGCTTATTGCCAGACCACCTTGATGTGTTGGCCCAACTTGTGACTCGGAAGACAAATGGATCAGGTGAGACAAGGTAAGTTTTAAATCAAAGGTATCTTTATTTTTAAGGAGAATAAAACATAGAGAATGAAGAAACAATGCAGACAAAAATCATGAACACGCCTCTCAATGGGAACTAAAATTTAACACACAAGAGTTACTTTGACTATCATAATACATCAATTCTAGATCAGCGATATAATAAAACGGGGGTGGAGAAAGCGCACGGCACAACGAAGGATGAATAACACTCCTGAATTACAAAGCCCTTAATATTAAAAACCCTCCCGTCTCTACAGTATACCTCAACTAGATCAGCTAGGTGGAGTTGGGCCTCTATGCTCACCAGGGGTTTTAAAACTGTCCTTGACCTTGGTGCTCCTGTATCGTCCGGGATCTCCAATCTTCCTTATGGGACCGGCTCCTGAACCTGCTCTCCTGCTCGAACTTGTAGGCCCTCCGTGCTCCTCGAACCTCACCAGGGTTTTAAAACTGTCCTTGACCTTGGTGCTCCTGTATTGTCCGGGATCTCCAATCTTCCTTATGGGACCGGCTCCTGAACCTGCTCTCCTGCTCGAACTTGTAGGCCCTCTGTGCTCCTCGAACCTCACCAGGGTTTTTAAAACTGTCCTTGACCTTGGTGCTCCTGTATGAAACTGTGTTTTTTTTTGAATGTCTCTTTTCCCCCAACAGTTATACTGTTTTCTTGCCCTTATCTTGGCGCCAAATCAGGGGTTTTCTTTTGTTAAAGTAATGGGCAGGCTGCTTTGACAAAAGCGGGTACTTTATTTTAATGTCTTGTAAATGAAACTAATGGGATCTGTCCTGTGTCCCTCTGAGTTTGGTACAGATAATAGGTTTTGTCTGTGCTCTGCGATTTCAGAGATGGATTTGCGTTTTGCTAGCAATTAACACACCTTGAGGTGTAAATACTTTTGTTTTGACTTCGTTACTGCTGTAACCATTTTACCATATCAATTGCAGTCAGCTCTGGAATCTTCTAATCGGTGGCGACTCAGGTTTCTTTAAGATACTGCAGTGGTATGTCCTTCTGAAATGAGTCATGTGATCTGCCAACTCCATCTTGTGTTCATAAAATGTGGCCATTTCAGGGGTTTTACAATGTAGACTGTATTTTCCTGGATTTTGCGAATCCTACACATCTGTCCATGATAGTATTGGTAGCAGTGACCACCGTACAGTCATTGTGGAGACGAAGTCCCATCTTCACACTGGGGACACCATCCATCGTGTTGTGTGGCACTACCACCATGCTAAATGGGATAGATTCAGAACAGATCTAGCAGCTTAAAGCTGGGCATCCAAGAGGCGCTGGGCCATCAGCAGCAGCAAAAATGTATTCCAGCACAATCTGTAACCTCATGGCCCGACATATCCCTCACTCTACCATTACCATCAAGCCAGAGGATCAACCCTGGTTCAATAAGGAGTGTAAAAGAGCATGCCAGGAGTAGCACCAGCCATACCTAAAAACGAGGTGCCAACCTGGGGAAGCTGCAACACAGGACTACATGCATGCTAAAAAGCAGAAGCAGCATGCGATAGAGTCGGATCAGATCAACGGATCAGATCAAAGCTCTGCAGTCCGGCTACATCCAGTCATGAATGGTGGTGGACCATTAAACAACTAATGGGAGGAGGCGGCGCCATGTATATCATTGAACTCAATGATGGTGGAGCCCAGCATGGGAGTGAAAAGACAAGGCTGAAGCATTTGCAACCATCTTCAGCCAGAAGTGCTGAGTGAGTGATCCATAGCATCCTACTCCCAAGGTCCCCACCATCACAGAAGCCAGTCTTCAGCCAATTCAATTCACTCCACATGATATCAAGAAACGGCTGAACGCACTGGATACAGCAAAGGCTATGGGCCCCGAAAACATCCTGGCTATCATGCTGAAGACTTGTGCTCCAGAACTAGCAGCGCCTCCAGCCAAGCTGTTCCAGTACAGCTACAACACTAGCATCTATCCGACAATGTGGAAAACTGCCCAGATATGTCCTGTCCACAAAAAGCAGTACAAATCCAACCCGGCCAATTACCGCCCCATCAGTCTACTCTCAATCATCAGCAAAGTGATGGAAGGTGTCATCGACAGTGCTATCAAGCGGCACTTACTCACCAATAACCTGCTCACTGATGCCCAGTTTGGGTTCCGCCAAGACCACTCGGCTCCCGACCTCATTACAGCCTTGATCCAAACATGGACAAAGGAGCTGAATTCCAGAGGTGAGGTGACATCAAGGCAGCATTTGACCGAGTGTGGCATCAAGGAGCCCTAGTAAAACTGAAGTCAATGGGAATTGGGGGGAAAACACTCCACTGGCTGGAGTCATACCAGTACAAAGGAAGATGGTTGTGGTGGTTGAAGGTCAATCATCACAGCCCCAGGACATCGCTGCAGGAGTTCCTCAGGGCAGTGTCCTAGGCCCAACCATCTTCAGCTGCTTCATCAATGACCTTCCCTCCAACATAAGGTCAGAAGTGGGGATGTTCGCTGATGACTGCACAGTGTTCAGCGCCATTCTCAACTCCTCAGATAATGAAGCAGTCCATGCCCGTATGCAACAAGACCTGGATGACGTTCAGGCTTGGGCTGATAAGAGGCAGGTAACATTTGCACCACAGAAGTGCCAGGCAATGACTATCTCCAACAAACGAGAGTCTAACCACCTCCCCTTGATATTCAATGGTATTACCATCACCGAATTCCCCACCATCAACATCCTGGGGGGTCACCAGGTCCAGAAGCTTAACTGGATTAGTCACATAAATACTGTGGCAACAAGAGCATGTCGGAGGCTAGGTATTCTGCGGCGAGTGTCTCACCTCCTGACTCCTCAAAGCCTTTCCACCATCTACAAGGCACAAGTAAGGAGTCTGATGGAATACTCTCCACTTGCCTGGATGAGTTCTTCTTAGGCAGTCCCTCGGAACTGAGGATGACTTGCTTCCACATTAAAAATGAGTTCGCAGGTGACTGATGAGTCCAATGCGGGACCTACAGTCTCTGTCACAGGTGGGGCAGATGGTAGTTGAAGGGGCGGGTGGGTAGTGTGCTTGGGTTGACGTGCGCTCCTTGCACTGCCTGCGCTTGGCTTCCGCTTGTTCCCAGCAAAGAGACTCGAGGTGTTCGGCACCTTCCCAGATGCTTCTCCTCCACTTTGTGCGGTCTTGGGCCAGGGATTACCAGGTATCGGTGGGGATGTTACACTTTTTCAAGGAGGCTTTGAGGGTGTCCTTGAAGCATTTCCTCTGCACACCTGGGGCTCTCTTGCCATGTCGGAGCTCCGAGTAGAGCGCTTGTTTTGGGAGTCTCATATCGGGCATGCGGACAATGTGACCCATCCATCGGAGCTGATCGAGCGTGGTCAAAGCTTCGATGCTGGGGATGTTGGCCTGAGCAAGAACACTGAGTGCAGCTGCAACAACACTCAAGATGCTCGACACCATCCAGGATAAAGCAGCCCACTTGATTGGCACCATATCCACCACCTTAAACATTCACTCCCTCCACTACCGGCGTACGGTGGCTGCAGTGTGTACCATCTACAAGATGCACTGCAGCAACTCACCAAGGCTTCTTCGGCAGCACCTCCCAAACCCGTGACCTCTTCCACCTAGAAGGACAAGGGCAGCAGGTGCATGGGAACACCACCACCTCCAAGTTCCCCTCCAAGTCACACACCATCCTGACATAGAAGTATATCGCTGATCCTTCATTGTCGCTGGGTCAAAATCCTGGAACTCCCTCCCTAACAGCACTGTGGGAGTACCTTCACCACACGGACTGCAGCGGTTCAAGAAGGTGGCTCACCACCACCTTCTCAAGGGCAATTTGGGATGGGCAATAAATGCTGGCCTTGCCAGCGACGCCCACATCCCATAAAATGAATACAAAAAATAAAAAAAAGTATGGAAGATGGCTGCCATTAGGCTGGCTGCATCAAAAATTTGCTGCAAAAAAATTATCTTCCCCACTGTGGCTGTTTCTCTGCTGAACTGGGTGACTCGTTGGACTGGTTTTTCAGCTTTGTTAGTTTCTGCTAGTTGCTGCTGTTTCTCTGCTGAGAGGGTGATTCGTTCTACTGGTTTTTCTGCTTTGTTGATCGCTGGCTTGTGGTTTTATATTTTCTCTGCCTGCTGCTTCTGACCTACGGTGACCTCCAAATTTGCATCAACTTTGCCATCATTTAGTAATTCATTCGAAAAAGGTATAGTACCACTGGCGGAGAGCTAACATAATACCTATATTTAAGAAGGGGGATAGAACATGTCCAGGGAATTATAGACCAGTCAGTTTAACATCGGTGGTAGGAAAAATAATGGAATCCCTACGAAAGGAAATAATAGAAGAACATCTCGAAACGAAAAGTATAATAATGAATAGTCAGCATGGGCTACAAAAGGGAAAATATTGCCGAACCAACTTTATTGAATTTTTTGAAGCGGTAACAGAAAGAGTAGACAATGTTAATGCAGTAGATGTAATTTATCTAAATTTTCAAAAGGCCTTCGATAAGATACCCCATAATAGACTAATGAATAAGGTCAGAGAATGTGGAGTCAGGGGGCAAGTAGCAGAATGGATTGCTAGCTGGCTTCAAGACAGAAAGCAGAGTGGGAGTCTTCTTCTTATCATGTCCACGGACAGTCTATACATAGCCCAGCCAGAACTGGACACATTTTTGCGCCTTGTTGTTGGATTCAGCAAGATCTGCAACAGTGCAGGGTTCCTCTAACGATGGGCATTGCAGGAGATGCTGCATAGTCTGTGCCTCAGTTCCACATTCACAAGTTGTCGGGCTGGTTGAATATCCCCATTTGTTTAGTGACACTTTTGAGCAACCTACACCAGTCCTAAGTCTGTTAAGGCACTTCCAGATTGCCCAGTTGCAATTAGCTCCTGGGGGAAGGCTTTCATCAGGTAAAATTTCCATCGCTGGGGGTTGTTCGAGACTGGCGAGCCGGTCCTTCCACAAGGCGATGCGGGCTTCAGATGAGGTTGATTATAATGGAACAACACTGTTCATGAAGCTCTTCCTTGACTTTAGGCGGCTGGGTGTAGGTGTATGACAATGCAGAGGGTGCCTCTCATCTGATGTTTGACGGAGTCGCTCTTTCTTGCTGGCTACCATTCTTCTTATATCAGGGGGAGCGATACCTGCCAGATAGTTCCAGGCTGCCATTTCTCGGTACGGTAGTCCCGGGCCAAAACTTGTTGACCTATCTGGAAGGTTCTAGTTGGCCTTTCGCTCATGCCTTGAAATTGCCGGTTCTCCACGTCCCTTCTGATGTTTGGCTTGATCAAATCCAGCGAGCATCTTAGGCTTCTATTGAAGAACATCATGGCGGGAGTTTGGTTTGTAACCATATGTGTTGCATTCCTGTATGCAAACAAGAAGTTATTCACCTTATGCTGAAGTTTTATGTCTTCATTACCCATGGCCTTTATGGCCTTCTTGAAGGTCTGGACAAACCTTTCAGCCAACCCATTGGTGGCGGGATGGTATGGGGCGGACGTGTAGTGCTTAACCCCATTGTTTTTTAAGAACTTCCTGAATTCTTCGGACACAAATTGCGGTCCATTATCAGAACAGATCTGTTCAGGCAGCCCATTCCTGGCAAATATGGTCCTTAATACTGTGATGGTTTTTTCCGTGGTGGTGGAGGACATCTTTATTACCTCCGGCCACTTGGAGTGTGCATCAACCGCGATTAAGAACATTGAGTCCATAAATGGACCAGCAAAGTCGATGTGTACCCTTTGCCAGGGAGATGAGGGCCACTCCCATGGATGTAGAGGGGCTTGTGGTGGAGCGTTTTGGACCTTCTGGCATCCTAGGCAGCTCTTGGTCATTTCTTCGATGTCTCCATCGATACCTGGCCACCATACAAACGCTCTGGCTAGGTTCTTCATTTTCACTCCACCCAGATGCCCCTCGTGAAGCTCCTTTAGAACTTTATCCTGGAGTTTGGGTGGAATCACCACTCTGGATCCACACATCAAGGTTCCTCGGCACACTGACAGCTGTTCTCTTCTTTGCGAGAATGCTGGCAACAGTGGTTCGCCATGTGCTGGCCATCCCTTCACTGTTAAATCGTAGACTCGTGAGAGAGTCGGGTCATTTCTAGTTTCCCTTTCAATGGCAGAATTTGTTACTGGTAGACATTCGACTATGGTAGAGTGGAAAATCTCCACTGGGTCTACGGTAGGTGCCTCTTCTACTGTTGGCAACGGTAGGCGCGATAAACCGTCAGCATTCCCATGCTGTTTTGATCCTTTGTATTCTATGTTATATTGGTGTGCCCCTAGAAAAAGGGACCGCCTCTGTAGCCTTTGCGCTGTCATAATGGGAACATCCTTTTTAGGGTTGAATATGGAGATGAGGGGTTAATGGTCAGTCAACAAGGTAAATTTTTGTCCGTGTAGGTAATGGTTGAATTTCTTCACTCCCCATACCAGGCTGAGTGCTTCCCTGTCGATTTGGGCATAGTTACGCTCAGCTGAGTTCAATGAGCAAAAGCTATCGGCCGTTCCGAGCCATCAGGGAATCTATGCGATAATACCGCTCCTACGCCGTAAGGGGATGCATCGCACGCCAGTCTGATTGGCAGTGATGGGTTGTAATGAGCCAAAACTTCTTTGGACGTGATTAAGTCTTTGCATTTATGGAAGGCACGTTTACAGTCTTCGCTCCATTTCCAAATTACTCCTGTTTGTAGCAGTTCATTAAGAGGGTGCAGAAGAGTTGATAAGTTCGGTAAAAATTTATGATAGTAATTTATTAATCCCAGGAACGACCTTAATTGTGAAACATTTTCAGGTGCTGGGGCTTTTATGACCGCTTCAATTTTTTCAGGTGACTTATGCAACCCTTCCTTATTAATTATGTGGCCACAATATGATATTTGATTCTGGAAATATTCGCATTTGGGGCGATTTGCTCGTAGGCCCCGTTCTCTCAGCCTAGTGAGCACCTGCTCCAAATTGGCAAGGTGCTCGTTGTCGTTTTCTCCTGTTACAAGGATGTCGTCTAGGTAGCATTGAGTCCCCAGAATCCCTTGGAGGACTTGCTCCATAGCTCTTTGCCAGATAGCTGGAGCGGATGCTACTCCGAAAACCAGTCGATTGTACTGGTACAGGCCTTTGTGTGTATTTATCGTGAGATACTTTTTAGAGGCCTCTTCAACTTCCATCTGTAGATAGGGCAGCACGGTGGCATAGTGGTTAGCACTGTTGCCTCACAGCGCCAGGGACCCGGGTTCGAATCCGGCCTCGGGTGACTGTCTGTGTGGAGTTTGCACATTCTCCCCGTGTTTGCGTGGGTTTCCTCCGGGTGCTCCGGTTTCCTCCCACAGTCCAAAGATGTGCGGGTTAGGTTGATTGGCTATGATAAATTGACCCTTAGTGTTAGGGGGATTAAATACTTGGGTTTACGGGGATAGGGTGGGATATGTGTCGGTGCAGGCTCGATGGGCCGAAATGGCCTCTATCTGCACTGTGGGGTTTCTGTGATTCTGTGATATGCCTGTGCCAAGTCAATTTTGGTGAAACGTTTCCCTCCGGATAGTGAGGCGAAAATATCTTCTATCCTCGGAAGAGGATACTGTACCGTGTGAAGGACCGGGTTTACAGTCACCTTGAAGTCTCCACAGATGCGAATTTTTCTCTGTTCTTCAGATTTATCATTATTCAACGTTTTCTTCATGACCGGGACGATGGGTGTTGCCCACTCGCTCCAATCTATTTTGGATAATACGCCTGCCTTTTCCAAATTCTCCAGCTCTGCCTCGACTGCTGGACGAATTGCGTATGGCACCAGTCTTGCCTTAAAAAACTTGGGAATTGCTGCATCTTCCACTTTTAGAGGCGGTGATGCCTTTCAAGGTTCCTAGTTTCTCTTGAAACACTTCCTTGGTGTTGGCCAAGATGTCTTTTAATCGTTCAGGTATGACGTCATCATCATTTTTTTCCTTACTGGTCACCGTCAGTGCCTGAATGGAATGCCAGTCTAAACGTATTTTCCTGATCCATTTACGTCCCAACAGCGGTGGACCACCATCTTGTAGAACGTATAAATACAACTTCTGTATTTCCTTGCTGTTGTATACAACAGGCACCCTTATTTTTCCTTTGGGGTATACTTTCTGCCCCGTATATGTTTTCAAGATAATGGATGTGTCTTTTAAAGGTATATGCGGAAATAGCCGCTCGTAATCCCATCGATTTATGACGGTCAGAGCTGATCCTGTATCTAGCTCCATTTTAACTGGGGACCCTGCTATCGTGAGGGTAACCCAAATGGTCTGGTAATCTTCTTTGGCAATTACATTATGTAATTTGAGACAGCTTAGTCTCTTGTTTTCGGAGTCGCTATCGCTCTTCTGGTCTTCGGAGCTACTGTCCGTCATCATTTGTACCTTTCTGTACTTTTCTTTATTGATTTTTTTTTTTCCTGTCCGTGGATTGTTTTTTGTCCAGATCGGCATACCCGTGCAATGTGTCCAATCTTTCCGCATTGCCTGCATGCTTTGTCCTTGAACCAGCAGTCCCTCTGGTCATGGGTGGATCTGCCGCAGTGATAACATCTCTCGAAACCCTGTGTCATTTCATGGGTGCCGAAGTCCTGTGTCTTTTGTTGTATCTCTGCAGCTCCTCTTGCGGCTGCTTCGTATGATACAGCCATACTGAAAGCCTTGTCCAGTGTCAAATCTTTCTCAGAAAGCAGCCTTTTCTGTGTTCCTTCACTTAGGAGACCGCAGACGAATTTGTCTCGAAGATAATCTGCTAGTCCTGCCCCGAATTGGCAGTGTTTTGATAGCTTTCTTAATTCGGTGAGGTAATCAGCGTTACTTTCATTCTTGTGTTGATTCCTCTTGAAGAATTTGAATCGTTCCGCTATCAGCAGCGGTGTTGGGTTTAAGTGCTCCTGTAGGGTATCAACAATTTCCTTAAAATTCTTGTCCTTTGGTTTGGCTGGAGTGATTAAGCTTCGTAACAGCCCGTATGTCTTTGCACCCATTAGATTTAGAAGTACTGACGCTTTTTTTTCATTTTCTATTCCATTTGCGGTGCAATATACCTCCACTCTTTCCACATATGTGGTCCAATCCTCCATATTATCAAAAGCATCAATATTGCCAGCCTTAGGCATCCTGGAAAAAAAATGGCGCTTCCCACGCTTTTCTTTCTTTCCTGCAGAAAAGATATGGCACTTCCCGCGCTTCCCCGCTGCTGCTGGTGATGACAACGCTGTTTTCCGTGGTTTTTTTAATTTATTTTTTTATTTATTTTTATTTACAGGTGGAGACTCATTCCCGCCGGACTCTCTCTGCTAGGTCTGAACGCCGACCTGCTTGCAGCGCCGGCCGTCTCCCGAGTTCTCCCTCCCCGTCTGTTACTGCTTGCCTCCGCCTTCGCTGCTTGGCCTCGCTGCAGAGCCAGCCGATGGAGCCCCAGCCCGACGCCCAGGAAGAATTATTGCAGTACCTGCCACCAGCCCGGCTAGCTGGTGAAACCACAGCTTTTTCTTTTTCTTGCTTTTCTTCGACTTTGGACGTCTGAGGAATCGATGTCCTTGAGGTGCTGCCGAATTGCAGGTAAGTCCGTTTCCAATTCGTCGCCACTGTTGTGTCCATATGTTAATAGAGACACTGAAGGCAGGAGTAGGTTTCACAGGTGTTTACTGAACAAAATCTGGAGGTCAACTAACTGATACAACACAATATACAGGCTTATATAGCTTGAGTGGCCATTACCGGCATTACAGTACACAGGGGGCTCTTAAAGGCACATACGCTACATTAACCACCTCCCCTTGACATTCAATGCATTACCATCGGCGAATCCCCACCATCAACATTCTGGGGGATTAAAATGAAGTTCGGGACCTGGAACGTCAGGACCCTTATGGACAACCGCAACAGCGACAGACTGGAACGCCGTACTGCTATCATTGCCCGGGAGCGCAGACGTTTCGACATAGACATCGCTGCCCTAAGTGAGGCCCGGCGGGCAGGGGAAGGCCAGCTCAAGGAGCAAGGTGGTGGTTACACCTTCTTCTGAAAAGGCAAACCTGAAGAAGATCGCCGCCTCCATTTCAAGCCTCCTTGAAAAAGTGCAAAATCCCCACCGACACCTGGGAATCCCTGGCCCAAGACCACACAAAGTGGAGGAGAAGAATCCGGGAAGGTGCTGAACACCTCGAGTCTCTTTGCCGGGAGCAAGCAAAAGCCAAGCGCAAACAGTGGAATGAGGGCACATCAACCCAAGCACCCGACCCACCCGCCCCTTCAACCACCATCTGCCCCACCTGTGACAGAGACTGTAGGTCCCACATTGGACTCATCAGTCACCTGAGAACTCATTTTTAGTGTGGAAGCAAGTAATCCTCGGTTCTGAGGGACTGCCTAAGGAGAAGAGGGAAAGGGGGTCACCATTGACCAGAAACTTAACTGGACTAGCCACATAAACACTGTGGCTACAAGAGCAGGTCAGAAGCTGGGTATTCTGCAGCATGTGTCTCACCTCCTGACTCCCCAAAGCCTTTCCACCATCTACAAGGCACAAGTCAGAAGTGTGATGGAATACTCTCCACTTGCCTGGATGAGTGTAACTTGAACAACACTCAAGAAGCTCGACACTATCCAGGACAAAGCAGCCCGCTGGATTGGCACCCCATCCAGCACCTTATACATTCACTCGCTCCACCACCGGCGTACCGTGGCTGCAGTGTGTACCATCTACAAAATGGACTGCAGCAACTCGCCAAGGCTTCTTCATCAGCACCTCCCAAACCCGCGATCTATACCACCTAGACCACTGGAAAATGGGATTAGAATAGACAGGGCTTGATGGCCGGCGCGGATAAGATGGGCCGAAGGGCCTCTTTCTGTGCTGTATAAATCTATGCCTCTATGGGGGAGAAATTCAGTATTGCCCTGTTTGGGGCGCCGTTATCGGCCGTGCGCAAAATTTAGCGCCTGGCGCTAATTATCGCCTCCGACTGCAAACTTGGCTTTTATCACCCCTGAAGGTGATTGGAGCGCTAAATCAGGCACTACACTCCTTCCTTAAGGCGCTAAGGCCAAGGAACGAGGCGATACTTCAGAGCGTGGGTGCAGCGCAGGTGCTGTCAGTTACCGATTAAACACAGACACACTGGCGCCGGTCAGTTCTTAAAGGGGAGGGTCGATCTTGCTCTCCAGCCACACCCTGCTCATTGGAGCCTTGAATCTCGGCCTGGACAGACCTGTGCCTAAATCTTCCAGCCAAGGACTATCGAGAGGGCCAGGGAGCGAGCACATCACTTCAGCGAGCGGGCCTTGGAGGCTCTGGTTGGCGCGGTGGAGCGCAGAAGGTCTATAAAGTACCCAGAGAGTGGCAGGAGGCCTTTGACACGCGAGTACAGAAGAGTGTGGAGGGAGGTGGCTCAGAGCGTTTCCTCAAGCAGCATGGTGCCCAGGACCCACATCCAATGTAGAAAAAAGTTCAACGACCTCACTCGGGTCGTCAGGGTGAGTGGCTTTTTTTCAAAACCTCTCCATCCCTCCATCTCAACCTCACTCTATGGCCAGAGGGTCTTAAAAACCCCAATGCCCAACACTCATCCAAGACCTATGGCCCTTTCATCAAACACACACACACATTCCACACTTTGATACAGTAAGGGCTATTCAACTATGGGAGGCACATCAGGCAAGACCATGGCTGTATATTTACTCAGACGCCATCCTACTTTCTTGCAGGCCAAGCTATCTCATAATAGGAGACAGCAGCAACGGATGGGTGGAGGGCGGCCTCAGCTGCAACCCCTCAGTGATCTTGAGGTGCGCGTCCAGAGGATTGTGGCAAGCCGGGTGATTGGTCCCGTCGCCACTGGAGATGCCGACTCCGTTCTGGACAGCAATGGTAAGGTCATCACCTTCTTATCCTCTCTCCTTCCACTTGTTCCTCACAACACCAACCTTTGACACTTTCAATCTAACTTACTAAATCGCTGCACTCATGCCTCCCTTGCTGCCACCCTGTCCTCACGCTAAAGCCACTCTTGTACCTCCCTGCTTTCAGATGGTGATTCACCAGTTGAGGAGATGGGCCCTCAAGCTGCCAGTGGGAGTGAAGCTGAAGGCGAGGAGGAAGAGGAAGCCGGAGCATCAGCGCCACCCTCTCCCGAAGAAGCCCATGCCCACAGTGGGAACACGCCTTCCCTGGAGGGGAGCAGGGGGGAAGGGTCTGATGAGGGTGAAGCTCCAGGACCCAGCGGACTTCAGCAACGCAATGGGGGTAAGGAAGCTCGGGGGCCTTCTCCCCGGAGGGAGAGTATGCCATCGAGTCCCACTGCACTGGATGCAGAGGAGGAGCGGGTCCTCGCTGAAATGAGCACGCAGGCAGTGCACACTGAGCTCATGGGTGCAGTGGGAAGGGTGCCCGAATCCATTGAATCACTGGCAAGGAGTGTGGAGCACTTCGTTGTAGCACAAGCGGATGCCACGCAAATGCTTAGTGCTGCAATGCAATCACTGGCTGCTATGAGCCCATCTCAGACTGCTCTCATGCAGACTCAGATTGAGGCCACGCGAGCACCGACTGCTGCCACCCTCGCTGGATTGGGCACATTTCCCCGGGGCTCTCACCGCGCTGCAGCAGGCCAGCAATCTGTGCTCCAGCAGATTGCTCTGGATGCTGAAGTGCTGCCCCGTGGGAGTGCCAGTATGTCGGCCGAGCAGGGAGTTGCTGTCCTCTCTCAAGATGACAGCATTCCTGCTGCCACCACTGTCACTTCTCCACTGCACTTGCCACCGCCTGTTGGACAGACTGCTGCCGCCCATGCAGAGTTAGTGCAGTCTGCAGGCAGGCCCTCCAGGCCCAGAGCTGGTCGAGGCCGTCCTTCAAGGGCATCTGCAGTCTCAGGTTGTGACAATCAGCAGCCTTCCACCAGCCTTGCTGCAGCCACTGGGATCCCATTACGGAGGAGCTGCAGGGTGGGAAGGGGACAAATGCGCAAGGGAAGGAGATCACCCTCGAAGGGCAAAAAGTAGGAGGTGTGTCAAAATGTTGTTCATTATTTTATTAAAGGCCGAGGTTCGTGGTCAAAATTTTTTTAGTGATTTGGACATTGTCTCCAGGTTGTGAGAGCCAATTATGTTAATGACTGTTTTTTTTGTGTGTTTCTTTCTATTAGTTTGTCATGCGGAAATGAGACACACAGAGTTTGTAAAATAAATAAGTTTTTGTATTCAAAATGTACATGTTTGGTCTTTGTAATCATTGTTGCCTTGACCGGCTTAGGGGTTGCTGGTTGGTTTCATTCATGTTCTCAATGGCAGAAGCCATTTCCTCAGAGGGGGCATAGAAGCGACTTGCTATGAGCCTTTGACGGATGGCCCTTCCACTTTGTACATTGTGTGCCTCCCTCCCGCCTTGGTGCTGCTGATGATCATCCTCCTCCTCCTCTTCCTCCTCCTCCTCTGGTAGTGCTCCAAGGCCTGGTGGCATTGGCTGGGTCCTGAGGATTGCCAGGTTATGCAGCATGCAGCACACAACAACGAAGTGGGAGACTCGCTCAGGCGAGTACTGAGGGCTCCTCCAGAATGGTCCAGACAGCGGAACCGTTGCTTGAGCACGCCGATTGTGTGCTCAACGATGTTCCTGGTAGCTTGATGGCTCTCGCTGTATCGCAGCTCAGCAGGAGTGCTGGGCGTACAGAGTGGTGTCATCAGCCAGGTGCACAGAGGATATCCCTTGTCCCTAAGAAGCCAACCACCTGGGTGATGCGGTGCCTGGAAAAGGTTTGCCACAGAAGTCTGGCGCAGGATGAAGGCATCGTGGCTGCTGCCAGGAAAGTGGGCACTGACAGCGAGTATCAGCTGTCTGTGGTCTCAGACCAACTGAACGTTTAAGGAACGGAAGCCCTTTCAGTTGCGGAAATCCTCGGCATTCTCATGCGGCGCATGCAAAGCCACATGCGTACAGTCAATGGCGCCCTGCACCATGGGGAAGCCCGCTATCCTAGCAAAGCCCATTGCACGTTCTTGCTGCTTGTCTGGGGTCATGGGGAAAGAGATGAACTCTCGTCTCCTTTTAAAGACGGCATTTGTGACCTGGCGGATGCAGAAATGCACCGCGAACTGGGAGATATTGGCGATGTCCCCAGTAGCTGATTGAAATGAGCCGGTGGCATAAAAGTTGAGAGCCACTGTTATCTTCACTGCCACCGACAGAGACATCCTGCTCCTCAGTTGAGGCTGCAGATCTGGCTGAAGCAGGTGGCAGAGCTCAGTGACCACCTCCTTGCTGAAGCGCAACCTTTGCAAACACTGCTCCTCAGACATATTAATGTAGGAGAACTGTTGGTGGAATACCCTGGGAGGGTAAGGTCTCCTGTACAGAGTCCTGGTGGCCCTCCTCCGTCTGGCCAGGATTGCCACTCTCTGTGCCCTCCGAATGAGATGGAGCAGGACGACGCCCCCATCCATTGCAGCCCCCATAGTATCTAGGCAATCAAAGCTATGAAGGTCAAAAACCAAAGTACCTGCAAAGTTATGGTCAGAAGCCAAAACTACCTCAGACAGTGTTGACTCAATGCAGAAGTCTCTCTCTCTCTCTCTCTCTCAGAACGAGTGGTGCAAAAATGGCTACCACACAAAAGCCAGGAAGAGGCCCCCTTTAAATAGCCCCCCCCCCCAGCCCCACAGCGACTGGGAAGCGTTCCAGTCAACCTGTCCTTGGTTGTGCCAGGTGGGAAGGAGGGGGGCGCCACTCAATTTCCGTTCCGGGGTGTCACAAGGGCGTTTCACTCTCGAATGACGTCAAGATCTGCGTGCGCAGGAGATCGGGCGGTATTGTTTAGCGCCGCCGCAAAATGTCTAGTTAATTTCGCGAGCGGCGCAAAAATCGCCTCGCCTGGGCGCTAGTTGCTTTGCGCCCCATCAGCACCCTCTTAAGGCGCTAACGGGAGGTGCAAACAACTGAATTTTTCCCCCTATGACTCTAATGGCTACCGTCTGTGCCGTTATGAATCTATGGCCTAGAAATTGGGTTGGGGCGCCAAAGTGGCGCAAAAGTCGCCTGAGCGCAGGATTTAGCGCAGCGATCGGAGTAATACCGATCGCCAGAAATTCAGTTTCAGTGCCCCTCGAGGGACACGGGGCGAGGCTCGAGGCGCTCCGCGTCCCTCTTAGGGCGCTGAAACTGATTATCGCAGCGCAACGTGCCGCAGCGCCACATGCTGCGGCACGGCACGCTGCGGTACTGCAGGCCTTCCTCCCACTGTTAAGGGGGAGCTGCCTGCAACAGCGCGATCCCCGCTCGCGAGTGCCGGCAAATGAGCCCGGCACCAAGGAGAAGTGCCGGGCTCTCGGGAAACAGCCGGCAATGCCAGCGACGGCCACATCACAGGAACAAATAAAAAAAAACTTACAGTCCTCTTCACAGTTAATCATGTTCCCTAGTTTATGCCCCCTATAACCGTGTCGAGATCATTTATATATATCGTGAAGAGCATTGATCCCAACACTGACCTCTGGGGGCACAACTGTTTTGTGTCACTTCACCCCATAAAAACACCATTAACCCTATTCTCTGCTTTCTGCAATTAGCCAATTTCCTATCTAAACTTCCTATCTGTGCTGTACATTCCCTTCAATACCATAAGCCTTAATTTATCAACATATCAAGTGCTGTCGAAAACTCACATCCACAACATCCAGTGTAATTCCTTTCTCAAGAACACTGTTACTTCCTCAAAAAATGCAATTCCATTTGTCAGACATGACTTGCCTTTTAGAAGTATAATGAAACCTTTAAATTACGGACACCTAAGGAACTGGCATCAGCTGGCTGTTTTTTGCAGGTGGCCTTATTTTCAAAATGTATTAACAGCGGCTGCAGGGGTTTTTCCAACCCCAATATAGACAGGGACAGTGACTGTAGGGGCGGCAGGGGGGCTAATTTCAACACCTATACAGGCAGGGACAGCGACTGTACATGTGATTCAAACCCTGATACAGACAGGGAAAGCGACTGTACGTGATTCAAACCCTGATACAGGCAGGGACAGTGACTGTACGTGTGATTCAAACCCAGATACAGACAGGGACAGCGACTGTACGTTTGATTCAAACCCCGATACAGACAGGGACAGCGACTGTACGTGTGATTCAAAACTCTGACACAGGCAGGGACAGCGACTGTACATGTGATTCAAACCCCGATACAGGCAGGGACAGCGACTGTACGTGATTCAAACCCCGATACAGGCAGGGACAGCGACTGTATGTGTGATTCAAACCCCAAAACAGGCAGGGAGAGCGACTGTACGTGTGATTCAAGCCCTGATACAGGCAGGGACAGCGATTGTACGTTTGATTGAAACCCTGATACAGGCAGGGACAGTGACTGTACGTGTGATTCAATCCCTGATACAGGCAGGGGCAGCGATTGTACGTGTGATTCAAACCCCGATACAGGCAGGGACAGCGACTGTACGTGTGATCCAAACCCCGATACAGACAGGGACAGCGACTGTACGCGTGATTCAAACCCTGATACAGAAGGGACAGCGACTGCTTGTGTGATTCAAACCCAAAACAGGAGGACAGCGACTGTACACGTGATTCAAACACTGATACAGAGAGGGACAGCGTGATTCAAACCCCGATACAGGCAGGGACAGTGACTACGTGATTCAATCCCTGATACAGGCAGGGACAGCGACTGTACGTGTGATTAAAACCTCGATACAGACAGGAACAGTGACTGTACATTTGATTCAAACCCCGATACAGGCAGGGACAGCGACTGTATGTGTGATTTAGACCCTGATACAGGCAGGGAGAGCAACTGTATGCGTGATTCAAACCCTGAAATAGACAGGGACAGTGACTGTACCTGTGATTCAAACCCTGATACAAGCAGGGACAGCGACTGTACGTGTGATTCAAACCCTGATACAGGCAAGGACAGCGACTGTACATGTGATTCAAACCCCGATACAGACAGGGACAGTGACTGTGCGGGTGATTCAAACCCTGAGACAGACAGGGACAGCGACTGTACGTGTGATTCAAACCCCAATACAGGCAGGGACATAGACGCATAGAAGCATAGAAGATAGGAGCAAGATTAGGCCATTCGGCCCCTCGAACCTGCTCCGCCATTCAATGAGTTCATGGCTGATCATCCAAATTCAGCACCCTGTGTTATAAATCTCATTATTCATCAGGAAACTACTCATGAAATAACGCTGGACAGCCAGCTGGTGGTGCCGTCCAAGGAGTATAAATACTCGGGCGTCGGCCCCAGGTTTCCAGGGACATTTTGTAAGACAAGGAACTAGTGAAGTATAACTAGACCTCCATGTTCTGAAACAAGTTGATTAAAGCCTTGCTTTATGCTCAAACCAAGTGCGTAGTGAGTTTATTCATGTCCTCCTTTGTGAAGACAGAACCATAGTATGTATTTAATTGGTCTGCCATTTGTTTGTTCCCCATTATAAATTCCCCTGATTCTGACTGCAAGGGACCTACGCTTGACTTCACCAATCTTTTTCTCTTCACATATCTATAGAAGATTTTACAGTCAGTTTTTATGTTCCCTGCAAGCTTACTCTCATACTCTATTTTCCCCCTCTTAATTAATCCCTTTGTCCTCCTTTGTTGAATCCTAAACTGCTCCCAATCCTCAGCTTTGCTGCTTTTTCTGGCCAATCTATATGTCCTCTCCTTGGATCTTATGCTATCCCTAATTTCCCTTGTTAGCCACAGTTGATTCACCTTTTTTGTTTTATTTTTATGCCAAACAGGGATGAACAAATTCTGTAGTTCATCCATGCGATCTTTAAATGTTTGCCATTGCCTATCCACCATCAACCCTTTGAGTAACATTCCCCAATGAATCCTACCCAACTCGTGCCTCATACCATCGTAGTTTCCTTTATCTAAGTTCAGGACCCTAGTCTCTGAGTCAAATACTTCACTCTCCATCTTAATGAAGAATTCTATCATAATATGATCGCTACGCCCCAAGGGGCCTTGCACAACAAGATTGTTAATTATTCCTTTCTCATTACATAATACCCAGTCTAAGATGGCCTGATCTCTAGTTGGTTCCTCGACGTATTGGTCCAGGAAACCATCCCGTATACACTCCAGGAATTCCTCCTCGACAGTATTGTTACTAATTTGGTTAGCCCAATCTATATGTAGATTAAAGTCACCCATGATAATTGCTGTGCCCTTATTGCATGTGTCTCTAATTTCCCGTTTAATGCCATCCCCAACCTCCGCATTACTGTTTGTGGGTCTGTATACAATTCCCACTAACATTTTCTGTCCCTTGGTATTTCTCAGCTCTACCCATACAGATTCTACATCACCAGAGCTAATATCCTTCCTTACAATTGTGTTAATCTGCTCTTTAACCAGCAGTGCTACTTCACCTCCTTTTCCTCTTTGCCTATCTTTCCTGAATATTGAATACCTCTGGATGTTGAGGTCCCAGCCCTGGTCACCCTGGAGCCATGTTTCCGTAACCCCAATCATATCATATCCGTTTACATTTATTTGCGCAACTAATTCATCCACCTTATTACGAGTGCTTCTCGCATTAAGACACAAAGGGGGAGAAATTCAGTTGTGAGCACCACCCATTAGCGCCTTAAGAGGGCGATAAGTGGGGCGCTAACCAACTAGCGCCCGGGCGCGGCGAGCCCTGCGTCTCTCGTGAAATTGAGCGGACATTTAGCAGCGGCGCTAAACCCTACCGCCCACTCTCCTGCGCACGCAGATCTTGACGTCATTCCAGAGTGCAACGCCCTTGGGGCGCCCCGGACCAGAAATTCAGTGGCGCCCCCCTCCTTTCCGCCTGTCGCTACCAATGACAGGTTGACTGGAACGCTTACAGTCACTGTGGGGCTGGGGGGGCGCTATTTAAAGGGGGCTGTTCCTGTCTTCTCTGTGGTAGCCATTTTTGGACCACTCGTTCTGAGAGAGAGAGAGAGATTTGCTGAGAGACAAAGGGAGAAAAAGAGACTTATGCATTGTGTCAATGCTGTCTGAGGTAGTTTTGGCTTCTGCCCATAACTTTGCAGTTGCTTTGCTTTTTCACTGGCATAACTTTGATTGCCCACATATTATGGGGGCTGCAATGGATGGGCACATCCTGCTTCTCCATCACATTGAGAGGGCACAGAGACGCAGAGGTAGAGTGGCAATCATGGCCAGACGGAGGAGGGCCAACAGGCGTCGGTACAGGAGAACTTACCGTCCCAGGGTTTTTCGACTACAGTTCTCATACATCAATATGTCAGAGGAGCAGTGTTTGCAAAGGCTGCGATTCAGCAAGGAGGTGGTCACTGAGCCAGATCTGCAACCTCAACTGAGGAGCAGGACGTCTCTGTCGGTGGCAGTGAAGGTAACAGTGGCTCTCAACTTTTATGCCACCAGCTCCTTTCAATCTGCTACTGGGGACATTGCCAATATCTCCCAGTTCGCGGTGCATTGCTGCATCCGTCAAGTCACAAATGCCCTCTTTAAAAGGAGACGAGAGTACATCTCTTTCCCGATGACCCCCGACAAGCAGCAAGATCGCGCAGCGGGCTTTGCAAGAATAGCGGGCTTCCCCATGGTGCAGGGCACCATTGACTGCATGTAGTGTATGTGCCTTTAAGAGCCCCATGTATACTATAATGCCGGTAATGGCCACTCGGGCTATATAAGCCTGTATATTGTGTTGTATCAGTTAGTTCCCCTCCAGACTTTGTTTAGTAAACACCTATGAAACCAACTCCTGTCTTCAGTGACTCCATCAACACACAGACACAACAGTGGCGACGAATTGGAAACGGACTTACCTGCAATTCGGCAGCACCTCAAGGACATCGATTCCTCTGGCGTCCAAAGTTGAAGAAAAATCAAGAAAAAGAAAAAGCTGTGGTTTCACCAGCTAGCCAAGCTGGTGGCAGGTACTGCAATAATCCTTCCTGGGCATCGGGCTGGGGCTCCAGCGGCTGTCTCTACAGCTGGGCCAAGCAGCAAAATCGGAGGCAAGCAGTAACAGATGGGAAGGGAGCACTCGGGAGACGGCCGGCGCTGCAAGCAGGTCGGCGTTCAGACCTAGAGAGAGAGTCCGGCGGGAACGAGTCTCCAACTGTAAATAAATAAATAAAAAGAACGGAAACCGCGGGAAACAGCGTTGTCATCGGCAGCAGCGGCGGGGATGCACGGGAAGCGCCATATCTTTTCTGCAGAAAAGAAAGAAAAGCGCGGGAAGCGCCATTTTATTTCTAGGATGCCTAAGTCTGGCAATATTGATGCTTTTGATAACGAGATAGAGGATTGGACCACATATGTGGAAAGAGTGGAGGTATATTGCACCGCAAATGGAATAGAAGATGAAAACAAAGCTTCAGTACTGCTAAATCTAATGGGCGCAAAGACATACGGGCTGTTACAAAATTTAATCACTCCAGCCAAACCAAAGGACAAGAATTTTAAAGAAATTGTTGATACCCTACAGGAGCACTTAAACCCAACACCGCTGCTGATAGCAGAACGATTCAAATTCTTCAAGAGAAATCAACACAAGAATGAAAGTAACGCTGATTACCTCACCGAATTAAGAAAGCTATCAAAACACTGCCAATTCAGGGCAGGACTAGCAGATTATCTTCACGACAAATTCAGCTGCGGTCTCTTAAGTGAAGGAACACAGAAAAGGCTGCTTTCTGAAAAAGATTTAACACTGGACAAGGCTTTCAGTATGGCTGTATCATACGAAGCAGCCGCAAGAGGAGCTGCAGAGATACAACAAAAGACACAGGACTTCGGCACCCATGAAATGACACAGGGTTTCGAGAGATGTTATCGCTGCGGCAGATCCACCCATGACCAGAGGGACTGCTGGTTCAAGGACAAAGCATGCAAGCAATGCGGAAAGATTGGACAAATTGCACGGGTATGCCGATCTGGACAAAAAAAATCCACAGACAGGAAAAAAAAAATCAATAAAGAAAAGTACAGAAAGGTACAAATGATGATGGACAGTAGCTCCGAAGACCAGAAGAGCGATAGCGACTCCGAAAACAAGAGACTAAGCTGTCTCAAATTACATAATGTAATTGCCAAAGATGATTACCAGACCATTTGGGTTACCCTCACGATAGCAGGGTCCCCAGTTAAAATGGAGCTAGATACAGGATCAGCTCTGACCGTCATAAATCGACGGGATTACGAGCGGCTATTTCCACATATACCTTTAAAAGACACGTCCATTACCTTGAAAACATATACGGGGCAGAAAGTATACCCCAAAGGAAAAATAAGGGTGCCTGTTGTATACAACGGCAAGGAAATACAAAAGTTGTATTTATACATTCTACAAGATGGTGGTCCACCGCTGTTGGGACGTGAATGGATCAGGAAAATACGTTTAGACTGGCACTCCATTCAGGCACTGACGGTGACCAGTAAGAAAAAAAACGATGATGACGTCATACCTGAACGATTAAAAGACATCTTGGCCAATGCCAAAGAAGTGTTTCAAGAGAAACTAGGAACCTTGAAAGGCATCACCGCCTCAATAAAAGTGGAAGATGCAGCAATTCCCAAGTTTTTTAAGGCAAGACCGGTGCCATACGCAATTCGTCCAGCAGTCGAGGCAGAGCTGGAGAATTTGGAAAAGGCAGGCGTATTATCCAAAATAGATTGGAGCGAGTGGGCAACACCCATCGTTCCAGTCATGAAGAAAGCATTGAATAATTATAAATCTGAAGAACAGACAAAAATTCGCATCTGTGGAGACTTCAAGGTGACTGTAAACCCGGTCCTTCACACGGTACAGTATCCTCTTCCGAGGATAGAAGATATTTTCGCCTCACTATCCGGAGGGAAACGTTTCACAAAAATTGACTTGGCACAGGCATATCTACAGATGGAGGTTGAAGAGGCCTCTAAAAAGTATCTCACGATAAATACACACAAAGGTCTGTACCAGTACAATCGATTGGTTTTCGGAGTAGCATCCGCTCCAGCTATCTGGCAAAGAGCTATGGAGCAAGTCCTCCAAGGGATTCCGGGGACTCAATGCTACCTAGACGACATCCTTGTAACAGGAGAAAACGACAAAGAGCACCTTGCCAATTTGGAGCAGGTGCTCACTAGGCTGAGAGAACGGGGCCTACGAGCAAATCGCCCCAAGTGCGAATTTTTCCAAAATCAAATATCATATTGTGGCCACATAATTAATAAGGAAGGGTTGCATAAGTCACCTGAAAAAATTGAAGCGGTCATAAAAGCCCCAGCACCTGAAAATGTTTCACAATTAAGGTCATTCCTGGGATTAATAAATTACTATCATAAATTTTTACCGAACTTGTCAACTGTTCTGCACCCTCTTAATGAACTGCTACAAACAGGAGTAATTTGGAAATGGAGCAAAGACTGTAAACGTGCCTTCCATAAATGCAAAGACTTAATCACGTCCAAATAAGTTTTGGCTCATTACAGCCCATCACTGCCAATCAGACTGGCATGCGATGCATCCCCTTACGGCGTAGGAGCAGTATTATTGCATAAATTCCCTGATGGCTCGGAACGGCCGATAGCTTTTGCATCATGCTCATTGAACTCAGCTGAGCGTAACTATGCCCAAATCGACAGGGAAGCACTCAGCCTGGTATGGGGAGTGAAGAAATTCAACCATTACCTACACGGACAAAAATTTACCTTGTTGACTGACCATCAACCCCTCATCTCCATATTCAACCCTAAAAAGGGTGTTCCCATTATGACAGCGCAAAGGCTACAGAGGTGGTCCCTTTTTCTAGGAGCACACCAATACAACATAGAATACAAAGGATCAAAACAGCATGGGAATGCTGACGGGTTATCGCGCCTACCATTGCCAACGGTAGAAGAAGCACCTACCGTAGACCCAATGGAGATTTTCCACTCTACCATAGTCGAATGTCTACCAGTAACAAATTCTGCCATTGAAAGGGAAACTAGAAATGACCCGACTCTCTCACGAGTCTATGATTTAACAGTGAAGGGATGGCCAGCACATGGCGAACCACTGTTGCCAGCATTCTCGCAAAGAAGAGAACAGCTGTCAGTGTGCCGAGGAACCTTGATGTGTGGATCCAGAGTGGTGATTCCACCCAAACTCCAGGATAAAGTTCTAAAGGAGCTTCACGAGGGGCATCTGGGTGGAGTGAAAATGAAGAACCTAGCCAGGGCGTTTGTATGGTGGCCAGGTATTGATGGAGACATCGAAGAAATGACCAAGAGCTGCCTAGGATGCCAGAAGGTCCAAAACGCTCCACCCAAGCCCCTCTACATCCATGGGAGTGGCTCTCATCTCCCTGGCAAAGGGTACACATCGACTTTGCTGGTCCATTTATGGACTCAATGTTCTTAATCGCAGTGGATGCACACTCCAAGTGGCCGGACGTAATAAAGATGTCCTCCACCACCACGGAAAAAACCATCACAGTATTAAGGACCATATTTGCCAGGAATGGGCTGCCGGAACAGATCTGTTCTGATAATGGACCGCAATTTGTGTCCGAAGAATTCAGGAAGTTCTTAAAAAACAATGGGGTTAAGCACTACACGTCCGCCCCATACCATCCCGCCACCAATGGATTGGCTGAAAGGTTTGTCCAGACCTTCAAGAAGGCCATAAAGGCCATGGGTAATGAAGACATAAAACTTCAGCACAAGGTGGATAACTTCTTGTTCGCATACAGGAATGCAACACATATGGTTACAAACCAAACTCCCGCCATGATGTTCTTCAATAGAAGCCTAAGATGCCGGCTGGATTTGATCAAGCCCAACATCAGAAGGGACGTGGAGAACCGGCAATTTCAAGGCATGAATGAAAGGCCAACTAGAACCTTCCAGATAGGTCAACAAGTTTTGGCCCGGGACTACTGTACCGAGAAATGGCAGCCTGGAACTATCTGCACATGACTAGGACCGCTGATGTATACCGTGGACATCGGAGAAAGCATAATAAGGTGTCATGCTGACCAAATCATAGAGTCATCCGAAAAGGGACAACCTACACCACAACTCTATATGCCTAACGATGAAGTAGAGATACCCATATCTACCTCCGATCCGGTGATACTGGAAACCGATGAACCCGACACTGGCATTCAAGCCGAATCAGCCTTGCCAAAAGAACCTACTACACCACCAGAAACTACTACACCACCGAGGCGTTATCCGGACCGAGTCAGGAAGCCTCCAGAGAGACTGACTTATAATTAATTAACTGCAGCAATGTGTAGATTATTTTTCTTGTAACATGTAATTAATAATTACTTAAAATATTATGTACTGGTTGGCTAAAAGGGGAGGAATTGTAGTGTATGTGCCTTTAAGAGCCCCATGTGTACTGTAATGCCGGTAATGGCCACTCGGGCTATATAAGCCTGTATATTGTGTTGTATCAGTTAGTTCCCCTCCAGACTTTGTTTAGTAAACACCTATGAAACCAACTCCTGTCTTCAGTGTCTCTATCAACACACAGACACAACACTGCACCCATGTGGCTTTGCGGGCGCCGCAAGAGAATGCCGAGGATTTCCGCAACCGAAAGGGCTTCCATTCCTTGAACGTCCAGTTGGTCTGTGACCACAGACAGCTGATACTCGCTGTCAATGCCCAATTTCCAGGCAGCAGCCACGATGCCTTCATCCTGCGCCAGACTCCTGTGGCAGACCTTTTTGAGGCCCCGCTTCACCCAGGAGGCTGGCTTCTCGGGGACAAGGGCTATCCTCTGTGCACCTGGCTGATGACCCCGCTCTGTTCGCCCAGTACCCCTGCAGAAGAACGATACAACGAGAGCCATCAAGCTACCGGGAGCATCATTGAGCACACAATCGGCGTGCTCAAGCAACGGTTCCGCTGTCTGGACCACTCTGGAGGAGCCCTGCAGTACTCGCCTGAGCGAGTCTCCCACTTCGTTGTTGTCTGCTGCATGCTGCATAACCTGGCAATCCTCAGGACCCAGCCAATGCCAGCGGGCCTTGGAGCACCAGCAGAGGAGGAGGAGGAGCAGCAGCACCAAGACGGGAGGGAGGCACAAAGTGCAAGGGCCGTCCGTCAAAAACTTATCGCAAGTCGCTTCTAGGCCCCCTCTGAGGGAAAGGCTTCTGCCATTCAAAGAACCTGAATGGAACCATGCCGCAACCCCTAAGCCGGTCAAGGCAACAATGAGTGCAAAGAGCAAACATGCACATTTTGAATTAACACACTTCTTTATTAACAAAACTGTGTATCCTTCCCGCATGACAAAGTAATAGAAAGAAAGACACAAAGAAACAGTCAATCACATAACTGGCTCTCACAACCTGGAGACAATGTCCAAAGCAGTAACAAAGATATGACCACAATCCTCGGCCTTCAAAAAAACAATGAACCACATTTTGCCACACCTCCTACTTTTTGCCCTGCGAGGGTGATCTGCTTCTCTTGCCAAATTGCCCCCTTCCCACCCTGCAGCTCCTCCGCACTGGGACCCCAGTGGCTGCAGCAAGCCTGGGGGAAGGCTGCTGAGTGTCAGAAACTGAGACTGCAGATGCCCTTGAGGGACGGCCTGGACCAGCTCTGGGCCTGGAGGGCCCGGCTGCTGACTGCTCCAACTCTACATGGGCGGCAGCAGTCTGTCCTACAGGTGGTGGCAACTGCAGTGGAGAAGTGACAGTGCTGGCAGCAGGAAAGCTGTCATCCTGAGAGAGGACAGCAACTCCCCGCTCGACTGACACACTGGCACTCCCACGGGGCAGCACTTCAGCATGCGCAGCAATCTGCGGGAGCACAGATTGCTGGCCTGCTGCGGCGCGGTGAGAGCCCCGGGGAAATCTGCCTGATCCAGCGAGGGTGGCAGCAGTTACTGCTCGCGTGGCCTCAATCTGCGTCTGCATGAGACCACCCACATACTGCATTGCAGCACTTAGCATTTGCGTGGCAGACGCCTGTGCTGCACCAAAATCCTGGACACTCCTTGCCAGTGACTCAATGGATTCGGGCATCCTTGCCACTGCAGCCATGAGCTCAGTGTGCCTTTGCGCCGCCTGGGCGCTCATTTCAGCGAGGAGCCGCACCTCTTCTACGCTCACTGTAGCAGGACTGGAGGCCATACTCTCCCTCCGGGGAGAAGGCCCCCGAGCTTCCCTACCCCCCTCACGTTGCTGCAGCCCGCTGGGTCCTGGAGCTTCACCCTCATCAGACTATTCCCCCCCCGCTCCCCTCCAGGGAAGGCGTGTCCCCAGTATGGCCATGGGCTGCCTCCGCAGAGGGTTGCGCTGATGGTCCGGCTTCCTCCTCGCCTTTGGTTCACTCCCAGTGGCAGCTTGAGGGCCCGCCTCCTCACCTGGTGAATCAGCATCTGAAAGCAGGGAGGTACAAGAGTGGCTTTAGCGTGAGGACAGGGTGGCAGCAAGGGAGGAATGAGTGCAGCGATGTACTGATTTGGATCGAAAGTGTCAAAGGGTGCTGTTGTGAGGAACAATTGGAAGGAGAGAGGTCAAAAAGGTGATGACCTTAACATTGCTGGTCAGAACAGGGTCGGCGTCTCCAGTGGCGACGGGGCCAAGCATCCGGCTTGCCACAATCCGGTGGACTCGCTGCTCCAGATTGGTCAGGGCTTGAAGGTGAGGCCGGCCTCCCCCGGTCCGTTGCTGCTGTCTCCTATTATGTGCCAGCTTGCCCTGCAAGAAAAAGGACAGGGTTTGAGTAAAGATACAGCCGTGATCTTGGCTGAAATGCCTCCCATGGTGGAATAGCACTTACTGTGTGCAGCCGTGATCTTGGCTGAAATGCCTCCAATGGTGGAATAACCCTTACTGTGTGCAGCCATGATCTTGGCTGAAATGCCTCCCATGGTGGAATAGCCCTTACTGTGTGCAGCCATGATCTTGGCTGAAATGCCTCCCATGGTGGAATAGCCCTTACTGTGTGCAGCCGTGATCTTGGCTGAAATGCCTCCCATGGTGGAATAGCCCTTACTGTGTACAGCCATGATCTTGGCTGCACTGCCTCCCATGGTCGAATAGCCCTTACTGTGTGCAAACTGCTGAATGTGCATGTGAGTTTCCTGAAAGGGCCAAAGGTGTTGGAAGAGTGCTGGGCATTGGAGCTTTCAAGACCCTTTGGCCATGAAGCGAGGTCGAGATGGAGGGATGAAGAGGTTTCTGAAAAAGGCACTCACCCTGACGACCCGAGTGAGGTCGTTGAACTTCTTCCTGCATTGCACAGGGGTCCTAGGCACTATGCTGCTGGAGGTCACTCTGTGAGCCACCTCCCTCCAAGCTTTTCGGTATTCGCTGGGCAGAGGCCTCCTGCCACTCTCCGGGTACAGGAGAGATTGCCTGCGCTCCACCGCGCCAACCAGAGCCTCCAAGGCCCCCTCGCTGAAACACTGCGCTCACTCCCTGACCTTCTCCATGGTCCTTGGCTGCAGGATTTGGCAACAGGTCTGTCCAGGCCGAGATTCAGGGCTTCAATGCGTAGGGTGCGGCTGCAAATCAAGATCGACCCTCCCCTTTAAGAGCTGACCGGCGCCAACGTGTCTGTGTGCAATCGCTAACTGACAGCACCTGCGCTGCGCCCGCCCTCTGAGTTAGCGCCTCGCTCCTCCGGCTTAGCGCCTTAAGAGAGTCGTGCAGCGCCTGATTTAGCGCTGCAATTGGCTCCAGCGGCGAGACAGACCAATTTTGCAGTATGGGGCGATACCGAATTTCTCCCCCAAAGTCTTCAGGCTTATTTTTTTAACACTCTTAGATCTTTTAGAATTATTATTTATTGTGGCCATATTTGATTTAAACCCTTGATTACTCTGCCTTCCACTTCTGCTTTTCTCCTTCCTGTCTTTTGCTTCTATCCTTGTTTCCCTTTCCTCTGTCTCCCTGCACAGGTTCCCAACCCCCTGCCATTTTAGTTTAAATCCTCCCCCACAGCACTAGCAAACACTCCCCCTAGGACATTGGTCCCAGTCCTGCCCAGGTGCAAACCGTCCGTTTTGTACTGGTCCCACCTCCCCCAGAACCGGTTCCAATGTCCCAGGAATTTGAATCGCTCCCCTTTGCACCATTCCTCTAGCCACGTATTCATCTGAAATATCCTTCTATTTCTACTCTGACTAGCATGTGGCACTGGTAGCAATCCTGAGATTACCACCTTTGAGGTCCTATTTTTTAATTTACCTCCCAACTCCTTATATTCAGATTTTAGGACTTCCTCTCATTTTTTACCTATATCGTTGGTACCTATATGCACCACGACAACTGGCTGTTCACCCTCCCCTTCCAAAATGCTCCATAGCCTTTCTGAGACATCCTTGACCCTTGCACCAGGGAGGCAACATATTATCCTGTAGTCTCATTTGCGGCCGCAGAAACGCCTATCTATTCCCCTTACAGTAGAATCCCCTATCACTATAGCTGTCCCGCTCTTTTTCCTCCCGTCCTGTGCAGCAGAACCACCCACGGTGCCAGGAAGTTGGCTGCTACTGCCTTCCTCCGATAAGCCATCTCCCTCACCAATATCCAAAGCGGTATATCTGTTTGAGAGGGGCATGGTCACAGGGGACCCCTGCACTACCTGCCTGCGCCTACTTCTCTGCCTGGTGGTCACCCATTCTCTTCCTGCCTGTGCAGCCTTTACCTGCGGTGTGACCAACTCCCTAAACATACTATCCACGACGTCCTCAGCATCGCGAATGCTCCAGTATGCATCCATTCGCAGCTCCAGTGCCGCAATGCGGTCTGCCAGTAGCTGCAGCTGGATACACTTCCTGTACACATGGTCGCCAGGGACACAGGAAGTGTTCCTGATTTCCCACATAGTGCAGGAGGAGCATACCACGGCGCCGAGCTGTACTGCCATGACTTACCCTTTAATTAATTCAAATTAAATTAAATCAAATCAATCCCACCAATTACACTACAATTACATGATATCCACAAGGGCCCTTGTTTAACAGCAGTCCCCGCTACACAACAGAGACCCTAGAAACTATAAACCACAAAATCTAAGTTTGGAAAAAACGAGAAAGAGAGAAATACTCACCAACCAATCACTTACCTGCTTTCTGGTGACGTCACACTTTGATTACTTCTTACTTCTCTCTCCTGCTCTCGGAGCTCTGAGATTGGTAAGCTTCTCGGGCCTCGCTCTTTATATCCACAGGCTCTCGCTCCCACTCCCTCGCTGGTCCGCTGCCTCCGCTCTCAGGCCTCTCGGGCCTCGCTCTTTATATCCTCAGGCACTCGCTCCCACTCCCTCGCTGGTCTGCTGCCTCCGCTCTCGGGCCCCTCGGGCCTCGCTCTTTATATCCTCAGGCTCTCGCTCCCGCTCCCTCGCATCTCTGCTGCCTCCGCTCTCGGGCCTCTTGGGCCTCGCTCTTTATATCCTCAGGCTCTCGCTCCCGTTCCCTCGCAGGTCCACTGCCTCCGCTCTCGGGCCTCTCTCTTTATATCCGCAGGCTCTCACTCCAGGGACAGCGACTGTATGTGTGATTCAAACACGACACAGGAAGGGACAGTGACTGTACGTGTGATTCAAACCCAGATACAGGCAGGGACAGTGACTGTACATGTGATGAAAAACCAGATACAGACAGGAACAGTGACTGTACATGTGATTCAAACCCTGATACAGACAGGGACAGCGACTGTACGTGTGATTCAAACCCTGATACAGACAGGGACAGCGACTATACGTGTGATTCAAACCCCGATACAGGCAGGGACAGCAACTGTATGTGTGATTCAAACCCCGATACAGGCAGGGACAGCGAATGTACGTGATTCAAACCCCGATACAAGCAGGGACAGTGACTGTACGTGTGATTCAAACCCTGATACAGGCAGGGGCAGTGACTGTATGCGTGATTCAAACCCTGATACAGGCAGGGAGAGCAACTGTACGTGTGATTCAAACCCTGATACAGACAGGGACAGCGACTATACGTGTGATTCAAACCCCGATACAGGCAGGGACAGCAACTGTATGTGTGATTCAAACCCCGATACAGGCAGGGACAGCGAATGTACGTGATTCAAACCCCGATACAAGCAGGGACAGTGACTGTACGTGTGATTCAAACCCTGATACAGGCAGGGGCAGTGACTGTATGCGTGATTCAAACCCTGATACAGGCAGGGAGAGCAACTGTACGTGTGATTCAAACCCTGATACAGGCACGGACAGCGAGTGTACGTGTGATTCAAACCACAATGTGGACAAGGACAGTGACTGTACGTGTGATTCAAACCCTGATACAGACAGGGACAGTGAATGTACGTGATTCAAACCCTGATACAGGCACGGAAAGTGACTGTACGTGTGATTCAAACTCCGATACAGGCAGGGACAGCGACTATATGCGTGATTCAAATCCTGATACAGACAGGGACAGCGACTGTACGTGCGATTCAAAACCCGACACAGGCAGGAACAGTGACTGTACATGTGATTCAAACACTTATACAGTGAGGGGCAGTGACTCTATGTGTGATTCAAACCCGACACAGGAAGGGGCAGCGACTGTATGTGATTCAAACCCAGATACAGGCAGGAACAATGACTGTACATGTGATTAAAAACCAGATACAGACAGGAACAGCAACTGTACATTTGATTCAAACCCTGATACAGGCAGGGACAGCGACTGTATATGATGCAAACCCCGATACAGGCAGGGACAGCGACTGTACATGTGATTCAAACCCTGATACAGGCAGCGACAGCGGCTGTACGTGTGATTCAAACCCTGATACAGACAGGGACAGTGACTGTACATGATTCAAACCCTGATACAGGCAGGGACAGCGACTGTATGCGTGATTCAATCCCCGAAAAAGGCAGGGACAGTGACTGTATGGATGATTCACACCCTGATACGGGCAGGGAGAGCAGCTGTATGCGTGATTCAAACCCTGATACAGGCAGGGAGAGCGGCTGTACGTGTGATTCAAACTCCGATACAGACAGGGACAGTGACTGTACCTTTGATTCAAACCCTGATACAGACAGGCACAGCGACTGTACATGTGATTCAAACCCCGATACAGGCAGGGACAGTGACTGTACGTGTGATTCAAATCCTGATACAGGCAGGGACAGCAACTGTACATGTGAATCAAACCCTGATACAGGCAGCTACAGCGACTGTACATGTGATTCAAAACCTAATACAGACAGTGACTGCGACTGTGCATGTGATTCAATCCCCGATACAGGCAGGGACAGCGACTGTACACGTGATTCAATCCCTGATACAGGCAGGGACAGCGACTGCACGTGTGATTCAAACCCCGATACAGGCAGGGACAGCAACTGTACGTGTTTCAAACCCCGATACAGGCAGGGGCAGCGACTGTACGTGTGATTCAAACCCCGATGCAGACAGGGGCAGCGATTGTATGCGTGATTCTAACCCTGATACAGACAGGGACAGCGACTGTACTAGATTCAAAACCTGATACAGGCAGGGACAGCGACTCTATGTGTGATTCAAACCCCGATACAGGTAAGGAGAGCGACTGTACGCATGATTCAAACCCTTATACAGTCACAGACAGCGACTGTATGTGTGGTTCATGCCCCGGTACAGACAGTGACAGCGACTGTACCTGTGATTCAAACCCTGATACAGGCAGGGACAATGACTGTACATGTGATTCAAACACCGATACAGGCAGGAACTGCGACTGTACGTGCGATTGAAAACCTGATACAGCCAGTGACAGAACCTGTACATGTGATTCAAACCCTGATACAGACAGGGGCAGCGACTGTACGTGTGATTCAAAACGCAATACAGACAGGGACAGTGACTGTACTTGTGATTCAATCCCCGATACAGGCAGGGACAGTGACTGTAAGCTTGATTCAAACCCTGATACAGGCACGGTGAGCAACTGTACGTGTGATTCAAACCCTGATACAGAGAGGGAGAGTGACTGGATCTGTGATACAAACCCTGATACAGACAGGGACAGCGACTGTATGCATGATTCAAACCCTGATACAGGCAGGAAGAGCGACTGTACACATGATTCAAACCCTGATACAGGCACGGTGAGCAACTGTACGTGTGATTCAAACCCTGATACAGAGAGGGAGAGTGACTGGATCTGTGATACAAACCCTGATACAGACAGGGACAGTGACTGTACATGATTCAAACTCTGACACAGGCAGAGACAGTGACTGTACATGTGATTCAAAACCTGATACAAGCAGGGACAGCGATTGTACATGTGATTCAAAACCCGATACAGGCAGGAACTGCGACTGTACGTGCAATTGAAAACCTGATACAGGCAGTGACAGAACCTGTACATGTGATTCAAACCCTGATACAGACAGGGGCAGCGACTGTATGCGTGATTCAAACCTGACACTGACAGGGACAGCGACTGTACGTGTGATTCAAAACCCAATACAGACAGGGACAGCGACTGTACTTGTGATTCAATCCCCGATACAGACAGGGACAGCGACTGTAAGCTTGATTCAAACCCTGATACAGGCAGGGAGAGCGACTGTACGTGTGATTCAAATCCTGATACAGGCAGGGACAGCAACTGTACATGTGAATCAAACCCTGATACAGGCAGCTACAGTGACTGTACATGTGATTCAAAACCTGATACAGACAGGGACAGTGACTGTACCTTTGATTCAAACCCTGATACAGACAGGCACAGCGACTGTACATGTGATTCAAACCCCGATACAGGCAGGGACAGCAACTGTACGTGTTTCAAACCCCGATACAGGCAGGGACAGCGACTGTACTAGATTCAAAACCTGATACAGGCAGGGACAGTGACTCTATGTGTGATTCAAACCCCGATACAGGTAAGGAGAGCGACTGTACGCGTGATTCAAACCCTTATACAGTCACAGACAGCGACTGTATGTGTGATTCATACCCCGGTACAGACAGTGACAGCGACTGTACCTGTGATTCAAACCCTGATGCAGGCAGGGACAATGACTGTACATGTGATTCAAACACCGATACAGGTAGGAACTGCGACTGTACGTGCGATTGAAAACCTGATACAGGCAGTGACAGAACCTGTACATGTGATTCAAACCCTGATACAGACAGGGGCAGCGACTGTATGCGTGATTCAAACCCTGACACTGACAGGGACAGCGACTGTACGCGTGATTCAAAACCCAATACAGACAGGGACAGCGACTGTACGTGTGACTCAATCCCTGATACAGGCAGGGACAGCGACTGTAAGCTTGATTCAAACCCTGATACAGGCAGGGAGAGCGACTGTACGCGTGATTCAAACCCTGATACAGGCACGGTGAGCAATTGTACGTGTGATTCAAACCCCGATACAGAGAGGGAGAGTGACTGGATCTGTGATACAAACCCTGATACAGACAGGGACAGTGACTGTACGTGATTCAAACTCTGATACAGGCAGAGACAGTGATTGTACATGTGATTCAAACCCCGATGCAGACAGGGTCAGAGACTGTATGCCTGTTTCAAACCCTGATAGACAGGGACAGCGACTGTATGTTCGATTCAAACCCTGATACAGGCAGGGACATCGAATGTACATTTGATTCAAACCCTGATACAGACAGGGACATTGCCTGTACGTGTAATTCAAACCCCAATACAGGCAGGGACAGTGACTGTATGTGATTCAAATCCCGATACAGGCAGGGACAGCGACTGTACGTGATTCAAACCCCGATACAGAGAGGGACAGCAACTGTACTTGATTCAAAGCCCGATACAGGCAGGGACAGCGACTGTACGTGTGATTCAAACCCCAATACAGGCAGGGACAGCGACTGTATATGATTCAAACCCGGATACAGGCAGAGAGAGTGACTGTACGCGTGCTTCAAACCCTGATACAGACAGGGACGGTGACTTTACCTGTGATACAAACCCTGATACAGACAGGGACAATTACTGTACGTAATTCAAACCCTGATGCAGACAACAGCGACTGTACACATGATTCAAACACCGATACAGGCAAGGAGTGCGACTGTACGTGCGATTCAAAACCTGATACAGGCAGGGACAGAAACTGTACGTGTGATTCAAACCATGATACAGACAGGGACAGCGACTGTATGCGTGATTCAAACCCTGATACAGACAGGGACAGCGACTGTATGTGTGATTCAAAACCGGGTACAGACAGGGACAGCGACTGTACGTGTGATTCAATCCCTGATACAGGCAGGGACAGCGACTGTACGCATGATTCAAACCCTGATACAGGCAGGGAGAGCAACTGTACGCATAGTTCAAAGCCTGATACAGGCATGGACAGCGACTGTACGTGTGATTCAAACCCCGATACAGACAGGGACAGTGACTGTACCTGTGATACAAACCCTGATACAGACAGGGACAGTGACTGTGTGTGATTCAAACCCTGATACAGGCAGGGACAGTGACTGTACGTGTGATTCAAACCCCGATATAGGCAGGGACAGCGAATGTACATGTGATTCAAAACCTGATACAGGCAGGGACAGCAATTGTACGTGTGATTCAAACCCCGATGCAGACAGGGTCAGCGACTGTATGCGTGATTCAAACCCTGATACAGACAGCGACAGCAACTGTACGTTTGATTCAAACTCCGATACAGGCGGGGAAAGCGAATGTACATGTGATTCAAACCCTGATACAGACAGGGACAGCGACTGTACGTGTTTCAAACCCCGATACAGACAGGGAAAGCGACTGTGCTTGTTTCAAAACCCGATACAGGTAGGGACAGCGAATGTACGTGTGGTTCAAACCCTGATTCAGGCAGGGACAGCGACTGTATGTGATTCAAACCCCGATGCAGACAGGGACAGCAACTGTACATGATTCAAACCCCGATACAGGCAGGGACAGCAACTCTATGTGTGATTCAAACCCAACACAGGAAGGGGCAGCGACTGTATGTGTGATTCAAACCCGGTACAGGCAGGGACAGCGATTGTACGTGATTCAAACCCAGATACAGGCAGGAACAATGACTGCACATGTGATTAAAAACCAGATACAGACAGGAACAGCAACTGTACATTTGATTCAAACCCTGATACAGGCAGGGACAGCAGCTGTACGTGTGATTCAAACCCGGATACAGACAGGGACAGTGACTGTATATGATGCAAACCCCAATACAGGCAGGGACAGTGACTGTACATGTGATTCAAACCCTGATACAGGCAGGGACAGCGGCTGTACGTGTGATTCAAACCCTGATACAGACAGGGACAGTGACTGTACATGATTCAAACCCTGATACAGGCAGGGACAGCGACTGTATGCGTGATTCAATCCCCGAAAAAGGCAGGGAGAGCGGCTGTACACGTGACTCAAACCCTGATACAGGCAGGGAGAGCAGCTGTACGTGTGATTCAAACTCCGATACAGACAGGGACAGTGACTGTACCTTTGATTCAAACCCTGATACAGAAAGGCACAGGGACTGTACATGTGATTCAAACCCCGATACAGGCAGGGGCAGTGACTGTACGTGTGATTCAAATCCTGATACAGGCAGGAACAGCAACTGTACATGTGAATCAAACCCTGATACAGGCAGCTGCAGCGACTGTACATGTGATTCAAAACCTGATACAGACAGTGACTGCGACTGTGCATGTGATTCAATGCCCGATACAGGCGGGGCAGCGACTGTACGTGTGATTCAATCCCTGATATAGGCAGGGACAGTGACTGCACGTGTGATTCAAACCCTGATACAGGCAGGGGCAGTGACTGTACGTGTGATTCAAACCCCGATGCAGACAGGGACAGCGATTGTATGCGTGATTCAAACCCTGATACAGACAGGGACAGCGACTGTACTAGATTCAAAACCTGATACAGGCAGGGACAGCGACTGTACTAGATTCAAAACCTGATACAGGCAGGGACAGTGACTCTATGTGTGATTCAAACCCCGACACATGTAAGGAGAGCGACTGTACGCGTGATTCAAACCCTTATACAGTCAGGGACAGCGACTGTATGTGTGATTCATACCCCGGTACAGACAGTGACAGCGACTGTACCTGTGATTCAAACCCTGATACAGGCAGGGACAACGACTGTACATGTGATTCAAACACCGATACAGGCAGGAACTGCGACTGTACGTGCGATTGAAAACTTGATACAGGCAGTGACAGAACCTGTACATGTGATTCAAACCCTGATACAGACAGGGGCAGCGACTGTATGCGTGATTCAAACCCTGACACTGACAGGGACAGCGACTGTACGCGTGATTCAAAACCCAATACAGACAGGGACAGCGACTGTACTTGTGATTCAAACCCCGATACAGGCAGGGACAGCGACTGTAAGCTTGATTCAAACCCTGATACAGGCAGGGAGAGCGACTGTACGCGTGATTCAAACCCTGATACAGGCACGGTGAGCGACTGTACGTGTGATTCAAGCCCCGATACAGAGAGGGAGAGTGACTGGATCTGTGATCTAAACCCTGTTACAGACAGGGACAGTGACTGTACATGATTCAAACTCTGATACAGGCAGAGACAGTGACTGTACATGTGATTCAAAACCTGATACAGGCAGGGACAGCGACTGTATGTGTGATTCAAACTCCGATACAGGCAGGGACAGTGACTGTACATGTGATTCAAATCCTGATACAGGCAGGGACAGTGATTGTACATGTGATTCAAACCCCGATGCAGACAGGGTCAGCGACAGTATGCCTGTTTCAAACCCTGATAGACAGGGACAGCGACTGTATGTTCGATTCAAACCCCGATACAGGCAGGGACATCGAATGTACATTTGATTCAAACCCTGATACAGACAGGGACATTGCCTGTACGTGTAATTCAAACCCCAATACAGGCAGGGACAGTGACTGTATGTGATTCAAACCCCGATGCAGGCAGGGACAGCAACTGTACATGATTCAAACCCCGATACAGGCAGGGACAGCAACTCTATGTGTGATTCAAACCCGACACAGGAAGGGGCAGCGACTGTACGTGATTCAAACCCAGATACAGGCAGGAACAATGACTGCACATGTGATTAAAAACCAGATACAGACAGGAACAGCAACTGTACATTTGATTCAAACCCTGATACAGGCAGGGACAGCGGCTGTACGTGTGATTCAAACCCTGATACAGACAGGGACAGTGACTGTATATGATGCAAACCTCAATACAGGCAGGGACAGCGACTGTACATGTGATTCAAACCCTGATACAGGCAGGGACAGCGGCTGTACGTGTGATTCAAACCCTGATACAGACAGGGACAGTGACTGTACATGATTCAAATCCTGATACAGGCAGGGACAGTGACTGTATGCGTGATTCAATCCCCGAAAAAGGCAGGGAGAGCGCCTGTACGCGTGACTCAAACCCTGATACAGGCAGGGAGAGCAGCTGTACATGTGATTCAAACTCCGATACAGACAGGGACAGTGACTGTACCTTTGATTCAAACCCTGATACAGACAGGCACAGGGACTGTACATGTGTTTCAAACCCCGATACAGGCAGGGACAGTGACTGTACGTGTGATTCAAATCCTGATACAGGCAGGAACAGCAACTGTACATGTGAATCAAACCCTGATACAGGCAGCTACAGCGACTGTACATGTGATTCAAAGCCTGATACAGACAGTGACTGTGACTGTGCATGTGATTCAATCCCCGATACAGGCAGGGACAGCGACTGTACGTGTGATTCAATCCCTGATATAGGCAGGGACAGTGACTGCACGTGTGATTCAAACCCCGATACAGGCAGGGGCAGCGACTGTACATGTGATTCAAACACCGCCAAAGGCAGGAACTGCGACTGTACGTGCGATTGAAAACTTGATACAGGCAGTGACAGAACCTGTACATGTGATTCAAACCCTGATACAGACAGGGGCAGTGACTGTATGCGTGATTCAAACCCTGACACTGACAGGGACAGCGAATGTACGCGTGATTCAAAACCCAATACAAACAGGGACAGCGACTGTACTTGTGATTCAAACCCCGATACAGGCAGGGACAGCGACTGTAAGCTTGATTCAAACCCTGATACAGGCAGGGAGAGCGACTGTACGCGTGATTCAAACCCTGATACAGGCACGGTGAGCAATTGTACGTGTGATTCAAACCCCGATACAGAGAGGGAGAGTGACTGGATCTGTGATACAAACCCTGATACAGACAGGGACAGTGACTGTACGTGATTCAAACTCTGATACAGGCAGAGACAGTGATTGTACATGTGATTCAAACCCCGATGCAGACAGGGTCAGAGACTGTATGCCTGTTTCAAACCCTGATAGACAGGGACAGCGACTGTATGTTCGATTCAAACCCTGATACAGGCAGGGACATCGAATGTACATTTGATTCAAACCCTGATACAGACAGGGACATTGCCTGTACGTGTAATTCAAACCCCAATACAGGCAGGGACAGTGACTGTATGTGATTCAAATCCCGATACAGGCAGGGACAGCGACTGTACGTGATTCAAACCCCGATACAGAGAGGGACAGCAACTGTACTTGATTCAAAGCCCGATACAGGCAGGGACAGCGACTGTACGTGTGATTCAAACCCCAATACAGGCAGGGACAGCGACTGTATATGATTCAAACCCGGATACAGGCAGAGAGAGTGACTGTACGCGTGCTTCAAACCCTGATACAGACAGGGACGGTGACTTTACCTGTGATACAAACCCTGATACAGACAGGGACAATTACTGTACGTAATTCAAACCCTGATGCAGACAACAGCGACTGTACACATGATTCAAACACCGATACAGGCAAGGAGTGCGACTGTACGTGCGATTCAAAACCTGATACAGGCAGGGACAGAAACTGTACGTGTGATTCAAACCATGATACAGACAGGGACAGCGACTGTATGCGTGATTCAAACCCTGATACAGACAGGGACAGCGACTGTATGTGTGATTCAAAACCGGGTACAGACAGGGACAGCGACTGTACGTGTGATTCAATCCCTGATACAGGCAGGGACAGCGACTGTACGCATGATTCAAACCCTGATACAGGCAGGGAGAGCAACTGTACGCATAGTTCAAAGCCTGATACAGGCATGGACAGCGACTGTACGTGTGATTCAAACCCCGATACAGACAGGGACAGTGACTGTACCTGTGATACAAACCCTGATACAGACAGGGACAGTGACTGTGTGTGATTCAAACCCTGATACAGGCAGGGACAGTGACTGTACGTGTGATTCAAACCCCGATATAGGCAGGGACAGCGAATGTACATGTGATTCAAAACCTGATACAGGCAGGGACAGCAATTGTACGTGTGATTCAAACCCCGATGCAGACAGGGTCAGCGACTGTATGCGTGATTCAAACCCTGATACAGACAGCGACAGCAACTGTACGTTTGATTCAAACTCCGATACAGGCGGGGAAAGCGAATGTACATGTGATTCAAACCCTGATACAGACAGGGACAGCGACTGTACGTGTTTCAAACCCCGATACAGACAGGGAAAGCGACTGTGCTTGTTTCAAAACCCGATACAGGTAGGGACAGCGAATGTACGTGTGGTTCAAACCCTGATTCAGGCAGGGACAGCGACTGTATGTGATTCAAACCCCGATGCAGACAGGGACAGCAACTGTACATGATTCAAACCCCGATACAGGCAGGGACAGCAACTCTATGTGTGATTCAAACCCAACACAGGAAGGGGCAGCGACTGTATGTGTGATTCAAACCCGGTACAGGCAGGGACAGCGATTGTACGTGATTCAAACCCAGATACAGGCAGGAACAATGACTGCACATGTGATTAAAAACCAGATACAGACAGGAACAGCAACTGTACATTTGATTCAAACCCTGATACAGGCAGGGACAGCAGCTGTACGTGTGATTCAAACCCGGATACAGACAGGGACAGTGACTGTATATGATGCAAACCCCAATACAGGCAGGGACAGTGACTGTACATGTGATTCAAACCCTGATACAGGCAGGGACAGCGGCTGTACGTGTGATTCAAACCCTGATACAGACAGGGACAGTGACTGTACATGATTCAAACCCTGATACAGGCAGGGACAGCGACTGTATGCGTGATTCAATCCCCGAAAAAGGCAGGGAGAGCGGCTGTACACGTGACTCAAACCCTGATACAGGCAGGGAGAGCAGCTGTACGTGTGATTCAAACTCCGATACAGACAGGGACAGTGACTGTACCTTTGATTCAAACCCTGATACAGAAAGGCACAGGGACTGTACATGTGATTCAAACCCCGATACAGGCAGGGGCAGTGACTGTACGTGTGATTCAAATCCTGATACAGGCAGGAACAGCAACTGTACATGTGAATCAAACCCTGATACAGGCAGCTGCAGCGACTGTACATGTGATTCAAAACCTGATACAGACAGTGACTGCGACTGTGCATGTGATTCAATGCCCGATACAGGCGGGGCAGCGACTGTACGTGTGATTCAATCCCTGATATAGGCAGGGACAGTGACTGCACGTGTGATTCAAACCCTGATACAGGCAGGGGCAGTGACTGTACGTGTGATTCAAACCCCGATGCAGACAGGGACAGCGATTGTATGCGTGATTCAAACCCTGATACAGACAGGGACAGCGACTGTACTAGATTCAAAACCTGATACAGGCAGGGACAGCGACTGTACTAGATTCAAAACCTGATACAGGCAGGGACAGTGACTCTATGTGTGATTCAAACCCCGACACATGTAAGGAGAGCGACTGTACGCGTGATTCAAACCCTTATACAGTCAGGGACAGCGACTGTATGTGTGATTCATACCCCGGTACAGACAGTGACAGCGACTGTACCTGTGATTCAAACCCTGATACAGGCAGGGACAACGACTGTACATGTGATTCAAACACCGATACAGGCAGGAACTGCGACTGTACGTGCGATTGAAAACTTGATACAGGCAGTGACAGAACCTGTACATGTGATTCAAACCCTGATACAGACAGGGGCAGCGACTGTATGCGTGATTCAAACCCTGACACTGACAGGGACAGCGACTGTACGCGTGATTCAAAACCCAATACAGACAGGGACAGCGACTGTACTTGTGATTCAAACCCCGATACAGGCAGGGACAGCGACTGTAAGCTTGATTCAAACCCTGATACAGGCAGGGAGAGCGACTGTACGCGTGATTCAAACCCTGATACAGGCACGGTGAGCGACTGTACGTGTGATTCAAGCCCCGATACAGAGAGGGAGAGTGACTGGATCTGTGATCTAAACCCTGTTACAGACAGGGACAGTGACTGTACATGATTCAAACTCTGATACAGGCAGAGACAGTGACTGTACATGTGATTCAAAACCTGATACAGGCAGGGACAGCGACTGTATGTGTGATTCAAACTCCGATACAGGCAGGGACAGTGACTGTACATGTGATTCAAATCCTGATACAGGCAGGGACAGTGATTGTACATGTGATTCAAACCCCGATGCAGACAGGGTCAGCGACAGTATGCCTGTTTCAAACCCTGATAGACAGGGACAGCGACTGTATGTTCGATTCAAACCCCGATACAGGCAGGGACATCGAATGTACATTTGATTCAAACCCTGATACAGACAGGGACATTGCCTGTACGTGTAATTCAAACCCCAATACAGGCAGGGACAGTGACTGTATGTGATTCAAACCCCGATGCAGGCAGGGACAGCAACTGTACATGATTCAAACCCCGATACAGGCAGGGACAGCAACTCTATGTGTGATTCAAACCCGACACAGGAAGGGGCAGCGACTGTACGTGATTCAAACCCAGATACAGGCAGGAACAATGACTGCACATGTGATTAAAAACCAGATACAGACAGGAACAGCAACTGTACATTTGATTCAAACCCTGATACAGGCAGGGACAGCGGCTGTACGTGTGATTCAAACCCTGATACAGACAGGGACAGTGACTGTACATGATTCAAATCCTGATACAGGCAGGGACAGTGACTGTATGCGTGATTCAATCCCCGAAAAAGGCAGGGAGAGCGCCTGTACGCGTGACTCAAACCCTGATACAGGCAGGGAGAGCAGCTGTACATGTGATTCAAACTCCGATACAGACAGGGACAGTGACTGTACCTTTGATTCAAACCCTGATACAGACAGGCACAGGGACTGTACATGTGTTTCAAACCCCGATACAGGCAGGGACAGTGACTGTACGTGTGATTCAAATCCTGATACAGGCAGGAACAGCAACTGTACATGTGAATCAAACCCTGATACAGGCAGCTACAGCGACTGTACATGTGATTCAAAGCCTGATACAGACAGTGACTGTGACTGTGCATGTGATTCAATCCCCGATACAGGCAGGGACAGCGACTGTACGTGTGATTCAATCCCTGATATAGGCAGGGACAGTGACTGCACGTGTGATTCAAACCCCGATACAGGCAGGGGCAGCGACTGTACATGTGATTCAAACACCGCCAAAGGCAGGAACTGCGACTGTACGTGCGATTGAAAACTTGATACAGGCAGTGACAGAACCTGTACATGTGATTCAAACCCTGATACAGACAGGGGCAGTGACTGTATGCGTGATTCAAACCCTGACACTGACAGGGACAGCGAATGTACGCGTGATTCAAAACCCAATACAAACAGGGACAGCGACTGTACTTGTGATTCAAACCCCGATACAGGCAGGGACAGCGACTGTAAGCTTGATTCAAACCCTGATACAGGCAGGGAGAGTGATGCGCCATCAATTACTCAAAAGACTGAAGTTGAGCGAGTAACAATCAGGCTTTTATTAACTAAAGAATGAAGGTCTTGTCTCGAGTGGTCGACCCGTCCAGAATACTAAGGGACTGGGAGGTAGTCACTTATATACCTGGAATAGTGGGAGGAGTCAGCCGAGGCATGTCCAGACCTGTACCTAGTGGAATACACATACAGACACAGACAGGTATGACAGTGGTTTACCACATTCACCCCTTGTTTAAAAATGAGTCCGGCGGGGTGAAGTGTATTTAAAAGTTCGTGTATTGGAGTCTCTCCGGAGGTCTTGTCTGCCGCTGTGATCGACGTGGCGACGGCAGGGGTGGTGGAGCTTCCGGCGTCGCGTCCCGTGTAGGCTGGGGCCCTGGAGTGTAGTCCTCATGGGTGACGGTCCAAGGCGAGCCGGCTGCTGGGGTTGGATATCGGGTCGTGGGGGGGGGTGGTAATGGGTAGTGGGTTACAGCGGTCCCCGAGGGTGCGAGGTCTCGTATGGAGACTGTGTCCTCCCGCCCGTCCGGGTACGCAATGTAAGCGTACTGGGGGTTGGCGTGGAGGAGGTCGACCCTCTCGACCAGGGGGTCCGTTTTATTGGCCCTCACGTGTCTTCTCAGTAGTACCGGCCCTGGGGACGTCAGCCATGGCGGTAACGATGTCCCCGATGTGGACTTCCTTGGGAAGACAAACATTTTCTCGTGAGGGGTGGCATTGGTGGCAGTGCAGAGAAGTGACCGAATCGAGTGGAGCGCATCGGGGAGCACCTCCTGCCAGCGGGAGGTCGGAAGGCCCCTAGACTTTAAGGCTAGTAGGGCAGCCTTCCAAACAGTTGCATTCTCTCTTTCCACCTGTCCGTTCCCCCGGGGGTTGTAACTGGTGGTCCTGCTTGTGGCTATACCCCTAGCGAGCAGGTACTGGCGGAGTTCGTCGCTCATAAACGATGAGCCCCGGTCGCTATGGATATAGCTGGGGAAACCGAACAGGGTGAAGAGGCTGTTCAGACATTTAATGACCGTGGCACTGGTCATGTCCGGGCAGGGGATAGCGAACGGGAACCGGGAGTACTCGTCAATGATGTTGAGGAAGTACACATTGCGGTCGGAGGAGGGGAGAGGCCCTTTAAAATCGACGCTCAGGCGTTCGAAAGGGCGAGTGGCTTTTATCAGGTGGGCTCTGTCTGGTCTATAAAAGTGCGGTTTGCACTCAGCGCAGACTTGGCAGTTCTTGGTCATGGTCCTGACCTCCTCAATGGAGTAAGGCAGGTTGCGGGCCTTGATGAAGTGGAAGAACCTGGTGACCCCCGGGTGGCAGAGGTCATTGTGGAGGGCCCTCAGCCTATCGATCTGCGCGCTGGCGCAGGTGCCACGCGATAGGGCATCTGGGGGTTCATTGAGCTTCCCAGGCCGGTACAAGATCTCGTAATTGTAGGTGGAAAGTTCGATTCTCCACCTCAAGATCTTGTCATTTTTGATTTTGCCCCTCTGCTTGTTGTTGAACATAAAAGCAACTGAACGCTGGTCAGTGAGCAGGGTAAATCGTTTTCCGGCCAGGTAGTGCCTCCAATGACGCACAGCCTCCACGATAGCCTGGGCCTCCTTCTCGACCGCGGAGTGTCTGGTCTCCGGGCCCTGGAGGGTTCGTGAGAAGAATGCCACAGGTCTCCCCGCCTGATTAAGGGTGGCGGCCAGAGCGAAGTCGGACGCATCGCTTTCCACCTGGAAGGGGATGGATTCGTCCACTGCGTGCATGGTGGCTTTGGCAATGTCTTCCTTGATACGGTGGAAGGCTAAGCGGGCCTCTGCCGTCACGGGAAAAGAGGTGGACTTGATCAGCGGACGGGCTTTGTCTGCATAGTAGGGGACCCACTGAGCGTAGTAGGAAAAAAACCCTAGGCACCTCTTCAGAGCTTTTAGGCAGTGGGGCAGTGGGAGTTCCATAAGGGGACGCATCCGGTCCGGGTCGGGACCGATGACCCCGTGTTCTACAACACAGCCAAGGATGGCGAGGCGGTCTGTGCGGAATATGCACTTCTCCTTGTTATATGTCAGGTTCAGGAGTTGGGCGGTGCGGAGGAATTTCTCGAGGTTTGCGTCATGGTCCTGCAAGTCATGGCCGCAGATGGTCACATTATCTAGGTAAGGGAAAGTGGCCTGCAGCTCGTTTTGATCGACCATCCGGTCCATCTCCCTTTGGAAGACGGAGACCCCGTTGGTAACGCCGAAGGGAACCCTAAGGAAGTGATAGAGGCGGCCGTTTGCCTCAAAAGCAGTATACTGGCGGTCTTCAGGGCTGATGGGGAGCTGGTGGTACGCTGATTTCAGGTCAATGGTCGAAAAGACGCGGTACTGCGCGATCTGGTTGACCATGTCAGCTATGCGGGGGAGTGGGTAGGCGTCCAGCAGGGTGTAGCGGTTTATTGTTTGGCTGTAGTCGATGACCAGGCGTTGTTTCTCGCCGGTCTTAACGACCACAACCTGGGCTCGCCAGGGGCTGGAGCTGCCCTCAATAATCCCCTCCTTCAGGAGCCGTTCCACTTCGGTTTTGATGAAAACCCTGTCCCCGGCACTGTATCGCCTGCTCTTTGTGGCGATGGGCTTACAGTCGGGGGTGAGGTTAGCAAACAGTGGGGGGGGTGGGACTCTGAGTGTGGAGAGGTTGCATCTAGTGCGCGGCGGGCAATTTGGAGGCTGCTGGCTGCGGACTGTGAGTGGGGGGAGGGGGCCACCGTACGCCATCGTAACGCTTTTGAGGTGGCACTGGAAATCCAACCCCAGTAGAACGGCAGCGCAGAGGTCGGGCAGGACCAGGAGTTTAAAATTATTGAACACAGTCCCGTCTACTACTAGTGTCACCACGCAGTAGCCGCCAATGTCCGCTGACTGGGACTCGGAGGCCATAGAAATCCGCTGGTGCGCAGGCAGGACTGGGAGAGAGCAACGCCGCACCGTGTCGGGGTGGATGAAGCTCTCTGTGCTCCCGGAGTCAAAAAGGCAGTTTATTGCATGGCCGTTTACCTTAACGTCCATTTTGGACCGAGCTAGCTGGTGCGGTCTCGTTTGGTCCAGCGTCACAGAGGCCAGCGTAGGGGTCGGTGTGTCGCTGCGAGTATCAGATGGGGGGGGGTTGGCAGTCTGCTGCGTCCCGGCTGGTGTCCAAGATGGCGGCGCCCATGATTCCCATGTGGCTGGAGTCGTCCAAGATGGCTGCTGCTGCGGTGGTTCGCACATGGCTGGGGAGGCCCAAGATGGCGGCTCGCACGGCCCACACGCGGCGCTGCTGGCGTTCGGGGTGGCTTTGGCCTTGCAGACGCTGGCGTAGTGTCCCTTTTTCCCGCAGCCCGAGCAGGTTGCATTCTTCGCCGGGCAGCGCGCTCTGGGGTGTTTGGCCTGGCCACAGAAGTAGCATTTCTGGCCTTGGGATACTGCTGTCTGGCTTTGGGACACTGCTGCGGTAGTTGGGCCGTTGTTGGGCTGTGGCTGGGGTGGCACGGTGCTATGGGGCTGTCCTACCGTGTCCCAGGTTGTCGTTCCCCGCGGCGTCCACGGTGCAGAGGAGTAGGCATCCATGCCCCGGAAGGCTGCGTCCAGCGTTAGTGCGATGTCGGAGGCTTTGTCGAGGGTGAGGTCACTCTGCTCCAGCAGTCGCTGTCTGGTGTAGTTGGACCTGTGGCCCGCTACGAAGGCATCCCGGATCAGTTCCTCCGTGTACTTAGTGGGCGTTACCGCCTTACACCCACAGGCCCGGCCAAGCACGGACAGTGCTTGGAGGTATTCCTCAGTCGATTCCCCAGGTTGTTGCTTGCGACTCCCCAGAAGGTGCCTAGCGTATACTTCGTTCACAGGGCGCGTGTACTGGGTCTTGAGGAGCTGGAGGGCGGCTGTGTACGAGGTCGCATCCCGGATGACTGAGTACACTCGGTGGTTCACCTTGGAGAACAGGACAGACAGTTTGTCCGCATCCGTTTCGACCGCAGTGGAGGCAGTCAGGAATGTCTCGAAGCACGTGAGCCAGTGAGCAAACTTGGTGGAAGCGTCCGCTTCCCGACTGTCCAGGTCCAGGCATGCTGGTGTGAGGATCTTCTCCATTATAAAAAATTTAGTTAATAAAATTGATGCGCCATCAATTACTCAAAAGACTGAAGTTGAGCGAGTAACAATCAGGCTTTTATTAACTAAAGAATGAAGGTCTTGTCTCGAGTGGTCGACCCGTCCAGAATACTAAGGGACTGGGAGGTAGTCACTTATATACCTGGAATAGTGGGAGGAGTCAGCCGAGGCATGTCCAGACCTGTACCTAGTGGAATACACATACAGACACAGACAGGTATGACAGTGGTTTACCACAGAGAGCGACTGTACGCGTGATTCAAACCCTGATACAGGCACGGTGAGCGACTGTACGTGTGATTCAAACCCCGATACAGAGAGGGAGAGTGACTGGATCTGTGATCTAAACCCTGATACAGACAGGGACAGTGACTGTACATGATTCAAACTCTGATACAGGCAGAGACAGTGACTGTACATGTGATTCAAAACCTGATACAGGCAGGGACAGCGACTGTACGTGTGATTCAAACTCCGATACAGACAGGCACAGCGACTGTACATGTGATTCAAACCCCGATACAGGCAGGGACAGTGACTGTACGTGTGATTCAAACCCTGATACAGGCAGGGACAGCGACTGTACGTTCGATTCAAACCCCGATACAGGCAGGGACATCGAATGTACATTTGATTCAAACCCTGATACAGACAGGGACATTGCCTGTACGTGTAATTCAAACCCCAATACAGGCAGGGACAATGACTGTATGTGATTCAAACCCCGATACAGAGAGGGACAGCGACTGTACTTGATTCAAAGCCCGATACAGGCAGGGACAGTGATTGTACGTGTGATTCAAACCCCAATACAGGTAGGGACAGCGACTGTATGTGATTCAAATCCCGATACAGGCAGAGAGAGTGACTGTACGCGTGCTTCAAACCCTGATACAGACAGGGAGGGTGACTTTACCTGTGATACAAACCCTGATACAGACAGGGACAATTACTGTACATGATTCAAACCCTGATACAGACAACAACGACTGTACACATGATTCAAACACCGATACAGGCAAGGAGTGCGACTGTACGTGTGATTCAAAACCTGATACAGGCAGGGACAGAAACTGTACATGTGATTCAAACCATGATACAGACAGGGACAGCGACTGTATGCGTGATTCAAACCCTGATACAGACAGGGACAGCGACTGTACGTGTGATTCAAAACCGGATACAGACAGTGACAGCGACTGTACGTGTGATTCAATCCCTGATACAGGCAGGGACAGTGACTGTACGCGTGATTCAAACCCTGATACAGGCAGGGAGAGCAACTGTACGCGTAGTTCAAAGCCTGATACAGGCACGGACAGCGACTGTACGTGTGATTCAAACCCCAATACAGACAGGGACAGTAACTGTACCTGTGATACAAACCCTGATACAGACAGGGACAGTGACTGTACATGATTCAAACCCTGATACAGGCAGGGACAGTGACTGTACGTGTGATTCAAAACCTGATACAGGCAGGGACAGCAATTGTACATGTAATTCAAACCCCAATACTGGCAGGGACAGCGGCTGTACGTGTTTCAAACCCCGATACAGACAGGGACAGCGACTGTGCTTGTTTCAAAACCCGATACAGGCAGGGACAGCGACTGTACGTGATTCAAACCCAGATACAGGCAGGGACCGCGAATGTATATGTGTGATTCAAACCTCGATACAGACAGGGACTGCGACTGTACATTTGATTCAAACCCCGATACAGGCAGGGACAGCGACTGTATGTGTGATTCAAACCCGATACAGACATGGACAGCGACTGTACGTGAGATTCAAACCCTGATACAGACAGGGACAGCTACTGTACCTCTGATTCAAACCCTGATACAGGCAGGGACTGCGAATGTACGTGTGATTCAAACCCTGATACAGGCCGGGACAGTGACTGTCCATGATTCAAACCCTGATACAGGCAGAGACAGTGACTGTACATGTGATTCAAAACCTGATACAGGCAGGGACAGCGACTGTACGTGTGATTCAAACTCCGATACAGACAGGCACAGTGACTGTACATGTGATTCAAACCCCGATACAGGCAGGGACAGTGACTGTACGTGTGATTCAAACCCTGATACAGGCAGGGACAGCGATTGTACATGTGATTCAAACCCCGATGCAGACAGGGTCAGCGACTGTATGCCTGTTTCAAACCCTGATAGACAGGGACAGCGACTGTACGTTCGATTCAAACCCCGATACAGGCAGGGACATCGAATGTACATTTGATTCAAACCCTGATACAGACAGGGACATTGCCTGTACGTGTAATTCAAACCCCAATACAGGCAGGGACAATGACTGTATGTAATTCAAACCCCGATACAGAGAGGGACAGCGACTGTACTTGATTCAAAGCCCGATACAGGCAGGGACAGTGATTGTACGTGTGATTCAAACCCCAATACAGGTAGGGACAGCGACTGTATGTGATTCAAACCCCGATACAGGCAGAGAGAGTGACTGTACGCGTGCTTCAAACCCTGATACAGACAGGGAGGGTGACTTTACCTGTGATACAAACCCTGATACAGACAGGGACAATTACTGTACATGATTCAAACCCTGATACAGACAACAGCGACTGTACACATGATTCAAACACCAATACAGGCAAGAAGTGCGACTGTACGTGTGATTCAAAACCTGATACAGGCAGGGACAGAAACTGTACATGTGATTCAAACCCCGATACAGGCAGGGACAGCGACTGTATGTGTGATTCAAACCCGATACAGACATGGACAGCGACTGTACGTGAGATTCAAACCCTGATACAGACAGGGACAGCTACTGTACCTCTGATTCAAACCCTGATACAGGCAGGGACTGCGAATGTACGTGTGATTCAAACCCTGATACAGGCTGGGACAGTGACTGTACGTGATTCAAACCCTGATACAGGCAGGGACAGCGACTGTACACGTGATTCAAGCCCCGATGCAGGCAGGGACAGCAACTGTACGCATGATTCAAACCTCGATACAGACAGGAACAGCGACTTTATGGGTGATTCAAACCCCAATACAGAAAAGGACAGCGACTGTACGTGTGATTCAAACCCCGATACAGACAGGGACAATGACTGTACATGTGAGCGTGTGTGCTGTGAGGAGGGTGCAGAGAAACCCCAGTATGGTTTGGACAGGTTGGGTGATTGGGCAGATGCATGGCAAATGCAGTATGTAAGGGTAAACCGGGAGAGCTTCTTCTCCCCGAGACGATCCCTCTGATATAAAGGGTCGACGTCCGCCTTATTCCCAATCAATCACTCGGAGTCCGGAGATTTGTTCAGTAAAGCAACTTTATTTACAAGCCGACAGGGGAGACACTCATGCTGGGATGAGTGCTCTCCGATCGCTAAGATCCCCTGCCTTATATACAGTTTTTTTGTTCTACGTCGTGGCTTACATCATGCAGTTGATTTCAGGTGCAAATTCTTGCGACCCGTGTGCATATTTTGACCGTTACATAGTCCTGTGACCCCATATGTTATCTTTACCACATTCCTCAATTGGTAGCTAATAGTTTGGGCACATTATTCAGGTAGCAACTGACAGTTTGACCATTTGATCACATTATTCAATTATTAGCTGACGGTTTGTGCCCATTATTCAGGTAGCAGCTGACAGTTTGACCATTTGGCCACATTCCACCATACTTCCCTATGGGACATGTACATTGGATATATGCTCGGTACCTAAATTCACTTATTTTAGCCCTTTTAACTCTTTCACAGTATAATGTGGATAAATGCGAAGTTATGCACTTCGGTGGCAAAAGCATGAAGAGAGGTTATTATCTGAACGGCAATAGATTGGGAAAAGCGGAAGTGCAACGAGACCTGGGTGTCCTTGTGCACCAGTCGCTGCAGGTAAGCATGCAGGTGCAGCAGGCAGTTAAGAAGGCAAATGGTATGTTGGCCTTCATAGCGAGAGGATTTGAGTACAGGAGCAAGGATTTCTTTCTGCCTCGAAACCGAGATGGAGGCCATGTTCTCAGCCTGTGCTCAGGACACAGCAGACCAGCTATGAGACACCGCCAAACAGACGAGGCAACGGAACTAAGCTGCCTACATGCACACCAAGAACAGGAAGCTTGAGAAACTTGGCATCACCAGCAGCAGCAACCAAGCCTCCCCCGGTACCATGGTTGAAACCACAGGGAAGTCCATTGTCAACCTGTCCGACCACATGCTTCAACCAGATGAAATTGAAGTTCTCAGCCGAGGGCTCAATTTCTGCCCCACCACCAAAATGGACCCCATCGGTCTCACGGCAGACACAGAGGAATTCATCAGGAGAACGAGGCTCCGGGAATTCTTCCACAAATCCCAAGATATCAACAGCGAACCCAATGAGACAATCAATGATCCGGAACAGCAGACAGAGGGGTCCGCAGTGCAGCAACCAAAGAAGAAAGAGTCAAATTTGACCCCTCCGGAGGGTCGCTGCCCTAAGCTTGACATGTATGCTCAAGCTGTCAGGAGATGCATCTTTGCCAGATTCATCAGCCGCACTCACAAGACAGTCCAGAATGTCACCCGAGCACAACACAATGCCATCCACGCTCTCAAGACCAACCGCAACATCGTCATCAAACCAGCAAAGGAGGAGCCATCGTCATACAGAACAGAACGGACTATTGCAAAGAAGCATACCGACAACTGGACAACCAGGAACACTACAGACAGTTACTCGCAGATCCGACCAAAGAACACACCCGCCAACTCAACAGACTGATCAAGACCTTCGATCCAGACCTTCAAAGCATCCTACGCGCTCTCATCCCACGTACTCCGCGCGTGGGAGACTTCTACTGCCTCCCAAAGATACACAAAGCCAACACACCCAGACGTCCTATTGTATCAGGCAATGGAACCCTGTGTCAGAACCTCTCTGGATATGTCGAGGGCATCCTGAAACCCATCGTACAGGGAACCCCCAGCTTCTGTCGCGACACTACAGACATCTTACAGAAACTCAGCACCAGCGGACCAGTTGAACCAGGAACACTCCTCACCGCGATGGACGTCTCGGCACTCTACACCAGTATCCCCCACGATGACGGCATCGCTGCGACAGCCTCAGTACTCAACACCAACAACAGCCAATCTCCAGACGCCATCCTACAACTCATCCGCTTCATCCTTGACCACAATGTCTTCACCTTCGACAACCAGTTCTTTACCCAAACATACGGAACAGTCATGGGGACCAAATTCGCAGCCCAATACGCCAACATCTTCATGCACAAGTTCGAGCAAGACTTCTTCGCTGCACAGGATCTCCAACCAACGCTATACACCAGATACATCGACGACATTTTCTTCCGATGGACCCACGGCGAAGAATCACTGAAAAGACTACACGATAACATCAACAAGTTCCATCCCACCATTAAACTCACCATGGACTACTCCTCAGAATCGGTTTCATTCTTGGACACACGAATCTCCATCAAAGACGGACACCTCAGCACTTCACTCTACCGCAAGCCCACGGACAACCTCACGATGCTCCACTTCTCCAGCTTCCACCCTAACCACGTTAAAGAAGCCATCCCCTATGGACAAGCCCTGCGAATACACAGGATCTGCTCAGATGAGGAGGAACGCGATGGACACCTATAGATGCTGAAAGACGCCCTCGTAAGAACGGGATATGACGCTCGACTCGTCGATCGACTGTTCCGACGGGCCACAGCGAAAAATCGCATAGACCTCCTCAGAAGACAAACATGGGACACAACCAACAGAATACCTTTCGTCATCCAGTACTTCCCCGGAGCGGAGAAACTACGCCATGTTCTTCGCAGCCTTGAACATGTCATCGATGATGACGAACACCTCGCTAAGGACATCCCCATGCCTCCACTACTTGCCTTCAAACAGCTGCCTAACCTCAAACAGACCATCGTTCGCAGCAAATTACCCGGCTTTCAGGAGAACAGCGACCACGACACCACACAACCCTGCCACAGCAACCTCTGCAAGACATGCCAGATCATCAACACAGATACCATCATCACACGTGAGGACATCACCCACCAGGTACATGGTACATACTCATGTGACTCGGCCAACATTGTCTACCTCATACATTGCAGGAAAGGATGCCCCGGAGCATGGTACATCGGCGAGACCATGCAGACACTGCAACAACGGATGAACAAACACCGCGCAACAATCGCCAGGCAGGTGTGTTCCCTCCCAGTCGGGGAACACTTCAGCAGTCAAGGACATTCAGCCTCTGATCTTCGGGTAAGCATTCTCCAAGGCGGCCTTCGAGACACACAACGCAAAATCGTCGAGCAGAAACTGATAACCAAGTTCCGCACCCATGAAGACGGCCTCAACCGGGATCTTGGGTTCGTGTCACGCTACATGTAACCCTACCTGATGTAGGGTCAGCCAGACTCGAGTCGTCGTTGGCTTGTCCTCTCTACACAGATGCGGCCGGAGCTGCTGTGATTTCCAGCAAAAAAAATGTTTTTTGTCTGTTTTTTTGTTTTTCATACAGACCCCAGCATCTGCAACATTTGACCCCTTGTGACCCCACCGCATTGTTCTTTGATGTAATGTTTTCTGACTGACCTGTTTGGACACCATTCACACCTTTGATTGTTGTGATTATCTCTCTGCCGAGGTGTGATAAATGGCAGTTGGAAAGATTACCTGTAAACATCTGACATTATTCTCTGACTATATAAGCTGTGTCTTTATGCATTGCTCCACTTCACCTGACGAAGGAGCAGCGCTCCGAAAGCTTGTGATTTCAAATAAAGCTGTTGGACTATAACCTGGTGTTGTATGACTTCTTACATTTGCTGCAGTTGTACAGGGTTTTGGTGAGACCACACCTTGAGTACTGTGTGCAGTCTTGGTCGCCTTATCTGAGGAAGGATGTTCTTGCCATGGGGAGAGTGCAGCGAAGGTTCACAAGCCTGAAACCTGGGATGGCAGCAATGACTTATGAGGAGAGATTGGGTCGATTAGGCTTATATTCGCTAGAGTCTTTAAGAATGAGAGGGGATCTCATTGAAAATTATAAAAATCTAACAGGATTAGACAGACTAGATGCAGGAAGGATGTTCCCGATGGTTGGGGAGTCCAGAACCAGGGGTCACAGGCTAAGGATAAGGGGTAAGCCATTTAGGACTGAGATGAGGAGGAATTTCTTCACCCAGAGAGTGGTGAACCTGTGAAATTCTCTACCACAGAAGGCAGTTGAGGCCAATTCATTAAATATATTCAAGAAGGAGTTCGATATATTTCTTGAGGCTAAAGGGATCAAGGGATATGGGGAGAAAGCAGGGACAGGGTACTGAATTTGGATGATCAGCCATGATCTCATTAAATGGCGGAGTGGGCTCAAAGGGCCGAATGGCCTACTCCTGCTCCTATCTTCTATGTTTCTATGTGATACAAACACTGATACAGACAGGGACAGCGACAGTACATGTGATTCAAACCCTGATACAGACAGGGACAGCGACTGTACATGTGATTCAAACCCTGATACAGACAGGGACAGCGACTGTACGTGTGATTCAAACCCCAATACAGGCAGGGACAGCAACTGTGTGATTCAAACCCCGATACAGGCAGGGATAGCGACTGTACGTGTGATTCAAACCCTGAGATAGACAGGGGCAGCGAATGTACGTGTGATTCAAACACCGATACAGGCACGGACAGTGACTGTACGTGTGATTCAAGCCCCGATACAGGCAGGGACAGCGACTGTACATGTGATTCTATCTCCGATACAGGCAGGGACAGCGACTGTAGGCATGATTCAAACCCCAGTACAGGCAGGGACATCAACTGTATATGTGAATCAAACCCCAATATGGGCGGGGACAGCGACTGTACGTGTGATATAAACCCTGATACAGGCAGGGACAGCGACTGTATGTGTGATTCAAACCCCGATACAAGCAGGGACAGCGACTGTGTGTGTGATTCAAACCCCAATAGAGAGGGGCAGCGACTGTACGTGTGATTCAAACCCCGATACAAGCAGGGACAGTGACTGTATGTGTGATTCAAACCCCAGTAGAGAGGGACAGCAACTGTACATGTGATTCAAAACCCGGTACAGGCAGGGACAGCGGCTGTACGTGTGATTCAAACCCCGATATGAGCGGGGACAGCGACTGTACGTGAGATACAAACCCCGATACAGGCAGGGACAGTGGCTGTACATGTGATTCAAACCCGATACAGGCAGGGACAGTGACTGTACGTGTGATTCAAACCCGATACAGGCAGGGACAGCGACTGTACGTGTGATTCAAACCCCGATACAGGCAGGGACAGCGACTGTATGTGCGATTCAAACCCCGATACAGACAGTTGATTCACCGGGCTGATACCTGGGATGGCAGGAATGACGTATGAGGAGAGATTGGGTAGATTGGACTTATACTTGCTGGAGTTTAGAAGAATGAGAGGGGATCTCATTGAAACTTATGAATTTCTGACAGGACTGGACAGACTAGATGCAGGAAAGATGTTCCCGATGGTCAGGGAGTCCAGAACCAGGGGTCACAGTCTAAGGATAAGGGGTAAGCCACTTAGGACAGAAATTAGGAGGAATTTCTTCATCCAGAGAGTGGCGAACCTTTGGAATTCTCTACCACAGAAGGCAGTAGAGGCCAATTCATTAAATATATTCAAGGAGGAGTTGGATATATTTCTTATGGCTAAAGGGATCAAGGGATATGGGGAGAAAGCAGGGACAGGGTACTGAATTTGGATGATCAGTCATGATTGCATTGAATGGCGGAGCAGGCTCGAGGGGCCGAATGGCCTACTCCTGCTCCTATCTTCTATGTTTCTATGTTTAACCCCGATACAGGCAGGGACAGCGACAGTAAGTGTGATTCAAACCCAGATACAGACAGGGACAGCGACTGTACGTGTGATTCAAACCCCGATACAGGGAGGGACAGCGACTGTATGCGTAATTCAAACCCCGATACAAGCAGGGACAACGACTGTATGCGTAATTCAAACCCCGATACAGGCAGGGACAGTGACTGTACATGTGATTCAAACCCAGATACAGGCAGGGACAGCGACTGTACGTGTGATTCAAATTCCGATACAGGCATGGACAATGAATGTAAGTGTGATTCAAACCCTGATACAGGCAGGGACAGTGAATGTAAGTGTGATTCAAACCCTGATACAAGCAGGGACAGTGAATGTAAGTGTGATTCAAACCCTGATACAGGCAGGGACAGCAACTGTACGTGTGATTCAAACCCCGATACGGGCATGGACAGCAATTTTACGCGTGATTCAATCCCAGATACAGGCAGGGACAGCAACTGTATGTGGGATTCAAACCCTGATACAGACAGGGACAGCCACTGTAGGTATGATTCAAACTCAAAATACAGACAGGGACAGCGACTGTACGTGTGATTCAAACCCCAATATAGGCAGTGACAGCGACTGTACATGTGATTCAAACCCCAATACAGACAGGGACAGCAACTGTACGTGAGATTCATACCATGATACAGACAGGGACAGCGACTGTACACCTGATTCAATCCCCGATACAGGCAGGGACAGCGACTGTACATGTGATTCCATCCCTGAAACAGGCAGGGACAATGACTGTACATGTGATTCAAACCCCAATACAGACAGGGACAGCGACTGTACGTGTGATTCAAACCCTGATACAGACAGGGATAGTGACTGTAGGTATGACTCAAGTGCTGATACAGGCAGGGACAGCGACTGTACGTGAGATTCGACACTGGCAGGGACAGCGACTGTACATGTGATTCAATCCCCGATACAGGCAGGGACAGCGACTGTGCGAGCGGTTCAAACCCCGATACAGGAAGGGACAGTGAATGTACGTTTGATTCAAACCCTGATACAGACAGGGACAGCGACTGTGACTGTACGTGAGATTCGACACTGGCAGGGACAGCGACTGTACGTGAGATTCAAACCCCGGTACAGACAGGGACAGCGACTGTACGTGTGATTCAAACCCCGATACAGACAGGGACAGAGCCTGTACGTGTGATTCAAACCCCGATACAGACAGGGACAGCGACTATGAGATTCAAACCCAAGATACAGGCAGGGACAGCGACTGTATGTGTGATTCAAACCCCGATATAGGCAGGGACAGTGACTACATGTGATTCAAACTCCAATACAGACAGGGACGACTGTACATGTGATTCAATCCCCGATACAGACAGGGACAGCGACTGTACGTGAGATTCAAACCTTGATACAGGTAGGGACAGCGACTGTACGTGTGATTCAAACCCCGATACAGGCAGGGGCAGCCACTGTACGTGTGATTCAAACCCTGATACAGACAGGGACAATGACTGTACATGTGATTCAAACCCCAATACAGACAGGGACAGCGACTGTACGTGTGATTCAAACCCCGATACAGACAGGGACAGTGACTGTAGGTATAATTCAAGCGCTGATACAGGCAGGGACAGCGACTGTACGTGAGATTCGACACTGGCAGGGACAGCGACTGTACGTGATTCAAACCCCGATACAGACAGGGACAGCGACTGTACGTGTGATTCAAACCCCGATACAGGCAGGGACAGCGACTGTACGAGCGGTTCAAACCCCGATACAGGAAGGGACAGTGAACGTACGTTTGATTCAAACCCTGATACAGACAGGGACAGCGACTGTACGTGAGATTCGACACTGGCAGGGACAGCGACTGCACGTGAGATTCAAACCCCGATACAGACAGGGACAGAGCCTGTACGTGTGATTCAAACCCCGATACAGACAGGGACAGCGACTGTATGTGTGATTCAAACCCCGATATAGCCAGGGACAGTGACTACATGTGATTCAAACTCCAATACAGACACAGGGACGACTGTACATGTGATTCAATCCCTGATACAGACAGGGACAGCGACTGTACGTGTGATTCAAACCTTGATACAGGTAGGGACAGCGACTGTACGTGATTCAAACCCCGATACAGGCAGTGGCAGTCACTGTACGTGTGATTCAAACCCTGATACAGACAGGGGCAGCGACTGTACGTCTTATTCAAACCCTGATACAGGCAGGGACAGCGACTGTACGTGTGATTCAAACCCTGATACAGACAGGGACAGTGACTGTAGGTATGATTCAAGCGCTGATACAGGCAGGGACAGCGACTGTATGTGAGATTCGACACTGGCAGGGACAGCGACTGTACATGTGATTCAAACCCCGATACAGACAGGGACAGCGACTGTATGTGTGACTCAAACCCCGATACGGGCAGAGACAGCAACTGTACTAGTGTGGGGGGAGGTTCCTAAAGAGCAAATAATAAAAATGACAACAGAGAAGGTCATAGACTTAGGTAGCAGTGGGGAAATTAAAAACCAGAGCGTGTCAGGAATGGGCAGAAGGTATGGAGTAAAAGGTAAAGTAATAAAAAGGGCAAAACATATTTGAAAGTTCTCTATCTGAATGCACGTAGCATTCGTAACAAAATAGACGAGTTAATGGCACAAATAACTACATATGGGTATGATCTTGTGGCCATTACAGAAACATGGCTGCATGGTGACAATGCCTGGGAATTAAACATACCAGGTTATTTAATGATCAGGAAGGACAGGCAGGAAGGAAGGGGAGGTGGGGTGGCTATGTTAATAAAGGAAGGAATCACTGTAATACAGAGAAATGATATTGGGTCAAAAGATCAGGATAATGAAACAGTTTGGGTGGAAGTAAGGAATAAGAGGAAAAAAACACTAGTGGGCGTAGTCTATAGGCCTCCGAACAGTTGCAACTCTGTTGGACGGAGTATCAATCAGGAAATAGTTGAGGCTTGTAATAAGGGAGCATCTATAATTATGGGGGATTTTAACGATCATATTAATTGGACAAATCAAATTGGGCAGGGCTGCCTTGAGGATGAGTTCATTGAGTGTATTAGGGATGGGTTTCTTGAGCAGTATGTAACTGAACCGACCAGGGGGCAAGCAACCTTAGATCTGGTCCTGAGTAACAAGACAGGATTAATTAAAAATGTCCGAGTAAAGGATCCCCTTGGAATGAGTGACCATAACATGGTTGAATTCCATATTCAATTAGAGGGTGAGAAGGTTGGATCTCAAACAAGCGTGCTAAGCTTGAATAAAGGAGACTATGAAGGTATGAGAGCGGAATGGAGTAGAGTGGATTGGGAAAATAGATTAAAGGGTAAGACGATACATGATCAGTGGTGTACATTTAAGGAGTTATTTTACAACTTCCAAAAAAAATATATTCCACGGAGAAGAAAAGGGTGTAAAAGAAAAGACAGCCATCCGTGGCTAAGTAAAGAAATTAAGGATAGTATTCGACTAAAAACAAGGGCATATAAAGTAGCCAAATCTAGTGGGAGGATAGAGGATTGGGAAAACTTTAAAAGACAGCAAAAAATAACAAAAAGATTGATTAAGAAAGGGAAGATAGATTATGAAAGTAAATTAGCAAAAAATATAAAAACAGATAGTAAGAGTTTTTATAGTTATATAAAAAGAAAAAGGGTGGCTAAAGTAAACGTTGGTCCCTTAGAGGATGAGACCGGGAAATTAATGGTGGGAAATATGGAGATGGCAAAAACACAATGAATATTTTATCAGTCTTTACAGTAGAAGACACTAAGAATATCCCAACACTGGACAAACAGGGGGCTATAGTGGGGGAGGAGCTAAACACGATCAAAATCACTAAGTGGTACTCGGTAAAATAATGGGACTCAAGGCGGATAAATCACCTGGACCTGATGGCTTACATCCTAGGGTCTTGAGGGAAGTGGCGGTAGGGATTGTGGATGCATTGGTAATAATTTTCCAAAACTCCCTGGACTCAGCAAAGGTCCCGGCAGCCTGGAAAACTGCTAATGTAACGCCCTTATTTAAAAAGGGCAGTAGACAGAAGGCTGGAAACTATAGACCAGTTAGCCTAACATCTGTGGTAGGTAAAATATTGGAGTCCATTATTAAGGAGACAGTAACAGGACATTTGTATAATCATAATTTAATAGGATAAAGTCAGCATGGTTTTATGAAGGGGAAGTCATGTTTGACAAATTTGCTGGAGTTCTTTGAGGAAGTAACATATAGGGTAGATAAAGGGGAACCAGTGGACGTAGTGTATTTAGACTTCCAAAAGGCATTTGACAAGGTGCCACACAAAAGATTATTGCTTAAGATAAAAAATCACAGGATTGGGGGTAATATTCTGGCATGGATAGAGGATTGGCTATCTAACAGAAGAATAAAGGGATAAATGGTTCACTCTCAGACTGGCAATCAGTAACTAGTGGTGTTCCGCAGGGGTCAGTGCTGGGTCCCCAACTCTTTACAATCTATATTAACGATTTGGAGGAGGGGACCGAGTGTAACATATCAAAGTTTGCAGATGATACTAAGATGGGAGGGAAAGTAGTGAGTGAGGAGGACATAAAAAACCTGCAAGGGGACATAGACAGGCTAAGTAAGTGGGCAGAGATTTGGCAGATGGAATACAATACTGGAAAGTGTGAGGTTATGCACTTTGGCAGGAAAAATCGTAGAGCAAATTATTATCTTAATGGCAAGAAACTGGAAAGTACTGAAGTACAAAGGGATCTGGGGGTCCTGGTGCACGAAACTCAAAAGGTTAGTATGCAGGTGCAGCAAGTGATTAAGAAGGCCAATGGAATGTTGGCTTTCATTGCTAGGGGGATAGAATATAAAAATAGGGAGGTATTGCTTCAGTTGTACAAGGTATTGGTGAGACCGCACCTGGACTACTGCATAGAGTTTTGGTGTCCATACTTAAAAGACATACTTGCTCTCTAGTCAGTACAAAGAAGGTTCACTCGGTTAATCACGGGGATGGACATATGAGGAGAGGTTGAGTAGATTGGGACTCTACTCATTGGAGTTCAGAAGAATGAGAGGCGATCTTATTGAAACATATAAGACTGTGAAGGGGTTGGATCGGGTGGATGCGGGAAGGATGTTTCCGATGGTGGGTGAAACTAGATCTAGGGGGCATAGGCTTAGAATAAGGGGCTGCTCTTTCAAAACTGAGATGAGGAGGAACTACTTCACTCAGAGGGTGGTAGGTCCATGGAATATGCTGCCCCAAAAAGCTGTAGAAGCTACATCATTACATAAATTTAAAACAGAAATAGACAGTTTCCTAGAAGTAAAGGGAATTAAGGGTTACGGGGAGCGGGCAGGAATTTGGACATGAGTCTAGGTTCAGATCGGTCATGGCCCTGTGGGTAGCGGAACGGGCCCAGGGGCCGTGTAGTCTGATCCTGCTCCTATTTCGTGTGTCTAATTCTGTTAGATTCAGGAGATGGTTCTGTGATAATAGATTGGCGGTTAGGATCAGATCAGCCATGATATTGAATGGCGGAGCAGGCTCGAGGGGCCGATTGGCCTACTCCTCCTATTTCTTATGTTCTTATGTGTTATTCAAACCCCGATACAGACAGGGGCAGTGACTGTATGCGTGTTTCAATCCCTGATACAGGCAAGAACAAAAAAGGAATCCAGTAACAATCCCATGGTCTTCACAATATTCAGATTCATATACAGAATGTACTTTGAACATTTTAAAGTGTGACATCAGGCTGCGTTCCATGTTTTAAGTTGTAAAAGGGCTTGGTGCATTGAAGGCTGTCCGCAGTTTGTAATTTGTGAGTGCCTGTGGTTTCAGAGTGCGTCTTGTATATTTTACAATGTAATTTATTTGGGACTGTTAATGTCCCTTTTTTGTGGGTGTCCAATTATACAGGTTTCTCTGTACATGCTATCTAAATGCCAATCCAAGTGCGTATTCATCTTATCCTGTATCATGGCCTCTAGAAGCTTACACATTACTAATTTTAGGCTGACTGGTCTATAGTTACCTGGTTTATCCCTTTTTGAACTGACGTTTTGCATCGGTAACCCTCCAGTCTTTTGGTACAACTTCCATATCCAATTTGTTCAGTACTACCAATTTATCTATAGTTCTATCCAGTTGTTCGCATCCTCCACTCGCACCATTTCATTTCCACTATCACACTTTTGTGAGAACTGAAGCAAATAACTTGTACTGCCTACACCATTGCTTCATCCTCCATGAAAGGATTTCCTTTTTCTTCTCTAATTGGCTATATTTTTTCTTTATTTATTCTTTTACTTTTTGTGTTTATAAAATCCTATACTTTATGCTGGTATTTCTTCATTCTTCCTCTTAGCCTTTGTAATTTTTTAATTTCTCCTTTATATTTTCTAGTCTCTGATTGATTGGTTTTGGATTATTAGTCCTAGAATTGTCATATGCCTCTTCTTATATCTCATTTTAATGTCTGTTAGTCCAAGAAACTCCAGGTTTTGCTTCATCTCTGACATTTTGTGGGAATGTTTAGTTTGTACCCTAATCTACTGTTTGAATGTTTCCCACTGTTTGGCTATTGTCTTACCTGACAATTTTTCTTTCTTCATTATTTGGGCTAATTTCCTTTTTAAAGTGTGCTTATTTCCAAGCAAGTATCTTTATCTTTGACTGTTCCCTCTCCCTTTCAATGCGTATATCAAACCTAATTATGTAATGGATGGTGATTATTTTTCTAGATATTCCATTTAATTTCCTAGAACTAAATTTAGTACTGCCTTTGTCTTTGTTGGAATAAGAATATCCCGATCTGGAAAGCAGTCCTGGACACATTGTTACTTGTCATCTTACGTCTTCATTCTTACATAGTTGCTGTCTCTTTATACTTAATATCTTCCAGGAGTAGAGCATTTCAAAATGGAGAATCTTCAGCTTATCTTCTGCTTCTAATGTCCATACCTCACTGCCACATAGTCCATACTCACTACCTCCCTGCCACATAGTCCATACTCACTACCTCAGCTGCACTGTTATCACTTTCAATTTCCAGATGGTGTACAATTTTTCCATTGTCCTGATATTCTCTTTCGATGTCTTTTGAACATCCACCACTCTCCATAACAAGCCTGCTGATGTACAAGTTTGAATGATTCACAACAATCGGATGAGCTGCCCTGTCTTGTTAAACTGTAGTGCATAAACACTTGAATGGCTGGATGAATAATCAAGAAGTCTTTAAACATAATTGTTTTGTAAGGACAATACAGGAAAATAGCAAGGGACATGCATCATAACATATTAGAAAGTAAATGGTCTCCTGACTCGTATAATTTATAAAATACAAAAACATTTATTCAAAAAATCCCTAGTGTCAAATTACATATCCACAAACTTTTATTAGGCTACAAAGATTGACAAAACTATGGCTACAATAGATGTTGTGCAATGTTTGCACTGTATTTTTAAAAAATTAATAAAAGGAGTCCATAGTTATTTCATTTTAGGCTACATGGCTCCCTTTTAAACAGCTTTACTAAGTTATAATATAGTGCCCCAAGAGTGGAGTCCCACAGAAACAAGTAATGCTTCAGGGCTCAGTTATTAACACATCAATTATAAGCCTATCTTCTACACAAAAGGAAGGCTAACCTAGGATTTCCATTTGATTTGGAAGCACAATCTCGTCTACTGCAACCACACAGGTGAGGGGACAGACACATTATACTTGGTCAAGCTGTTGCTAATCTTCTTCGCCTTCTCCCGATTCAGATTCTAGAAAGAAAATAAAAGTCATAATTTTTTTTAAGATACTTAGGATGATTCGTTTAAACAATTTTGTAAGTCATACATCCACTATTCGTATTCTGAAAAGTGAATGGTAAATCACTTCAGCTAGTGTTTGACTGACATCTGTACATGTGTATAATCAGCATTTCAAATGCAACAATACTTTTAAACTCAATGCAAAATCTTCATTAATTGTTCTGTTGTTTTCTTCTCTGGAATTTTAATGGTACTTAATCACTATTAAAATTTATGTTTTTATCAGATTGCACCACATTTTACCGCTGCACAATAGAGAGCATCCTGACGAACTGTATCACAGTATGGTATGGCAGCTGTAGCTACTATGACCGGAAAGCCCTGCAGCAGGTAGTCAAAACTGCCCAACGCATTACCGGCACCCGGCTACCGACCATAGAGCACATATACCAGAAACGCTGTTTACGGAGGTCACGGTCCATCATCAAAGACCCTACCCACCCCAGCCACAGTCTGTTCGCCCTCCTGCCATCTGGGAGACGCTACAGATGCATTCGCACCCGTACGACCAGATTTAGGAACAGCTTCTTTCCCAGGGCTGTCATCCTACTGAACTCCACAAATAAACTCCAAAGCCTGCACATCTGCCAATGCACTTTATTATGGTTATGTTGATGTTAATGTATTACAAGCCAAATGTATGTTGAATGTTTAAATGTCTTAATCTAAATGTACACTCTCGGGAGCCGCAAGCCTACATTTCGTTGTACTGCACTTGTGCACTAACAATGACAATAAAAGTTGATTTGATTTGATTTGAAAATAGATATTTATGAAAAGCCAAGTGCATTTCCTGAGCCTTGATAATATTAAGTAGATGCATTTTATATGTACTGCCACGCACAATTCTATTCCTGGTTTCCTGCAGTTTCTATTCTCTTCTAAATTTTCTATCCCAGTGAGATCACTTCTAGGTAAATAGCTGCAAAATAAATGAGTCTACTGTCACATTAAAGTTCCAATTACAGGAAACTTTGTGCTATCCGGAGGTGAGCTATCCGGCAATCTGGAGCCACCGGCAAAAATCAGCCGCCGTTTTTTATTCTTTTTGTTTGTTTTTTTTGCTTTGTTTGAACAGTCAAGCTGTGCAAGGTCTGTAGCTATAGCAACAGTTTCAGCTACAGAGCTTTAGGGCCACACCCGAGTGTTTAGAAGCTGTTGCTAAGCAACAGTGTTTGTTGTCAAATACGGAGAGAAGAATCTCCGTATCTCTCAACATTAACTCTGGAGAGTACGGCAGTTTTGAGGCAACGGCAGCAGCTCGGTCCCGTGGGTGCCGGATAGCACAAAGTTTCCTGTACTTTAATGGCAAATTTGCAAAATCTTGCTGAACATTACATTGTTTCCAAAACTGCCATGCACTGAGGATCTTTCTGCAACACTGCTCAAATTTCAAAGACATTTTAGTCCCAAGCAGCTATAATTTGGTTACTGTTTTCAGTAATACAAGCTTCATTTTAACCAAATATTGCTGATAATTTGTCAAGTTTTGCACTAAAAAATTGAATTATTCAATTAATTTGAATTAAGCACAGTAAATAACACAGCAAAGTAGGAATTTAGTGCTAAAATTTTAAATCATCAGATAATTTGAATTAAAAAAACTTTGAATTAAGAGTAGACCTTTTGGTACATAATGGCAGGGCAGCAATAGAATAGAGCAGAATATTAAACACAAAAGGGCTGGAATTTGTGGTGGGTAATGACGGCGAACTAATAGTGTTCGTCGTTATTACCCTTTTGAAACTGACCGCAACTTCAGGATGTAGCGCATATGCATCTAAACACGGAAATCCTGAAGTTGTGGTCAGTCATTCACTGCTCCGACACTGGCTGCGCTGTGCACACCCCGCCCCCCCCCCAATAGCTGGCAATCAGGGAAATCAGTGAAACTGATGAAAACTTGGGCTTTTCCGTGGTAATATCACTGGTAAATACCCCACTCAATGTTAGGCCTTGTTAGATTAGGTGTAACTGGGGTTTTGTGGTAAACCACTGTTTGTATTCCACTGTGTACATGCCTGTACATGTCTCGGCTGACTCCTCCCACGAGTCCAGGTATAAAGGTGACTGCTCCACAGTCCCTCTGTATTCTGGACCGGTCAACCACTCGAGGCACACCTTCATTCTCTTGTTAATAAAAGCCTGTTAATTACTCGCTTAATCTCAGTCTTTTGAGTTATTGATAGTGCATCAATTTTATTAACAAGATTTTATAATGGAGAAGATCCTCACACCAGCATGCCTGGACTTAGATCATCGGGAGGCGGACTCATCCACCAAGTTTACTCACTGGCTTAGGTGTTTTGAAAAATTCCTGATCGCCTCCGCTGAAACGGTCAAATCGGACGAGGACAAACTGGATGTCCTGACTTCCAAAGTGAACCACCGAGTGTACTCGGTCATCCAGGACGCGACCTCGTACGCGGATGCTATCAAGCTCCTCAAGGACCAGTACACGCGCCCAGTGAACGAGGTGTACGCTAGGCACCTCCTGGGGAGTCGTAAACAACAACCTGGGGAATCGACCGAGGAATACCTTCAGGCACTGTCTGTCCTTGGCCGGGCCTGTGGTTGTAAGGATGTAAAGGCCGCCGTGTACAGAGGAACTTATCCGGGACGCTTTTGTAGCGGGCCACAGGTCCAATTACCCCCGACAGCGACTGTTGGAGCAGAGTGACCTCGATCTCAACAAGGCCTCTGAACTCGCACTATCATTGGACGCAGCCTACCGGGGCATGGACGCCTACTCCTCTGCACCGTGGACGCCGCGGAGAACGACAGCCTGGGACACGGTAGGACCGTCTCATAGCGCCGTGCCACCCCAGCCACATCCCAGCAACGGCCCAACTACCGCAGCAGTGTCCCAAGGCCAAACAGCAGTGTCCCAAGGCCAGAAATGCTACTTCTGTGGCCAGGCCAAACACCCCAGAGCGCGCTGCCCGGCGAAAAATGCGATCTGCTCGGGCTGCAGGAAGAAAGGACGCTACGCTAGCGTCTGCAGGGCCAAAGCCACCCCGAACCCCAGCAGCGCCGCGTGTGGGCCGCCATCTTGGGCCTCCCCAGCCATGTGCGAACCACCGGAACAGCAGCCATTTTGGACGCCTCCAGCCACATGGGGATCATGGACGCCGCCATCTTGGACGCCAGCCGGGACGCAGCAGGCCCCCAACACTGCCTCATCTGATACCCGCAGCGACACACCGACCCCTACGCTGGCCTCCGTTATGCTGGACCAAGCGAGACCACACCAGCTGGCCCGGTCCACAATGGACATTAAGGTAAATGGTCACGAAACAATCTGCCTTTTCGACTCTGGGAGCACGGAGAGCTTCATCCACCCCGACACGGTGCGGCGTTGCTCTCTCCCAGTCCTGCCTGCGCACCAGCGGATTTCTATGGCCTCCGAGTCCCAGTCGGCGGACATTGGCGGCTACTGCGTGGTGACACTCGTAGTAGACGGGACTGTGTACGATAATTTTAAACTTCTGGTCCTGCCCCACCTCTGCACTGCCGTTCTACTGGGGTTAGATTTTCAGTGCCACCTTAAAAGTGTTACGATGGCGTACGGTGGACCCCTCCCCCCACACTCAGTCCGCAGCCAGCAGCTTCCAAATTGCCCGCCGCGCACCAGGTGCAACCTCTCCACACTCAGAGTCACCCCCCCCCCCCCACTGTTTGCTAACCTCACCCCCGACTGTAAGCCCATCGCCACAAAGAGCAGGCGATAGTGTGCCGGGGACAGGGTTTTCATTAAAACCGAAGTGGAGCGGCTCCTGAAGGAGGGGATTATTGAGGGCAGCACCAGCCCCTGGCGAGCCCAGGTTGTGGTCGTTAAGACCGGCGAGAAGCAGCACCTGGTCATCGACTACAGCCAGACAATAAATCGCTACACCCTGCTGGACGCTTACCCACTCCCCCGTATAGATGATATGGTCAACCAGATCGCGCAGTACCGCGTCTTCTCGACCATTGACCTGAAATCAGCATACCACCAGCTCCCTATCCGCCCTGAGGACCGCCAGTATACTGCCTTTGAGGCAAACGGCCGCCTCTATCACTTCCTTAGGGTTCCCTTTGGCGTCACCAATGGGGTCTCCGTCTTCCAAAGGGAGATGGACCGGATGGTCGATCAAAATGCGTTGCAGGCCACTTTCCCATATCTGGACAATGTGACCATCTGCGGCCATGACTTGCAGGACCATGACGCAAACCTCGAAAAATTCCTCTGCACCGCCAAACTCCTCAACCTGACGTATAACAAGGAGAAGTGCATATTCTGCACAACCCGCCTCGCCATCTTTGGCTGTGTTATGGAACACGGAGTCATCGGTCCCGACCCCGACCGGATGCATCCCCTTATGGAACTCCCACTGCCCCACTGCCTCAAGGCCCTGAAGAGGTGCCTAGGGTTTTTCTCTTATTACGCCCAGTGGGTCCCCTACTATGCGGACAAGGCCCGTCCGCTGATCAAGTCCACCTCTTTTCCCGTGACGGCAGAGGCCCGCTTAGCCTTCCACCGTATCAAGGAAGACATTGCCAAAGCCACCATGCACGCAGTGGACGAATCCATCCCCTTCCAGGTGGAAAGCGACGCGTCCGACTTTGCCCTGGCCGCTACCCTCAATCAGGCGGGGAGACCCGTGGCCTTCTTTTCACGAACCCTCCAGGGCCCGGAGACCAGACACTCCGCCGTTGAGAAGGAGGCCCAGGCTATTGTGGAGGCTGTGCGTCATTGGAGGCAATACCTGGCCGGAAAACGATTTACCCTGCTCACTGACCAGCGTTCAGTTGCTTTTATGTTTAACAACAAGCAGAGGGGCAAAATCAAAAACGACAAGATCTTGAGGTGGAGAATCGAACTTTCCACCTACAATTACGAGATCTTGTACCGGTCCGGGAAGCTCAATGAACCCCCGGATGCTCTATCGCGTGGCACCTGCGCCAGCACGCAGATCGATAGACTGCGGGCCCTCCACAATGACCTCTGCCACCCGGGGGTCACCAGGTTCTTCCACTTCATCAAGGCCCGCAACCTGCCTTACTCCATTGAGGAGGTCAGGACCATGACCAGGAACTGCCAAGTCTGCGCTGAGTGCAAACCGCACTTTTATAGACCAGACAGGGCTCACCTGATAAAAGCCACTCGCCCCTTCGAGCGCCTGAGCGTTGATTTTAAAGGGCCTCTCCCCTCCTCCGACCGCAATGTGTACTTCCTCAACATTATTGATTAATACTCCCGTTTCCCGTTCGCCATCCCCTGCCCGGACATGACCAGTGCCACAGTCATTAAATGTCTGAACGACCTCTTCACCCTGTTCGGTTTCCCCAGCTATATCCATAGCGACCGGGGCTCATCGTTTATGAGCGACGAACTCCATCAGTACCTGCTCGCTAGGGGTATTGCTACAAGCAGGACCACCAGTTACAACCCCCGGGGGAACGGACAGGTGGAAAGAGAGAATGCGACAGTTTGGAAGGCCGCCCTGCTAGCCTTAAAGTCTAGGGGCCTTCCGACCTCCCGCTGGCAGGATGTGCTCCCCGATGCGCTCCACTCTATTCGGTCACTGCTCTGCACTGCCACTAACGCCACCCCTCATGAGAAAATGTTTGTCTTCCCAAGGAAGTCCACATCGGGGACATCGCTACCACCATGGCTGACGTCCCCAGGGCCGGTCCTACTGAAAAGGCATGCGAGGACCCATAAAATGGACCCCCTGGTCGAGAGGGTCGACCTCCTCCACGCCAACCCCCAGTATGCTTACATTGCGTACCCGGACGGGCGGGAGGACACAGTCTCCATACGAGACCTCGCACCCTCGGGGGCCACAGTAACCCACTACCACCCCCCCCCACGACCAGATATCCAGCCCCAGCAGACGGCGGGCCTGGGCCCTGCGACCCGCTCGACACCTACGAGGACTACACACCAGTGCCCCAGCCTACGCAGGACTCGACGCCAGAAGCTTCACTACCCCTGCCGTCGCCACGTCGATCACAGCGGCAGACAAGACCTCCGGAGAGACTCCAATACACTAACTTTTAATACACTTCACCCCGCCGGACTCATTTTTAAACAAGGGGTGAATGTGGTAAACCACTGTTTGTATTCCACTGTGTACATGTCTCGGCTGACTCCTCCCACGAGTCCAGGTATAAAGGTGACTGCTCCACAGTCCCTCTGTATTCTGGACCGGTCGACCACTCGAGGCACACCTTCATTCTCTTGTTAATAAAAGCCTGTTAGTTACTCGCTTAATCTCAGTCTTTTGAGTTATTGATAGCGCATCAGGTTTAAACAGAGTATTGACTACTAAACAAATGTTATGGCCCTGAAAACCTAATTTTAATTTTGTGGAGTGTCAAATATCCCCATTATGATAAAAAATCACAATTTAAGAAATTAAAAAAATTAAATTTTTAAAAACCTTTTTCTTGATATTTCAGGTTCTACCTTATCCTCATGAGAGCCCAAATCTTTGTTTTGTTCTCTGTAACCATTTAAAAAAGTCAGGATAAAAGCAGGTTCTTATTTCCTGGTTCCCTGTCTGTGGGTATTCTGCTATGTGATTGGCTGCTTAGACAGCTTGTTGATGTCACAGCAGCATTGCACTGGGGAATCCCCACTATAGGCCGCTGAAATCACTTACGCGTCAAAAAAGATAAACTTCTCACCACAGAAATCGTGGCTTTCTTCGGGGCCAGCAGCGAAAGCCTTTGCTTCACTACTGATGGCAAATTCTGGGCCATAAAACTGCAACATCTGTTTAAGTTTAGATAAGATATTCCCAGGCTCCTGGAGGCTGCTCTACTGTGTCAGTTTTTCCAGCCTCCATTTCTACTCGTCTTAACCTCGCCTCCTTCGGCTATTCAAGGTGTGTGTGTGTCTGTATGCTTCCCACCCCCTTCCCCATTTCCGTTCATCTGTAATATCTGCCACTTTTGATGATGGCTCCATGCCTGAAAGGTTAACTCATCTGTTCTCTCCATAGCTGCCTGACCTGCTGAGTGTGTCATAATATAAACAGGATGGTTTCAATTGTATTCAATTTTTTTAAAGTTAAGGATAGAAATGGCTTTTGGAACATTGAAATTTGGTAATACGAACTAAAACAACTGAATCATGTTGTCAATGTAATTACCCTAAAAAATCTCACATTTTAATTCAGATGGTGTGATCCTTTCAGGTCAGTGAAATGGTTTACGAACAAAGGCCTCTGTTAATTGTGGTGATGCTCTGCAGCATGTGATTGTGCAGCAGCTAATTAACTGAGTCACATGCTCTTGAACTGCTGCAATGATTAACAATGAACCTTTGTTTTCAGCGAACAATTTCAGTGGCCACAAGTTAAAACTTTGGTATGGTAGTGTTCAGTACTCAGGAGAAATATCTCCTCCCTGGATTCTTCCACCCCCAATAAAAAGCTATCTTGGAAGTTACAAATATTGCTGAGTTCTCACACAAAGCTTGTGAGAGATTCATTAAAGGACCAAATCTTATCAATTTGTTCATGATTGTCACAAACGAATTCCCGTGCTTTCCACCAGGAATACACCGGCAGTGTTGTGGCCTGGCAATGAAGCAAATGATAGAAATCTTATTTCCACATAAATCCAGATCTCAAAAACTTTGGCACATATTACTTCATCGGTACCTTATTCTCTAACGATGAGGGATGCAATGGCCGACCTAAACAGCGTCTTCACAGAGAGACGCCAGGAGTGTTTGCACCAGACAAGGAGGAAATTCAGGGGAAAACTTATTTTGGGGTGTTCGGAAACACTTCCTGTTACCTGCGTTAACATGGCATTAGCAGAGATCCAGGTAGTTTGCCTGTGTGTTCACTATAGGTGGTGTGTGGCTCAGGGAGAAAGTGGAGAGGTTTGAGATCTCCTCAGTAATAAATGCATTACTGAAAGCAGATTGCGGCAAGCAGGGCAGAGTAGAGAGAAAAGTACATAGTGAGCAAATTAGATTTGCTATGTTCTAAAAAGGAGATGCCAATTGTTGTTGTACAGTCCAACTTAATAGCCAGTTTTGCGGTGGTATTGACAGCGAGACTGTCAGCGTTTGCCGTCATTACCCCTCTGAAACTGACAGCAACTTCAGGATTTAGCGCATGTGCAGATAAATGCGGAAATCCTGAAGTTGCAGTCAGTCATTCCCTGCTCCGCCACAGGTTGCGCTGTGGAACTCCCCAGAGACAGCAATCAATTCAAATCACTTGAACTGACAAAAACTTCCCCTTTTACGATGAAATATCACTGTTAAAAATGCCTTAAAACATTAAGCCTTGTTGAAAGAGGTGTAACTGGGTTTTTAACGGTGTACTGACTGCTAAATAACCGTTCTGGCCCTGAAAAACTAATTTTATATTTGTGGAATGTCAAATTTTTCCATTAAATTGATTAAGAATTATAAGTTTTTAATATAACTTATTTTATGTTCAAAAAGTTTATGATATTTCAGCTTCTACCTTAATCCTATGTGTATGTCCCAATCTTTATTTTGCTCCCTAAAATTTATTAAAAGTAAATTATAATCTGTGCAGTTTACTTCCTGGTTTGCTGACTGAGGATTTTTCAATGTGATTAGTTGCTTAGCCAGCTTGATGACATCACTGTTGCTGGACACTGGTGATTCGCTTGATTTGGCCCCGGATTCAAACTAAAGAGCTGAAATTGACGCCACAGAGATCGCTCGATCTTTGTGGGCAGTTTTCTTCAACATCAGCGGTGATCGCCATTGCTTCGCCGCTGACCGCAAATTCCGGGCCATTATGTAACAGAACGTAAAAAGATGGGTTTATGCAAGCATAGAAAGAGAAAATGTAAAAACTAGAGTATGAAAAATTGATTTATAAATATTGAAGACATGCCTGATTCTCCAGTCTGCACCCCATCAGTGAATTACACACAGAATCCGAGTGTCTCAATTTGGGGCTTAAAAGTCTTCAAATTTCACGGCTCTAGTTTGTTCTCACTCATTAAGGATAATCAGAATATTGACTACTTTAAAAAGGAGAATAAAACACAAGTAACTCCGCTTATTTCAGCAAATATGTTTGCCAAGTGCATGGAATTTGGTGCCGGGGAAGAGAAGGAATATTGTATGGCCTCACATTGTAAATCCACTCAAATACAATTAAATATTTTGCTTAATACTACCTTCTTCAGCGTTTTGTAGCCACTCGACAAATGTCTTCATCTGCTCAAGAAAGATGCTTTTGCCCTTGGCAACATGTGCTTCTTTGTACCATTTTAGGATGGCTTCTTCACTCAGAACATCAGCTGCAATTCAGATTAGTTAACAGAAGGTCAGCATTTTTTTAAATAAATAATAAAAAGCACACAGTTTCTAGCAAAATAAAATGCTGCCATTCTCCCTTGGCTGCAGCTACTGAATTCAGACTGTACAATTTATGCTGAGCTGATCATCTCATCTCTTCATTATGGGGTGGCACATATGCTCAATGATATTTAAAGGCTATTGACTCAGCACTGTGTTGAACTGTTCTACGATAAGTGCAATAGCTCTAACAGATGCTGTTGTCATAAATCTCTTATACTGAAAAAGATAAATGGAGTAATTTTGCTGGGCTCCACTAAGCATCGGGACTTGCTAGATAGGATCATGTGTCAGAGTACTGTAGTAGGCTATAGTACTACATGGCTATAATAGTACAAGTTTGATTCTGTACTTGTAATATGCCCTTGTTTCACTAACCTCAGCTAGAGCAACTAAGGTTCATTAAATAATGTTATCTTAGTCACAGTGGCCAAGTTATACTGGCTGCATGCAATAGGCTCCTTTGGCTTCTTCTGAAACTCAACACCAAGGCATGTGCAGGCATTTATTTAGTTCTTGCAATGCATGTGAACAATGATGGTCAGAGTTTCAAAGGAAGCAGGAACTCTCAGTTCATGGCGTCACCTCGACCTGCATTATACCTGATACTAGCTGAAGAGGATTGAACTCATACCAATGAGTGCATAGCAGATGGATGAATGTCACAATACACTTTTAGATTCTGTGGTGCTATGTTGGCTCCAGCTGTTACACTGCAGCCAACACAATGGGGGAGAAATTCCCTTCATTTGTGCCTCCCGTGGGGGGCGTTAACGGGGCGCAAAGGCCTTTGCACCCGGCCGCGGCGCTGACCGCGTCTCCCGACAAATTCCGCGGAGGCGCTACTGGGTTGCACCCCGATCTCATGCCCTCAGAGATCATTACGTCATCTCCGGGCGCATCGCCCCGGCAGAAAAAGTCCCCTTCGCCCCCTGCAGCAGCACTGGGCAATGGCAGCGACTGCTGCAGGGGACGCGAGCAGGGCAGCCAGCCGCTAACGGGGTGCAAGTTAAAAGGTGAGGTGGCCGGCCGCCTTGAATAAAATATCAGCTTTTTAAAATGTTTTTTTTTGTTCCAGACGTGGAGTCCGTGCCGTGACCCCCCGCTCCCCGGTTCAGGGAAGAACCCCTGCAACGCGTCAGCTCCACGCAGCCCAGTACGTGGCGCTGCTGAGCTGTGCGCCCCAGATCGTGTACATTCCCCCTCTTGCGATCCAAGAAGCAATTGGAGCGCTTGATTTAGCACTCCACGTCCCTCTTGGAGCAAAAAGTGAGAATTTTAGAAAGGTTGGAAAAGGTTAACGCCTGGTGCTAACTTTTCCAGCTTTTCTGATTTAGCGCCCCAAATTGGGCTCGAGGGGAATTTCTAGGCCCATGTTTCTCTACTCCCAGCCCACCACCTGGGTGTTTATCTTGGTGAAGTTAGAACAGCCAAGCAAAGCAAGATTCAGTGGCTCTGTACAAGGATTTTTAGCAGTGTATAAACTGCTCCAGAAAGAGAAAATCAAGAGGCACTTGTGCATTTTTAGTGGCCATTTTCAAAATGGCACTGGCAGAGGCAAGGCAGGAAATCACCCTCTCAATGGGGATGGTGCGTGGGGATGGGGGGGGGGGGGGGGGGGGGAAGGGAGAAACCAAAAAAGAGGAAGGGGAGAAAATAATCTTTTAGTGTAAAAAAAGTCACTTGCCCATTAGGAGGAATTCACAGCCACACTCCTGCCTACATCCTTGAGATTTAAGATATTTGAGTACTGGTCCTGACTCATTGAGCTTACATTAGCAGGAACCTATATCGACAGCATAGAAATAGAATCTTGTTTGTTACTGAATACCAATTTATAGCATTTGATCCCTAAATCAATACCAAGTGTGACATACATGGACAGAACAGAATCTAGAAATGAATTGCGTCTTCAGAGTGAAATTTTCTGCAGCATAAAACCATGGAAATGTTTTTACAAGTTATGTTTCTTTTGTTGTACTAACTTCTGAAAAGTGCTTCCTGGTAGTTATTTAAACGAGAATCATAGAATGGTTACAGCACAGAAGGAGGCCATTCAGCCCGTTGAGCCCGTGCCGTCTCTCTGCAAGAGCACTTCAGTTAATCCCTTCCCCCGCAGCCCTGTAATTTTTTTTCCTTTAGGTACTTATCCAATTTCCTTTTGAAAGCCGTGATTGAATCTGCCTCCACAACCCTCTCAGGCAGTGCATTCCAGATCCTAACCACTCGCTGTGTAAAATAGTTTTTCCTCATGTCGCCTTTGGTTCTTTTGCCAATCACCTTGAATCTGTGTCCTCTGGTTCTCGACCCTTCCGCCAATGGGGACAGTTTCTCTCGATCTAGACCCCTCATGATTTTGAGCACCTCTATCAAATCTCCTCTCAACCTTATCTGTTCAAAGGAGAACAACCCCAGCTTCTCTAGTCTATCCACATAACTGAAGTCCCTCATCCCTGGAACCATTCTTGTGAATCTTTTCTGCACCCTCTCTAAAGCCTTCACATCCTTCCTAAAGTGCAGTGCCCAGAATTCTCCAGCTGAGAAGTGCTTGAGGTTTTAACCATTTCAATACTTCTTCACAGATATTTATTATAGTGTTGCTTACTGTTCAGATTGTTACACAGGACCTATTATAAATTGACTATAACCTTATTCAAACAAGAATTCTATGGAGGGACAAAACTACGTTAGAGAGACTCTCTCCATGGGTTAAAGAGCTAAACCTGCTCAATTTCCACCTTACATTGTTGTCTTCATTCATGAATAAAAGAATGGGAAGGCAATTGCTCCCAGGTCTCCATTAGAATTTGTATGAGAACAGATTGCAGTGACATCCACCAATTTGTTCTTCTTTCCTGTAAGAAAGTACCCAATCTCTTTTTATCACTGTCTACTAACAGTTCAGCTGAAACTAAGAACTTGACGTATGGAGGAAAATGCCAGGCATGAAGCCATGTCCCATCACTCTGACAGTCTGTCGGTACATCAATATTCTGCAGTAATGTGCCACCACATTTATTAATCTTTTATCTTGCTCTGCTTATTTGCTGAACATTTTAGTGATTTGATAAAAATACAGGTGCCATTAAAAACTCATTACGATACAAATTTAACAATGGAAACAATTGAACCGCATAAGCAAAGATACACTATGGTAAATACCACTTTAAATAAATACCATTCCAAATAAAATATAGGGTATTTGAAAAGGTGCATCCTTTCACTTCAGCACTGCTGATAGTTATAGAATACTCGCGCTAGTATTTTAGAAATGAAAAGCGCAATATCTTTAGGGAATTGGGGCATTTATAGAACTCATTCAGAGAAAGGTAATATTACAGCAACTTTCCCTGGGTCTGGTAGAAAATAAATGTTTCTGGTTGCTATTCAACAAGTCCTGTAAGCAAACATTTGTAAATGTTGGTTGAGAACAAGTGAGGCTTAGTTGTGATGGATCCCATGCTTGAATAGCCTGTTGACATAGTCTCCAGGCTTTTATTTGTTAAATGACCACTTCGTTAAGTACATGGTAAGAGTCCAGCCATCTATATAGTTGTATCCCAGCAAGTCAATACCTTCAGAACAGATTAAGGGGAGGAAAACTGGAAGGGAATTTGGTGAGATAAAAGCACTTAACACATGTTTACTGATGTTCACAAGTTTGCCCCCAGCCCCATTATATCAGGTCTCTGACTCAATGTATTAAAAATGAAATAACGTGGTCACTTTCACACAAGGTAACATCTTGGGAACACCCTTTATACAATACTTTCAGCACAAGTTATCATACTGTCTTCTACTAATGCTATATTCATGACTATCTGGCATCCTCTCAAATATGCTTTTCATGATTCCATTGATGATTAATACACTGACTGATTGTCCATTAACTTAGGGGTTCCCAATGCCTCTGTACTCCCTCCTATTCTGTTTCTTCACATCAATAACACACTCTACTCATCATCCAACCTATTCCACTCTTTTCTGATGATTCCACTCATCATTCATTGCTGTACTTCAAATCTCACATCATCGATGCTCACAACCTCCAGAGTTCTCACAGTACAAAGGCCAAATCATGATATCTTGATTTCCTCTGTGCTTTTCAATAGGTAGTGAAAAGGTTTTTTTTGCATTTCCTTCAGCACAACAGTGACTATAATTCAAAAAATATTTAATGTGGCTATAAAGCACTTTGGGATGTCCTGAGGCCGTGAAAGGCACTATATGAATTCAAGTTCTTTCAATTCTTCAAAGGCACAGCTAATTTATTTTTCTGGTATGGCTAATGGAACAGTTACCACCTTTGATAGCTCTACCCTTCATCTGTCAAAATTCTTGCCTTTGCTATCTTCTCTGACCTTAAATGAGTCTTGCACATTCCTTCCATTGCTACACCTGCCTCTACGAAGCTCAATTTCCTTTTTTGTGCCAAATACTTCTTTTCTCCCACAAACAACTTTTAACTCTCTACGTAAAACCCAAATCTCTTTCACATCGAGCCTTTTATTCCAATTCCTTCTTTCCCAGGATCTCAAAATCATGGACCTTCCTTCCTCCTAAAGGATTTTAAAACTAAGTTTAGCTTAACCTTGATTCCTGATGTACCTTGACTTTTCTATCACTCTTTTGATAGTGAACTTGGTTTCTTGAAAAAAGAAATTTCCATACGTAAAGGTCATATATTCATAGAGTCTGCAAGCCAAGATAAAGTGTGAACTAACAGGATAGCAAGATGCATATTTAAGCCAGACAAATTCTCTAATGCACATCTGTTGGGTATCAATTGTAACAGATTGCTCCTTGAAGAAAACTTGCCAATTCAAACCATACCTTTGTAAAAAAGCACAACGATCTTCTGGAAAGCCTTCATAAAGTGGATATTGTCATAGCAATATTCCTGAATCTTCTGGAGTAGGGTCAACTCTGACTGACCTTGGGTACTGAATACTGCAAGGAGGGGCGCATATTGCTGAAAATGATTACAAGTGTTTTTAGCTTTCTACAGTTACATGAACTATAATAACAGCAATTTTCAAATGATTCCATTGTGGTAGCTCGCCTCCACTATAATTTGTTAAAGAGGAATTTAATTTCTCTCACAAATGTTCCGAGTTACAAAAAATATTTTGGGGCACATTTTATCTTTAGTGCTATTGGTACAGAGACGGAAGTACGTATTGGAAATTAGTTGTGTGCCTTGTATGATTTTCCATCCATTCATTTTAATGTACATAAAATCATGGGTATGTGCTTACCTGTTTTCCCAATACATGCTCTTGACACATGATGCCCTGAAGACATAAATGTACCCATCTTGATTTTCCCACATATGCAAGTTATTAAAACTTTCAGCTGGTATAATACACAGAAATAAATTTGCACTCAAATCTACATCCATGGCCGAACAGTTAAATATTCAAAATGTTTCCAGCAAAAATAATTTATTACAAAAATTTTCAATTCTCAAACTTAAAAAAAAAAATGTCCAGGATAAATATTTTCCAGAAAACCACATTTTGGTAGTGGTGTGGGGGAGAAAGGTTGAAGTACAATGGGTTAAATTGAACACACTTTCATCTCTGGAACCGCACCTGCATGCACCTGAAACAAGTAGAAAGCAGGCAGCTGAGCAGTGTGTGGAAGCCAAAGGTCATGCAGCCAGAGGCTGTCGCCTGGCACCAAGGGAAGGCTTGGCATCAAGCATGCAAGTCGCGGGGAGTGTGTTTCGGGAAGGCCTTGAAGGAGGGACGGGGGTGAGAAGTTTGGTGCAGGGAAGGAAGAAACTTTCCTTGTGTGGCATCCCGACTGCAGGAGCATTCACCTGATGGAATAGCCATAGCACCTTCCCCATTGAGGCCAGAGTTAAAATCCAATCATAGAAACATAGAAGATAGGAGCAGGAGTAGGCCATTCGGCCCCTCGAGCCTGCTCCGCCATTTAATGCAATCATGGTTGATCATCCAAATTCAGTACCCGGTCCCTGCTTTCTCCCCATACCCCTTGATCCTTTTATCCTTAAGAAATATATCCAACTCCTTCTTGAATATATTTAATGAATTGGCCTCTACTGCCTTCTGTGGTAGAGAATTCCACAGGTTCACCACTTTCTGGGTGAAGAAATTCCTCCTCATCTCTGTCCTAAATGGCTTACCCCTTATCCTTAGACTGTGACCCCTGGTTCTGGACTCCCCGACCATCGGGAACATCCTTCCTGCATCTAGTCTGTCCAGTCCTGTCAGAATTTTATTGAGTTTCAATGAGATCCCCTCTTATTCTTCTAAACTCCAGCAAGTACAAGCCCAATCGACCCAATCTCTCCTCATACGTCATTCCTGCCATCCCAGGTATCAGCCTGGTGAATCTTCGCTGAACTCCTTCCATGGCAAGAACATCCTTCCTCAGATAAGGCGACCAAAACTGCACACTCTCACCAAGGCCCCGTACAACTGCAGCAAGACATCCTTGTTCCTGTACTCGAACCCTCTCGCTACGAAGGCCAACATACCATTTGCCTTCTTAACCGCCTGCTGCACATGCATGCTTACCTTCAGCGACTGGTGCACAAGGACACCTAGGTTTCGTTGCACTTCCCCTTCTCCCAATCTATTGCCATTCAGATAATAATCTGCCTTCCTGTTTTTGCCACCAAAATAGATAACCTCACATTTATCCACGTTATATTGCATCTGCCATGCTTCTGCCCAATCACCCAACCTGTCCAAATCATCCTGGAGTTTCTCGGCATCCTCCTCACAGCACACATGCCCACCCAGCTTTGTGTCGTCTGCAAATTTGGAGATATTACATCTAGTTCCCTTGTCTAGATCATTAATATATATATTGTGAATAGCTGGGGTCCAAGGACTGATCCCTGCAGTACCCCACTAGTCACTGCCTGCCACTCGGAAAAAGAACCGTTTATTCCAATTCTTTGCTTTCTGTCTGCCAACCAGTTTTCTATCCAAGTCAATACCTTGCCCCCAATCCCATGTGTCTTAACTTTACACGCTAATCTCTTATGCGGGACCTTATCGGAAGCCTTCTGAAAGTCCAAATATACCACATCCACTGGTTCTCCCTTATCTCTTTCACCAGTTACATCCTCAAAAAATTCCAGTAGATTAGTCAAGCATGATTTACCTTTTGTAAATCCATGTTGACTTTGTCCGATCCGGTCACTGTTTTCCAAGTGCTCTGCTATTACATCTTTTATAATGGACTTTAGCATTTTCCCCACTACCGATGTCAGGCTTACCGGTCTATAATTCCCCGTTTTCTCCCTACCACCTTTTTTGAATAGTGGGGTAGCATTAGCTACCCTCCAATCCATGGGTACTGTTCCAGATTCCATCGAATGTTGGAAGATGATCAGCTGTGCATCTACTATTTCTAGGGCCACTTCCTTAAGTACCCTAGGATGTAGATTATCAGGCCCTGGGGATTTATCGGCCCTCAATCCCATCAATTTCCTTAACACCATTTCCCTACAAATAGTGATTTCTTTCAGTTTCTCCCTTTCATCAGGCCCTATGTTCCCTGACATCTCTGGGAGGTTATTTGTGTCCTCCTTTGTGAAGACAGAACCGAAATATGTATTTAATTGGTCTGCCACTTCTTTGTTCCCCATTATATATTCCCCTGATTCTGACTGCAAGGGACCTACGCTTGGCTTCACCAATCTTTTTCTCTTCACATATCTATAAAAGCTTTTACAGTCAGTTTTTATGTTCCCTGAAATGTTACTCTCATATTCTATTTTCCACTTCTTAATTAATCCCTTTGTCCTCTTTGTTGAATCCTAAACTGCTCCCAATCCTCAGGTTTACTGCTTTTTCTGGCCAATTTATATGTCCTCTCCTTGGATCTTATGCTATCCCTAATTTCCCTTGTTAGCCACGGTTGAGTCACCTTTTTTGTTTTATTTTTATGCCAACTGGGATGAACAAATTCTGCAGTTCATCCATGCGGTCTTTGAATGCTTGCCATTGCCTATCCACCGTCAACCCTTTGAGTGACATTCCCCAATCAATCCTACCCAACTCACGCCTCAGACCATCGTAGTTTCCTTTATTTAAATTCAGGACCCTAGTCTCCCAGCTAACTACTTCATTCTCCATCTTAATGAAGAATTCTATCATATTATGATTGCTCCGACCCAAGGGGCCTCGTACAACAAGATTGTTAATTAATCCTTTCTCGTTACATAATACCCAGTCCAAGATGGCCTGATCTCTGGTTGGTTCCTCGACATATTGGTCCAGGAAACCATCCCGTAAACACTCAAGGAATTCCTCCTCCACAGTATTGTTTCTAATTTGGTTGGCCCAATCTATATGTAGATTAAAGTCACCCATGATGGCTGCTGTGCCCTTATTGCACGCTTCTCTAATTTCCCTTTTAATGCCATCCCCAACCTCCGCATTACTATTTGGAGGTCTATATACCACTCCCACTAACGTTTTCTGCCCCTTGGTATTTCTCAGTTCTACCCATACAGATTCCACATCATCAGAGCTAATATCCTTCCTTACAATTGTGTTAATCCCTTCTTTAACCAGCAATGCTACCCCACCTCCCTTTCCTTTTTGCCTATCTTTCCTGAATATTGAATACCCCTGGATGTTGAGTTCCCAGCCTTGGCCACCCTGGAGCCATGTTTCCGTAATCCAAATCAAATCATATTCATTTACCTCTATTTGCGCAGCTAATTCATCCACCTTATTACGAATGCTCCTCGCATTAAGACACAAAGCCTTCAGGCTTGTTTTTTTAACGCTCTTAGACCTATTAGAATTATTATTTACGGTGGCCATGTTTGATTTAAACCGTTGATTTCTCCGACTGCCACTTTTGTTTTTCTCCTTCCTATCTTTTGCTATTATCCTGGTTTCCCTTTCCTCTGTCCCCCTGTTCAGGTTCCCAATCCCCTGCCATTTTAGTTTAAATCCTCCCCCAGAGCACTAGCAAACACTCCCCCTAGGACATCGGTCCCGGCCCTGTCCAGGTGCAAACCGTCCGGTTTGAGCTGGTCCCACCTCCCCCAGAACCGGTTCCAATGTCCCAGGAATTTGAATCCCTCCCCCTCGCACCATTTCTCTAACCACGTATTCATCTGAAATATCCTTCTATTTCTACTCTGACTAGCACATGGCACTGGTAGCAATCCTGAGATTACTACCTTTGAGGTCCTATTTTTTAAATTTACCTCCTAACTCCCTATATTCAGCTTTTAGGGCCTCATCCCGTTTTTTACCTATATCGTTAGCACCTATATGCATCTGGTTCCCATTGACATAATGGTCAATGCTTCTGGCGAAAGCCACTGCACTGTAGTGAGCAATTAAAATGGTGACCAGTGGGATTCTAGCAAGAATGGGTGGTAAGGCCTGAATGCTCTATTTTAAAGGCTGAATACTCCATTTCAAAGATCCCACGTCCAATTTCAAATGGGCAGGGTGGGTGCGAATTCCTCCTGAGACACTTGAAATGAGTAAGTGTTCCATTCCTTAGTGTTAACCTGCTTTGATGAGCACAAGAATTCACCCCTATCACCCTAAAAGTTTCTCACAATTAAGCAGATACAGCTAAGTTTGACTTTATTATATCACATTAATTATTACACTTGATTATATCACCAGTCGCTGAAGGTAAGCATGCAGGTGCAGCAGGCGGTTAAGAAGGCAAATGGTATGTTGGCCTTCATAGCGAGAGGGTTGGAGTACAGGAACAAGGATGTCTTGCTGCAGTTGTACAGGGCCTTGATGAGGCCACATCTTGAGTATTGTGATCAGTTTTGGTCGCCTTATCTGAGGAAGGATGTTCAGCGAAGATTCACCAGGCTGATACCTGGGATGGCAGGAATGACGTTTGAGGAGAGATTGGGTCGATTGGGCTTGTACTCGCTGGAGTTTAGAAGAATGAGAGGGGATCTCATTGAAACTTATAAAATTCTGACAGGACTGGACAGACTAGATGCAGGAAGGATGTTCCCGATGGTCGGGGAATCCAGAACCAGGGGTCACAGTCTAAGGATAAGGGGTAGGCCATTTAGGACAGAAATGAGGAGGAATTTCTTCACCCAGAGAGTGGTGAACCTGTGGAATTCTCTACCACAGGAGGCAGTAGAGGCCAAAACATTAAATATATTCAAGAAGGAGTTGGATATATTTCTTAAGGCTAAAGGGATCAAGGGGTATGTGGAGAAAGCCGGGACCGAGTACTGAATTTGGATGATCAGCCATGATCGCATTGAATGGTGGAGCAGGCTCGAGGGGCCGAATGGCCTACTCCTGCTCCTATCTTCTATGTTTCTATTATATGCTGCACTTGAGTGTGGATCTGAAATTCAGCAACTGCAATGATTACAGTTTCAGATATTAAAAGAAATCTGTTAGAATTTGTGGCGGGCCACTGTTCAAGTATCTGTACTCAACATGTTGGTATAAGTGGAACGAATTGCATGGTATTCTAATTCAGTGTGTAGCAATAAGCTTTCTATATATTGCTGTAATAAAATAGGCACAAATACAATAACTGTTTGACAATAGATTGAAAATTTCTCAGTAATTTCACAGCGACTAATTTAACAGTAAACATTTAATCTAGCATTAGTTCTTCGGAACTGGCAAAGCTTAAAATCCTTCAGTTCTGGTGGTTGTTGGATTACATCAGCAGAAGCACTCTGCAAGTACGGATACCCCTTTGTGATGGTCAGATTTATTGATTTTCAGAACATGTAAAGATCATAAAATTATGAGCTGGAGCAGTGCTGTGTAGGATAAAGAACATGTTTATAAAGTTTAATGCTTCTAACCATAATTCAGCAGATAAAGGTTCATAGACATGAGCTATCAAGTGCCTTTACAGCCTTTCTTTAAACAGCCTGTGTATTCTCAAAATCCTATGCATAATTAATCTAGAAATTATTTTTATAGATAGAAAATTGTACTAACCTATTACCACAGCTCAAAAATTCCAAGAAAATCTACTATCCTACGTGCTTACACCCAAATGAGTAATTATGCTCAGAATTGTTCTTTCTTTTAGATCCATACCTTTAGATGTTTCAGAGCTTGTTCTGTGACTAGCTCCTCTTTCTTGTTCCATTCAACAGCATTCATAATGCAGGCCCACAGTAGTCCAATCACTGCCTGTTCTGGCAGATCATTTCTCTTCATCTCTTCCTTGACATACAGGACTATCTGAAGTATACAGCAGTTTTATGTGAAGCTATATTCACCTGGAAGTAATCACTTCATTGTCCTCTCCCCAACTTTCCCCCTGCCCATTTCCCAAAAGTGAGACTCTGGTGTGGTATGGCTTTTCATGCCAGTTACTCTCTTCAGGGCCTCAACCATCTGCATATGCCAGTCTTGGACAGTGAGTGTTCTGGAGTATTTCACTTTAGGGTGCATCACAGCTAAGCCCAATCAAGTTGCCGCAGGCACATTTATTTCAAGGGTCACTGGATTGTTGTCAGGAGAGTGAACTCTGGCCTATTTTCCCATCCCTGGCCCAGAGGTGCTGTGACCAATTGTAGCAGCTCTGCTACCATCCCAGCTGAGATCAGCTAACTCACCGCCAACTGGTTAAAATTACTTGGCCATTAGGGGAGCGAGGTACTCACTCACTTTATAAATTAACTCAGCTGAAGGGTGAGCAGCTACTTTCACCAGATATTGTGTACATTCCTTTTTAATAATTCATAGTAAATCAATGCAAAACTCCAGTATGCACTTGCTGGTTCCTCATGCAACTCTGACAGGAGTGCACGTGAAGGTATGCTTTGGTAGGAAGAAAGGAAAAGCAGAATATTTTTTCAAAGGTGAGAGACTAATAAATTTTGGGATTCTGAGGGATTCGGGTGTCATTGTACACAAATCATAGAAAGTTAACATGCAGGTACAGCAAGCAAATAGGAAGGCAAATGGTATGTTAGCCTTTATTGCAATGGGGTTGCAGTATAAGAGTAAGGAAGTCTTGCTGAAATTATATTGGGCCTGGGTGAGACCACACCTGGAGTACTGTGTACAGTTTTGGTCTCCTTACCTAAGGAAGGATATACTCTCCTTAGATGGGGTGCAACAAAGGTTGACTAGATTGATTCCTAGGATGAGAGGGTTGTCCTATGAGGAGAGATTTAGTAGAATGGGCCTATATTCTCTGGAGTTTAGAAGAATGAGAGGTAATCTTGTTGAAACGTATACAATTCTTAGAGGGCTTGACAGCAGAAGCGGCTGAGCAGCTGTTTCCCTGGCTGGAGATTCTAGAACGAGGGGTCATAGTCTCAGGATAAGGGGTCAGCCATTTAGGACTGAAATGAGGAGAAATTTCTTCACGCAGAGGGTTGTGAATCTTTGGAATTCTCTACCCCAGAGGGCCGTGTATGCTCAGTCGTTGAGTATGTTCAAGATGGAGATTGATAGATTTTTGGGCACTAAGGGAATCAAGGGATATAGGGATAGGGCGGGAAAGTAGAGTTGATGTAGAAGATCAGCCATGTCTTACTGAATGGCGGTGCAGGCTCGAGGGGCCATATGACCTACTCCTGCTCCTATTTCTTATGTTCTTATGCTAGGTCTGGCCTTGCAATGAGGGGTTCCGTGACCCTTGGAACAAACAGAACCACCACCTATCCATTATGAAGCCAGCCATACAGTAGTCCCCACATCCCCAGCTCTCAGAGGGACCAGTGTTCTTTTGGTGAGACCACGTGCGTCAGGCTACCAGCTTCTGTATGTAAAATTCCAACATCTCTTCAATATTCAGACCTCCCCTTGTCCCTGCAAACTTCGGCAGGGTCAATGCCAGAGATCACATCCTGGCACTTACGCAACCCACACCCAACCCCCTTTTTCAATTATGTAATTTTCAGCCACTAAAGTATATTTAGAATTCATGCATTATAACTGCTGCAAAATAAAACGAAGAGTCTTATGTGGATATATGCCTATGTTGCTACATGCTGGTCTTTGCAACTAATGAGATTAGTCTGCATCCCTAATTTACTCACAGGAAACTGCAGCAGATACCAATTAAAGTCTCTTCACAATTTCCTCTGCAAGGTGGTGATTCATGCTGGGGTACAGTTCCATGGGCACCCAGCCCAAGCGGCCATTCGTCTCATTATTATGAGCCTTGGTAGTGGATGTCGGCAAGCTATTCAACGGTCAACATCACAGCCAAGGTCAAATCTGTCCTCAGCATTTTCTGTTGTTATTTCAAATCTGTCCTCCCCTGACATCCACAGGTATCTCCAGCAGGAGTAACTGCTGTGCAACCAGGAATGGGAATCTGAGCTACTCCCCCACCCCGCTATCCTTTTTAGCACAGGGACACAGAGGTCAACTGGAGTCACGCACTTCCACCCTGGGAGAGAACCGCCAATTCAACACAGACCACAGATCAAAGCTGGGAGGTTCCTTGACTGTGTGGCTCAGTACAGTACAAATAAAGTATACAGCAACTGATGTATTATCCAGTGAACTGTTGGGGAGCTGAATCAGTTAGATTTCAGAATTACAAATTGAATTTTTTGTTTCCTACCACGGAGAAAGAGGTGCGTCACTGCTATGATTTTTCACAAAATAGAACTGATCTGCCTCAGGATTTTAGTATTACTGGGAATAACTTAAAAGCAACATTTCAAAAATAACAGGTTACTTTTATAAAAAGTGATAATCCATCAATTTCGACCTACGTCTTATTTTTAAATACAACAAACCCATATACTATCAACTGTGCCCAACTCCTACCCCAGAATATTTTAAGCATGCAAAAACTTAAAGAAATGCTTCAATACGCGGCTACCGAGCAAAACTGCTTCCATAATTATCCATATCTCTACCGACTGGCACCGTGGAAGCCAAATAATAAAGAAATTCATTTCATATTTACATTGTTGAGCTTCATCTCCCAAGCACAATACTTCAAAAGAATATTACATCTGCTGGATTCTTTTTGCAAATCTATGATAGCTCATCTACTTTATTTCTTAAAAAATGATAATATTCCACCTTCCCAATTTATGGCAATAAAGGTGTCAAGACAATTATTGTTAACAACTGCCATTTGCATTGATTGCAATTTCCATAAAGCAGCTAGGAAGTAAAAAAAATGCCATCTGCCTTTTATAAAGTAATGGCTGTAATTTAGGGAAGTGGAAGGCACAGAAAGTATGAACATAGGTTTACAAACTGGGGCTTCTCAGAACTAAAAGGTCTGCAAGAGGAACAAGTTTCTGCCTGTCACCTGAATTCTGTAATTCTCTATATTTGTGAACATATTCCCACACTGGATTTTAACAGCCTTCCAGATTTAAATGCTGATGGCGCTTCGAACTCTTCCCCGCCCCCGCTCTCCTCTCCCGCCCCCCTCTCCTCTCCCTCCCCCCCACTCTCCTCTCCCCCCCCCACCCACGCTCTCCTCTCCCTCCCCCCACCCCCGCTCTCCTCTACCCTCCCCCCACCCCCGCTCTCCTCTCCCTCCCCCCACCCCCGCTCTCCTCTCCCTCCCCCCACTCTCCGCTCTCCTCTCCCGCCTCCCTCTCCTCTCCCCCGCTCTCCTCTCCCTCCCCCCCTCTCTCCTCTCCCTCCCCCCACCCCCGCTCTCCCTCCCCCCACCCCCGCTCTCCTCTCCCTCCCTCTCCCTCCCCCCACCCCCGCTCTCCTCTCCCCTCCCCCGCGCTCTCCTCTCCCTCCCCCCCGCTCTCCTCTCCCTCCCCCCCGCTCTCCTCTCCTCTCCCTCCCCCGCTCTCCTCTCCTCTCCCTCCCCCGCTCTCCTCTCCTCTCCCTCCCCCCCACCCCCGCTCTCCCCTCCCCCCCACTCTCCCCTCCCCCCCCACTCTCCTCTCCCCACCCCCGCTCTCCTCTCCCCCCCCTCCTCTCCCTCCCTCCCCCCCCGCTCTCCTCTCCTCCCCCCGCTCTCCTCTCCTCCCCCCGCTCTCCTCTCCCTCCCCCCGCTCTCCTCTCCCTCCCCCCCTCTCTCCTCTCCCTCCCCCCCGCTCTCCTCTCCCTCCCCCCACCCCCGCTCTCCTCTCCCTCCCCCCACCCCCGCTCTCCTCTCCCTCCCCCTCTCTCCTCTCCCTCCCTCATCTCCTCTCCCTCCCCCCACCCCCGCTCTCCTCTCCCTCCCCCCCGCTCTCCTCTCCCTCCTCCCCCGCTCTCCTCTCCCTCCCTCATCTCCTCTCCCTCCCTCCCCCCCCGCTCTCCTCTCCTCCCCCCGCTCTCCTCTCCCTCCCCCCCCTCTCCTCTCCCTCCCCCCCCCTCTCCTCTCCCTCCCCCCCCTCTCCTCTCCCTCCCCCCCCTCTCCTCTCCCTCCCCCCCCTCTCTCCTCTCCCTCCCCTCCCTCTTTCCTCTCCCTCCCCCCACCACCACCGCTCTCCTCTCCCTCCCCTCCCTCTCTCCCCTCCCCCCCTGCTCTCCTCTCCCTCGCTCTCCCCTCCCTCCTCCCCCCTCCTCTCCCTCCCTCCCCCACTCTCCTCCGCTCTCCCTCCCTCCCCCGCTCTCCTCTCCCTCCCCTCCCCCGCTCTCCTCTCCCTCCCCTCCCCCGCTCTCCTCTCCCTCCCCTCCTCTCCTCTCCCTCCCCCCACCCCCGCTCTCCCCTCCCCCCACCCCCGCTCTCCTCCCCCTCCCCCCACCCCCGCTCTCCTCTCCCTCCCCCCACCCCCGCTCTCCTCTCCCTCCCCCCACCCCCGCTCTCCTCTCCCTCCCCCCACCCCCGCTCTCCTCTCCCTCCCCCCACCCCCGCTCTCCTCTCCCTCCCCCCACCCCCGCTCTCCTCTCCCTCCCCCCACCCCCGCTCTCCTCTCCCTCCCCCCACCCCCGCTCTCCTCTCCCTCCCCCCACCCCCGCTCTCCTCTCCCTCCCCCCACCCCCGCTCTCCTCTCCCTCCCCCCACCCCCGCTCTCCTCTCCCTCCCCCCACCCCCGCTCTCCTCTCCCTCCCCCCACCCCCGCTCTCCTCTCCCTCCCCCCACCCCCGCTCTCCTCTCCCTCCCCCCACCCCCGCTCTCCTCTCCCTCCCCCCACCCCCGCTCTCCTCTCCCTCCCCCCACCCCCGCTCTCCTCTCCCTCCCCCCACCCCCGCTCTCCTCTCCCTCCCCCCACCCCCGCTCTCCTCTCCCTCCCCCCACCCCCGCTCTCCTCTCCCTCCCCCCACCCCCGCTCTCCTCTCCCTCCCCCCACCCCCGCTCTCCTCTCCCTCCCCCCACCCCCGCTCTCCTCTCCCTCCCCCCACCCCCGCTCTCCTCTCCCTCCCCCCACCCCCGCTCTCCTCTCCCTCCCCCCACCCCCGCTCTCCTCTCCCTCCCCCCACCCCCGCTCTCCTCTCCCTCCCCCCACCCCCGCTCTCCTCTCCCTCCCCCGCTCTCCTCTCCCTCCCCTCCCCCGCTCTCCTCTCCCTCCCCCGCTCTCCTCTCCCTTCTCCTCTCCCTCCCCCGCTCTCCTCTCCCCCCCCGCTCTCCTCTCCCTCCCCCCTTCTCTCCCTCCCCTTCCCTCCTCTCCCTCCCCCCCTCCCTCCCCCCCCTCTCCTCTCCCTCCCCCCCCGCTCTCCTCTCCCTCCCCTCCTCCGCTCTCCTCTCCCTCCCCTCCTCCGCTCTCCTCTCCTTCCTCCTCTCCCTCCCCCCCTCCCTCCGCTTCCTCTCCCTCCCCCCCTCCGCTCTCCTCTGCTCTCCTCTCCCTCCCCCCCTCCGCTCTCCTCTCCCTCCCCCCCCTCTGCTCTCCTCTCCCTCCCCCCCCCCGCTCTCCTCTCCCTCCGCTCTCCTCTCCCTCCCCCTCTCCCTCCCCCCCCGCTCTCCTCTCCCTCCCCGCTCTCCTCTCCCTCCCCCCCGCTCTCCCTCCACCCCCTCCGCTCTCCTCTCCCTCCACCCCCTCCGCTCTCCTCTCCCTCCCCCCCACTCCGCTCTCCTCTCCCTCCCCCCCTCCGCTCTCCTCTGCCTCCGCTCTCCTCTGCTCTCCCTCCCCCCCCTCCGCTCTCCTCTCCCTCCCCCCCCCCCCCGCTCTCCTCTCCCTCCGCTCTCCTCTCGCTCCCCCCCCCCCCCGCTCTCCTCTCCCTCCCCCCCCGCTCCACCATCTCTCCCTCCCTCCCGGGTTACAGCCTTCCAGTGCAGGCCTTCCCACCCGACCGCCTCTCAATCAGGCCATAATTTCTATTGCTGTACACAAATTAAGACAAAATTCTGCAAGATATCATTACTTTCCTTTGGATAGCAAATATTGTTTTTCAGAATTTAGGTTGGAAGTGGGGGTGGGGGGCTGTCAATATTTGCACTGAGTCTCCCAAACCAAAACGTTTGAAAGCCACATTTTTATTTAAAACTGTTTTTTTTAAAAATTGAAGTCCCGTGACATTCATTCCTTGAATCCAATCTAGACTAATGGATGAAATCCTTCAATTAATGTCTCCCCTCAATAAAATAAGCTTGCATGGCCTCATCATTGTTCCTAGTAGGTGAACAGCCATGGCATGGCTCGGAGCTTGACTCCTGGTATTGACCTCCACGGCTATCTGCTCCCACTGCCTTTTGACCATGTGGCCAGAGGGCCTCCTTCCCCATGCAGATACAGGACATATCTCCCCAATTCCACCTCCTCCACCACCAAGGCCTCCAGTGCAGCGTCCAAAATTCTTGGAGCCTGCTCTCTCCCCTGTTGTGCCATTCCTCACTCTTTCCCAGGTCAGAATCTCTTCAACCACGACCCCCAGCACCTGCTCCAGCCACAATGCACCTCCTCTTTAAGAGATGCAGGCTAGCTTTAAGCAGTGCAGGTTAGCTTTAACTAGTACTAGCCTCACACTATATAATAGTTTCAACAACAGCTATCAGGAATTAATTTACTTTTCTTTATGATGTCTTATTCTGTTAGATTTACAGACCTATTTTTGTGATTATCGATAGTATTTACTCCTAATGGTCCAATTATCTGGTAATTGTAATACAGTGAATTATTCAAGCCACCTCATATCTAACATACCTCCCTTATGGGACATTCCTGAGAAAGTTTCTCTTTAAGTTCTTTTTGCAGTTCTTTGCGAGTTCCCAGGGACTGTTGGACTCGGAGGAAGTCAGAAAGTTCTTTCAGACCTGCATTAGTGAAGTATGTGGCAAAATGTTCAAAGTTTTGTTTATTTGCCGGGAAGAGTTCCTGTGAGGAAAAACATAATAAGTTATGTAATTCTAAAATGATTCACTGTACAACAAAAAATGCTCAGTGTTCATGGTATAAATTGGGATGTACACGAATTCCAAGTAGTACATATTTTCAGACTCTGATTTCTTGTAAAATATCAATTGTGCTTATAATATACACGTGGACAACAAACCAAAGTTTCAGAAGTTGTTGGAACCTGGGCTTATTTTCCCCTTCCTAATCCAGGGGTGCTGAAGCCAATGGTTGTGTCTCCACCATCATTGTGGCCGAAATCAGCTAACTCTAAAAAGACCATGGATTGAACTTGGGATCTTTTTCTGATCTATATGGCTCAGCTACTCACTGCCTTAACAAGCTGAGCCATTAGAGAAGTCATCTTGTTTTAACTGTTTCTCAACCAGACGTTTTAGAGATTTCCATTTCTGACAGGAATTCACAGCAGTCTTTGGCTACTCTGACATTTTTTAACATGGCTTCTTCATTCAATTTAGACATGAATCATGCATAATTTTAGGAATCATAATCACTTGAATTGGATTAAGCATTGTCCCAGAGAGAATTATTTAAAGATATCTATATATTGACCTGTGACCTGTATTTTTCCTTATAAAACTTTCTCAAACGCAGATGCAAGTGGATAATTAACACTGAACATTTCAGCAATACGCTACATAAAATTATATTGGCATCCATGTCTCTTAGCGGATATCGCATGCATAACTTAATTTCCTCCATAGTTGTAATCTCTTACCTTAAGTTTTTTCCTCCTACCAAAAAAAAACCCCAAATTTGAAGAATTTAAATATCAACCTGGCTTTTTTCTCATGAAGGCATATAACTCACAGTTCTACAATGCCTGGGTCAGATATACTCACCAACAGCTTCTTGTCCAAGTTGGATTTTCTGAGGGATGAGGTAACAGCATTTGCATCTTTTTCTGCCATCCAAGCTTTAAAAACCTTTACAGCAAATGATGCAGATATTCCTGTTTTAAGGGAAAAAATAGTTTAAAAAAAAACTTTATCCCTGAAAGCCTGATAAAACAGGCGGATACAGCCTGAAGCAGATGATTCTTCATAGGCCACATCCTAAAGAAGAATACATTTTTAGTTAGTAGCTTTGATCATTCTCTCTTTCTGGTGGAATCAGTCTTGATTCAATGAATGAGACCTGTACTTAAGGCAGTTCTGGCATACCCTCTAGGAAAAGGAACATACTTCATCATATAACAGTAACATTTCTCCCCCTCTTAATTATATCATGCATCACATATCAAAGTACAAATAACTGGCATTTAGTTTAAGACAGGGTATCTTAGGATTGATGTTCATGAACTTTGTTTATTAATGGTGTTTTTTTTTTGTGTGAATGTTTAGGTCGATCAAGGTAAGTGCTGTTAGTACTGAGGAATGGAATGGTTTTCATTTTGTGCATCATGGGGGTAAACTTAACCTAACTCACCGGGCGGGAAAGCCATGGGATTGGGTGGAATGTCTGTTTTTCATCCCACCCAATATTACTCTCCATTGACATCAGTAAAACCAGCATTCCACCCAATCCGGTCAGTTTCCCCGACGTGCAGGTTAGGTTAGGGTCTGATGAAGGGTCCTCGACCCGAAACATTAACTCTGTTTCTCTCTCCTCGATGCTGCCTGACCTGCTGAGTGTTTCCAACATTTTCTGTTGTTATTTCAGATTTCCAGCATCCACAGTATTTTGCTATTTTATTAGGTTAAAATTGCCCCTCGTGTGAGAACCAAGTAGTCTTTCCTGAAGCACAGAACTGATAGATGCGGAGTAAAGCTTCCCTAATAACATGCTTCAGCCCCAACCTCGGAAGACCATCCCTACTGAACCAACGTGACCTCCATTGATAATTGAGGCCTGAATTAGGGTCAGTTGTGTACTGATTATGCTGACCAGGGCTTGGGTTGAGACCAACAAACTCATTTTGTATGGGATTCTTACAGTCTGCAGATAGGATGGAGATTTAAACCCATGTCTCAGGCCCCAAGACAGTGCATAAATCCATTGCACAGTCCTGTTGGCCAAACTCCACATTTTGTTTATGATGTTCTTAGACTTGCTCATCTGAATTATTACTTCTAACTTTTTGAAACCTGTTATCCAATGTATAGAGGAAATTGTGATTTTTTAAAAATGAAACTGAGAGAGCATTAAAGTTAAAATTGAAGCACAATTAGAATAATCCCAGCCTGATGTAGTTACCACCCACCCAAACTTGTTCCTCTAGAATATATAAGAAAATACTGTCCTGAAATTAAAGCACTTACATTTGTAGTTAACTTCTCCTTTCTGGTTTCAGAAGGTGCAATTAGCTTATGTCTGTATTTTGAGCAATTTAGAATTAACTGCATGAACTCAGTCAGTACTTTACTCCACTTATTTATTTGTAATTGAAATATATCACATTTTATTGCATAATAGTTTACAAAAAATGTATGTGTTTTACATGCACCTCTCTGAATACTGAATTTTCTTTACAGCTTTTAAAGTCTAAACAATGTTGTGAAACATGTTATACTTGTCACAAATACTATTGGTAATTAAATAATTAATTTCCCACAAATTGCAATCTAAGTGCAATAATTCACAATTACAATATATGTAAATTTAATTTAAAAATAGGGACATTATGGATATAATAAATAAGGAAGGCCTTTCCTTTTAGCACTATCAAATTCTATTTTTAATGGCAATACATTGGTATTGTTGTCTCTCAATGCCACACAAAAGCTCAATAAAATTATAATTTGAAATAATTATGATAATCTAGAGCACTACAGAAATACTGGTCTCAAAGGGAATGAGACAGGCAAACCACAAGTGTACACATATCTCCCTGATTTACAATTAGGTTTATGGTTCATTTATTTCAGTAGAACACACAAGTATTCCTTTAAAGCTACGGCACCCCATAAAACATACTTTTCCAAATAATAGGCAGGAGCTAAAGAAGCCTGAAATTACTGAGTCCCTCACACCATTCCTTTGGAAAAAGATTTAATTATTTTCAAGGAAGACCAATTTCAGTAACATGAAGTTTGTTCTCCATTTTCTTGCTCTTAGATTACCAAGTAGAGTCAGAATGGAAGCCTGAACAGGAGGGGACAGCACTATTAATATTTATTTCAAATGGATAGGACAGAGAAGATAATTTAAGGAGTTCGGGGAAGAAATTCGTTATAGCCCAGGATTGGGCACTAACTTTGGGAAAGTTTGAGATTTAGTGCCAGGCGCTAATGAATCTAGCTGCACACAAAATTCATTGTCATCACTCAAAGAAAGGATGGAAGCACTAAATCAAGCGCTAACGGCCTAGCTCAGTGGCGTTACACTCAAAAGTGCTGACCAATATCAGGCGCAGTCTAATCACAAGTCATTGCCACAGGCTCTTTCCAGTTCTTAAAAGGGAGGTTCATTCATGCAGCAGAACCTCGTTCTCAGCATTGCTGGCTGTAAACCTGTGTCAGCAAGCAGCAGAAGGCCAAGGAGCAGGAACCGGACGACTCAACCAGCTGTACTCATGGCAGAGCCACGCCCCAGGGAGAGAGCCCACAGATTTTCGGACCAAGCATTGGAGGCGTTGGTGTCCGCTGTTGGAGACGGAGGGCGGTGCTCTACCCGGCAAGTGGCAGGAGGCCCTCGCCACAAATCTTCCGTGCGATGTGGAGGGAGGTAGCCCATCAGGTCTCGGGCAGCACTGTGGTCCTCAGGACCCATACACAATGCAGGAAGAAATTTAACGACCTCACTCGGGTGGTCAGGGTGAGTCAATGTTTCAACAAATGCTACAGGCCACCGTCTGAACCACAGTCTGCACACACTGACCAAAGCACCACACCCCCAGCACTCACCCACCAACAATCTCTGCCTACCAACACTCACACCCACATCTCACTCCTTGCATACAATGACAGCTATTCAACTATGGCAGACACATCACCCAAACACTTTGCTCCACGCTCACACACTTTCCTTTCTCTTGCAGGCCAAGGTGGCTCACAACAGAGGGAGCAGGAGCGCACAAGCAGGGGACAAGCCGACACCCAACCACTGTCTGCGCTGGAAAATAGAGTGCTGGAGGTCATTGGGTGCCAGGTGGTGGGCGCCGTGGCCACTGGCGACGTTGACCCCCCCCTTTGAGGACAACAATGGTATGTTCATCCCTACTCTTCCTCCTCCTCAAATCCCACTTCCCCCTCACCTCAAGCCTTTCGCACTTTCCAGCTAATCATGCTGTATGCATGCATTTCTCCCTTCCTGCCCTCTCCACTCACCTTAACCCGTCTCTTGTGCCTTTATGCTTTCAGATAATGAGCAAGCACCTGAGCAGCCTGTCCCTGAGGGCACTGTTGAGAGCAGTGCGGGAGCAGAGGAGGAGGAAGATCACACTGCGTCACTGCATGTCTCACCCGCAGGCACCAGCTCAGACATTGGCACTACACGTTCTTTAGAGGCTATGTATAGTAGGGGATCTGCACAGGGTGATGCACCGGGAACGAGCAGACGGCAGCAAGGCCAGGGGGAAAGGATAGGTCGGAGGCCAGCTCCTCAGGGGGCGAGTTCGCTCGCGAGTTCTGCTGCACAGGATTCAGATGAGGACCTCGATGGGGAGACCTTTAGAAGAAGGGTGATGGGCATGCACACGGAGATGATAGGTGCAATGGCAAGGATGCCAGAGAGCCTCTCGGCAATGGTAAGGAGCGTGGAGGAGTCTGCCTCCAACAGTGCACAAAGCTCTGCGCACACCATGGAGCCCATCATTTCCAGTCTGCAAAGGATGGTAGATTCCCAGAGACCATGGCGACCCAGACCTGATGCAGCGTGTGATGGGTGATCTAGCAGCTTCCACTGCAGCACAGACAGAAGCAACGCAACATCTTAGTGCTGTAATGCAGTCTATGCTTGATGACATCCAATCTCAGACTGCTCGCATGCAGTCTCAGCTTGATGCCACGCAAGCTTTGACTGCTGCCATCGTGGCTGGGTCTACCACTGTCGACCGGGGCTTTGACGGTGTCGCAGCAGGCCAGCAGTGTGCTCCAGCAGATTGGTAGGAATGCTGAGGTGCTGCCCCGGGGAGTGGCAGTGGGTCAGTGGAGCAGGAACCTGCTGTCCTCTCTCACGATGATAGCATTCCTGCTCCCACTCCACCATTGCCTTGTCGCTGCCGGTCATCCAGCCAGACTGCTGCCGCCCATGCCGAGGTGGTGCAGTCTACAGCCGGGCCTTCCAGGCCCAGAGCTGGTCGAGGGCGTCCTGCAAGACCATCTGAAGTCTCCCGCACAGACACTCAGCAGCCTTCCACCAGCCCTGCTGCAGCCACTGGGCCAACAGTTCGTAGGAGCACTAGAGTAGGCAAAGGCAGAGAAACGACAGGCACTAAGTGATTACAACAATATTTACCATTCACCCTTGTGCAAAGATGTGTTCACTGATTTTCGATAAATTTATTAATTCACTTCGGATAATTTTGCAGTGTCTCTCATTTCAGCTGCGATATGGCCTGCGACAGGGATGGAATGATGGGGATGTGGTGAACAACGGGGATCTGGGGTTGGATTTACTGGAACCGCAGTCTGACGAGGCCTTCCGGAAGGCCGATTGAATGGCTGCCTCCTCCCTCGCTCCTGTTCCTCCTCCTCCTCCTCCTCCTCTTCCTCGTCCTCCTCCCAAGGTGGTCCCACAATCCCTGCTGGCAAGGGCTGGGCCCTCATGATGGCCAGATTTTGGAGCATGCTGCACACCACGACGAAATGGGACACCCGCTCCGACGAGTACTGGAGGGCTCCTCCCGCGCGGTCAAGGCAGTGGAACCATTGCTTAAGTACCCCGATGGTCTGATCAATAATGGTCCTGGTGGCGGCACGGCTGTCATTATATGAGTGCTGTGCAGGAGTGTTGGGGTTGCGGAGGGGAGTCATGAGCCAGGTGGAGATCGGATAGCCCTTGTCTCCAATCAGCCAGCCACGAACTTGATGTGGTGACTGGAAGAGTGCTGGAACACCGGTCGCAGGATGATAGCATTGTGTCTGCTGCCAGGATAGTGGGCATTCACACTGAGGATTCGTTCTCTGAGGATTCGTAGTCTGTGGTCGCACACCAACTGCACATTAAGTGAGTGGTAGCCTTTGTGGTTACGGAAGATCTCAGGATTGTTATGTAGTGCCCGCAAAGCCACGTGGGTGTAGTCAATGGCGTCCTGCACCATGGGGAAGCCCGCTGTCCTGGCAAAGCCTCATGCACGCTCGATCTGCTTCTCTCTGGTGATGGGGAAGGAAATGTAGTCCCTTCTCCTACTGTAGAGAGCCTCTGCGACCTCTTGGACACAGCGATGGACGGCGAACTGCGAGATGTCAGCTATATCTCCTGTTGCAGACTGGAAGGATCCACTGGCGAAGAAATTGAGGCCAACAGTGACCTTGACTGCCACAGAGAGAGCCGTCCTCGTCCTGATCGGAGGCTCGAGGTCTGGTTGCAGGAGGTGGCAGAGTTCGGTGACCACTTCCTTGGTGAAGCGAAGCCTTCTAATACACTGCTCCTCGCTTAATTGAAGGTAGGAGAATTGCTGTCGGAATACCCTCGGAAGGTAAGGCCTCCTGTTGAGCGCTCTGATGGCCCTCCTCCTCCCTCTGGGCACATGTTCCACTCTTTCTCGCTGCCTGCGCTCCCTCTGCAGTTGACCCTGGAGGGCGAGGTTGACTGCCAGTACAGCCCCCATTAATGTAAGCAAGTGTAGGACTTTGATATTTTGTGAGAAAAAAATGTAACTAACTTTTAGAAGCCGCAACACTCCGGAGACTAAAGAACCTTTGAATGACTGAATTCAACTCTTAAACTATCTCAAACTGACAAGGCAGCAATGAAACACCACTAACCTGACAGCTGTGACTCATTACTAATGATCCCTTTAAATAGCACCCCTGGAACCGGCATCCGCCTGCTTCACGCCTCCTCTCCCTGTTGTTGTCAGGACCAGGCGCTAAGGCGGGGGCAATATTCAATTTGGCAGATCGGGCGCCCAGTGAGCGTTGCACGCTTGCTGATGTCACGATCTGCCTGGCGCTGAAGTCCCCGCCGCTAACTCGTAGCAGCGGCACAACGGAGGGGCCGAGTTTGGTGTGTGGCGCTGGATTTGCCTCACCACAGTGCTACTGCCTCAGCACCCCCGTCAGCCGCTAACTGCAGGTGCTAAAGGTACCGAATTTCTTCCCTTTAGTTTCTACAGGTGTTACCTATATGTTGGGTGAGTTGGGGAGAATGATAGAAACATAGAAGATAGGAGGAGTAGGCCATTCGGCCCCTCGAGCCTGCTCCGCCATTCAATGAGATCATGGCTGATCGTCCAAATTCCGTACCCTGTTCCTGCCTTCTCTCCATATCCCTTGAGCCTTAAGAAATATATCCAACTCCTTCTTGAATATATTTAATGAATTGGCCTCTACTGCCTTCTTTGACAGAGAATTCCACAGGTTCACCACTCTCTGGGTGAAGAAATTCCTCTTCATCTCTGTCCTAAATGGCTTACCCCTTATCCTTAGACTGTGACCCCTGGTTCTGGACTCCCTGACCAACGGGAACATCCTTCCAGCATCTAGTCTGTCTAGTCCTGTTAGAATTTTATAAGTTTCGATGAGATCCCCTCTCATTCTTCTAAACTCCAGCGAGTACAAGCCCAATCGACCCAATCTCTCCTCATATGTCATTCCTGCCATCCCAGGTATCAGCCTGGTGAATCTTCGCTGCACTCCTTCCATGGCAAGAACATCCTTCCTCAGATAAGGTGACCAAAACTGCACACAATACTCAAGATGTGGTCTCACCAAGGCCCTGTACAACTGCAGCAAGACATCCTTGTTCTTGTACTCAAACCCTCTCGCTACAAAGGCCAACATATCATTTGCCTTCTTAACCGCCTGCTGCACCTGCATGCTTACTTTCAGCGACTGGTGCACAAGGACACCCAGGTCTTGTTGCACTTCCCCTTCTCCCAATCTATTGCCGTTCAGATAATAATCTGCCTTCCTGTTTTTGACACTAAATGATTATGTGAAGTTCTAAATACCTTCAAATGAAACAGAACATTTTAGTTAAACCAGCAACTAAATAAATCAGCATTATGCATATTTTAATTTAGAATATACCAGTACCATAAATAATTCCAGTAGTTCAAAAGCAGTCAAAAGCTGGATGCTGCCACATTGTTACCATCTATGGAAGTCCAATAGATGGCCTTCTTTATAGTACTGCCATTTTTACATGTGTGCACAAGAATAGCTGAGCTGTTCTTTCACGTTTACTAATCTAACAAATCAAGGTCCTGTTCCAGACCCAGAGGTAAGTGATTATTTATTTTATTTTTAACACAAGCTTTAGCTCAGGAACTACCTTTTTTTTTAAATTTATGAAAGTATCCTCAAATATTACCTTCTTTAACCAAATTATCAGAAAATAGGCTTGTTAAAATTGTAGCTGGGAGTGATCCATTGGCCAACAGGATGCCAGTGAGCGTTGCCAATTTAGTCTGTTCTGAGGCTGAAAATGCTTTCAGGAATAGCAATAGCTGAGGAAAAATAAGAGAGAGTTTTTAAAAAAAATAGCTGCAAAAAGGCAAGAAGGCATAATACTAGTCATGTTGGATATTACTTGTTTCATCTTATGCTTTTCTTGTACTTTCATATCATTCATCTATTTCTTTAAATGTTCTTATGGAGATCCCAAACTTGGACACTGAAACCAATTAATGCACATTGGAAATAGTACTGAACCTAATTGGTGTGTGACTCTGATGCTGCAGCAGAGTGCTTTATTTGTATCTTCATGTCTGCATGTTTATGTGCCAGTAGCCTTTGGATGTGCAGCACAGCTGCAGTAGTTAATAAGGTGGAAATAAAAATCCAGATAATTGTAAAACGGTTGCCGATTCGCTATCACCTGTTTTACATAATCGCACTAAGTCAAAATCTTGCCCACTCTCTTTACATTATGCTCTTGATCACTCACTCCTACTTACCAGCTTACTACAACTAAGTACTTTTATAATTTAATGCATCTTAATATACTGCTTTAAAACAAATCTTTTAAATATCCTTCTTATTTCAATATAACATTTAATATTGCAATCTTTCAAACTACCCCTCTATATTTATCCTAAATGTGCTCTCTCACACCATCACCAGTAAATTCCGCAAGAGTTCTCCCGGTCTCCCGCCATAACTTCGACAGAAACCCTGTTCACACCTTGGGGGGAATTTTAACCCCAAAGAACGGGCAGGTTGGGGGTCAGGTGGGAGGTTAAAGTGTTGAACCCCGACCCCAACCCGCCCACTTCCAGTTTGGAATGCTGGAAATGCTCAGCAAGTCAGAAAGCATCTGTGGAGAGAGAAAGAGAGTTAACGTTTCAGGTCGAAGACCTTCCATCAGAACTTGTGTCAGAAGTCCCAGCATGTACCCTCCTCAATACTCATCTAGTTTATGACTTCATTTGAACCGCTTGTTGAACCTATTGTATTCACTCCAAATACGTTGGCCTGGAATTTGCGGTCAGCGGTGAAGCAAAGGCATTTGCCACTGGCCCCGAAGAAAGCTGCCCACAAAGATTTTGTGATCTCTGTGGCTAGAAGTTTACCTTTTTCAATGCACAAGTGATTTCAGTGCAGTATAGTGTGGAGTCCCCAACTCGATCTGTTGCAACATCAACAAGCTGTCTAAGCAGCCAATCACATTGCGGAATTCTTACAGACAGGGAAGAGGAAATGAGAACCTGCTTTTATCCTGACTTTTTAAAAATGTTAGAGAGAAAAACAAAGATTGGGGCTCTCAACTGGGGATAAAGTAGAACCTGAAATATTATGAACAAATTTAAAAGAAATAATTATTTAATAACTTTTAAAGTTTCTTAAAAATTGTAATTTTTTCATAATGGAGAAAAATTTGACACGCCACAATATTAAAATTTGTTTTTCTGGGCCATAACGGTTGTTTAGCAGTCAATACGCTGTTAAAACCCCCAAAAGGGTCTAACTTTTAATGGTTTTTTATTTAACAGCAACAAAGCCCCCTGATTTCACTCATTTCCAGGTGTGGGGGGAGAGGGCCCACAGCGCAGCCAGAGTCAAAGCGGTGAATGACTGACCGCAACTTTTTAAACTTCAACTCTGTAGTTTATCGTTACTAGGGTCTTTTCTGGTGTAGCAGGGACTGTCGGTAGACTATACAAGAGCCTTAGAGATATCTTTAATTGGTGATAGTAAATTAATTTAAATTAATTAAGGGGAAAGTCATGCCAGGAGAGCCCAGCCCCGTGATGTGCTCCTCCTGCTCCATGTGGGAATTCAGGGACACTGCCCCTGGTGACTACGTGTGCAGGAAATGCATCCATCTGCAGCTATTAGCAGACCGCATTGAGGAGCTGGAGCTGCGGGTGGATGGGTTGTGGAGCATTCACGAGGCTGAGAAGTTCGTGGATAGCACGTTTAGTGAGTTGGTCACACCGCAGGGAAGGGCTGCACAGGAAGAAAGGAAATGGGTGACCGCCAGGCGGAGCAATAGAAGTAGGTAGGTAGTGCAGGAAACCCCTGTGACCATTCCCCTCTCAAACAAGTATACCGTTTTGGATACTGTTGGGGGGAATGACTCACCAGGGGAAGGCAGCAGCAGCCAGCTTCCTGGCACTGGGGGCGCTCCTGCTGCCCAGGAGGGGAGGAAAAAGAGTGGGAGAGCAATAGTCGTAGGGGATTCTATAGTAAGGGGAACAGATAGGCGTTTCTGTGGCCGTAGACGTGAATCCAGGATGGTTTGTTGCCTCCCTGGTGCCAGGGTCAAGGATGTCACTGAGCGGCTGCAGGGCATTCTGGAGGGGGGAGGGTGAACAGCCAGAGGTCGTGGTCCACATTGGTACCAACGACATAGGTAAAAAGAGGGATGAGGTCCTGCAGCAAGAATTTAGGGAGCTAGGGGCAAGATTAAGGAGCAGGACCTCAAAGGTTGTAATCTCTGGATTACTCCCGGTGCCACGTGCTAGTGAGTATAGGAATAGGAGGATAGAACAGATGAATGCGTGGCTAAAGGGATGGTGCAGGAGGGAGGGCTTTAGTTTCCTGGATCACTGGGTCTGCTTCTGGGAAAGGTGGGACTTGTACAAGTCGGACGGTTTACACCTGAACCAGAGGGGAACAAATATCCTTGCGGGGAGGTTTGCTAGCACTGCTTGGGGGGGTTTAAACTAATTCAGCAGGGGGATGGGATACAGAGTGGAGCTATAGTAGGGGGTGATGTACAGCCAAATAAGGAGGAAAAAACAAGTCAGCAGGGAAGGCAGAGCAAAGATGTGAAGGCAAAAGGGAATATGGCAGGGCTGGAAGGCATTTATTTTAATGCAAGGAGTCTTGCAAATAAGGTGGATGAACTGAAGTTGTTGTTGAACACATGGGAGTACGATATTGTTGCTATCACGGAGGCATGGTTGAGGGAGGGTCAGGACTGGCAGCTAAATATTCCGGGGTATAGAATCTTCAGGCGAGACAGAGGGGGGTGTAAAAGGGGAGGGGGTGTTGCAATATTAATTAAGGAGTCTATTACTGCTGTAAGGAGGGATGATATATTAGCGGGTTCCTCTAATGAGGCCATATGGGTAGAACTTAAAAACAAAAAGGGGTCAAGCACCTTGCTGGGAGTGTACTATAGGCCCCCAAACAGTCAGGGGGAGATAGAGGAACAGATATGCAGGCAGATATCAGAAAAGTGTGAAAATAATAGGGTAGTAATAGTGGGGGATTTCAACTTCCCCAATATAAATTGGGATAGTCAGAGTGTGAAAGGCTTGGAGGGAGCAGAATTCTTAAAGTGCATCCAGGAAAGCTTTTTGAGCCAACATGTAGAAAGTCCTACAAGAGAGGGGGCGGTACTGGACCTAATTCTAGGGAATGTAGCCGGGCAGGTGGTGGAAGTGTCTGTAGGAGAGCATTTTGGCGATAGTGACCACAATTCGGTGAGATTTAAGGTGGTCATGGAAAAAGACAAGGACGGCCCGGAAATCAGGGTTCTAAATTGGGGGAAGGCCGATTTTAATAAGATAAGACAGGATCTGGCAAAAGTGGACTGGGAGCAGCTACTTATAGGAAAATCCACATCAAAACAGTGGGAGGCTTTCAGAAGGGAAATAGAGAGAGCACAACACCAACATGTTCCTGTAAAGGTCAAGGGTGGGACCAACAAGCAAAGGGAACCTTGGATGACAAAGGATATACAAAAATGCATTAGGAAAAAAAGGGGGGCTTTTGGCAGTTACAAAAGACAAAAAACGGTGGAAGCCCTGGAGGAGTATAAGAGGTGCAGGGGCATACTTAAAAAGGAAATTAGGAGGGCGAGGAGGGGCCATGAAATAACACTGGCGAGCAAAATAAAGGAAAATCCTAAGATGTTTTATAAGTATATTAAGGGCAAGAGGATAACCAGGGAAAGGGTAGGGCCCATTAGGGACCAAAGTGGCAAGCTGTGTGTAGAGCCAGATGAAGTAGGTAGGGTTTTAAATGAATTTTTTGCCTCAGTGTTCACTATGGAGAAAGACGATGTAGATATAGAAGTCGGGCAAGGGGACTGTGACATACTTGAACATATTAGCATCGAGAGGGAGGAGGTACTAGCGGTTTTAGCAGGCCAAAAAGTGGATAAATCCCCAGGCCCGGACGAGATGTATCCCAGGCTGTTGTGTGAGGCAAAGGAGGAGATTGCAGGGGCTCTGACACAAATTTTCAGAACCTCTCTGGCCACAGGGGATGTACCAGAGGACTGGAGAACAGCTAATGTAGTACCATTATTCAAGAAGGGTAGCAGGGATAAACCAGGGAATTACAGGCCAGTGAGCCTAACATCTGTGGTAGGGAAATTATTGGAAAAAATTCTGAGGGACAAAATTAGTCTCCACTTGGAGAGGCAAGGATTAATCGGGGATAGTCAGCATGGCTTTGTCAAGGGTAAATCATGTCTGACCAATCTGATTGAATTTTTCGAGGGGGTGACTAGGTGTGTGGATGAGGGAAATGCTGTGGATGTGGTTTACATGGACTTCAGTAAAGCTTTTGACAAGGTCCCGCATAGGAGACTGGTCAAGAAGGTAAGAACCCATGGGATCCAGGGGGCCTTGGCACGTTGGATCCTAAACTGGCTGAGTGGCAGGAGGCAGAGGGTGATGGTCGAAGGTTGCTTTTGTGACTGGAAGCCTGTGTCCAGTGGGGTACCTCAGGGATCGGTGCTGGGTCCCTTGCTGTTTGTGATCTACATTAATGATTTGGATGAGAATGTAAAGGGTATGATCAGTAAGTTCGCGGATGACACGAAAATTGGTGGGGTGGTAAATTGCGAGGAGGAAAGCCTCAGGCTACAGGACAATATTAACGGGTTGGTCAGATGGGCGGAAAAGTGGCAAATGGAATTTAACCCGGAAAAGTGCGAGGTGATGCATTTTGGACGGACAAATAAGGCAAGGGAATACACAATGAGTGGTAGGACCCTAGGAAGTACAGAGGGTCAGAGGGACCTTGGTGTACATGTACATAATTCCCTGAAGGCAGCGGAACAGGTAGATAAGGTGGTTAAAAAGGCTTATGGGATACTTGCCTTCATTAGCAGAGGCATAGAATATAAGAGCAGGGAGGTTATGATGGAGCTGTACAAAACGCTGGTGAGGCCACAGCTGGAGTACTGTGTGCAGTTCTGGTCGCCTCACTATAGGAAGGATGTGATTGCTTTGGAGAGGGTGCAGAGAAGATTCACCAGGATGTTACCTGGGATGGAGCGCCTCAGCTATGAAGAGAGACTGGACAGGCTGGGGTTGTTTTCCTTGGAGCAAAGAAGGCTGAGGGGGGACCTGATTGAGGTGTACAAAATGATGAGGGGCATAGATAGGGTAGATAAAGAGGAACTTTTCCCCTTAGTAGGGGGGTCAATAACAAGGGGGCACAGATTCAGGGTAAGGGGCAGGAGATTTAGGGGGGATTTGAGGAGGAACTTTTTCACCCAGAGGGTGGTTGGAAGCTGGAACTCACTGCCTGAAAGGGTGGTAGAGGCAGGAACCCTCACAACATTCAAGAAGCATTTGGATGAGCACTTGAAATGCCATTGCATACAAGGCTATGGACCAAATGCTGGAAAATGGGATTAGACTGGACAGGGAGGGATGGGCGGCGCAGACACGATGGGCCGAAGGGCCTCTTTCTGTGCTGTAAAACTCTATGACTCTATGAACTTCAGGATTTCCACATTTAGATGCACATGCAGTAAATCCTGAAGTTGTGGTCAATTTCAAAGGGGTAATAACAGTGAGCGCTGTTCGTTCGTCATTATTACGCACCGCAAATTCCGGCCCAATATTTTTTATATTTGGTCCCTCTCCGCCATTCTCCCCCACCTCTCCTGAAGGCGCCGACTCATGCATGGACAGAAGCTGCCCACTGGTACATACCACAGTGTTGATTTCTTCACGTGTGAACTCTGCCGGTGAGTGGTGGGAGACTATTCTACTGCGGAGGCCATCAGAGCCGACCCCACTCCTGTCCTCACCCGAGGTCCACACATGCACACTTACAGCAGGTGTCACTGGATAGCAATTAGAAGCAGGATCCCAGTTCAGTCCAGGGGTGCTGAAGCCAAGTGCAGTGCTTCAACTACTGTCCCAGTTGAATTCAGCTAATTCAGCAGAGACAGGAGATGGAACCTGGGATATTGTGGTTTGTATGGTTTAGCTCTATATACAGTCTTATCGGTAACTATTAAAAAGCCTTAAACACTATGATGGATTAACTCAACATCATAAAGTGAGAGAATAAAGGTTAAAGCTTGAAAGAAAGTTTGTAATCTCTTCAGAATCCCTGAAAAAAAAATTACAAGACTGAGCCTAGCTCAATTAGCTGGAAAAGTTACCTTTTTAATTGCCTCTTCAAATGCTTTTTCCAGATACTTGTAACGCCTGATGAGCTTATTGAAAACCTAAAGACCAACAAAAAAATTAAGTTACTAAATATTTAGCCTAAGTGAGAAATTAAACCTATAATACCATGTTGGTCTCAAGCTTAAAAATATTACAGCACTAGTTGTATTTAACGGTGTTCACTGGATGGAAGGAGCAGCAGACAGTAAAGCTATATGCAAAAGCATAGATCTTTAAAAAAAAATTATGATTTTCTTTCCACTATTGACAGTTGGACTCCTGTGCTGAGGACATCACTCTCAGCTGTAATCATGACTGCAGTAATCCAGAGACGATGGCCGGAATTTTCCCTACCGACTTGGGTCAGGTGCGTGCAGGCCACATAACAGGTCGGTAGTGCGATGTACTCATCAGCCCGCTCTTCATAGCAACTTTAGCGTAGTGGTCCCTATTAAGGCGTGTTTCTCGGCCCTATTAAATGGTGTGGGTCTGATGACATAATCGATGACTCATTTCCAGCGGGGATATTTAAAGCAGCCTTGGGCCATATTGCATTTGAAGGTTCATGTAGGAGTGTGGAGGGAATATTGGAGAGGAGTGTGTTGTTGCTGAGAAATAGAAAAATGAGTTCACAAAGACAGAGGGCTGCACCCCGCTTTTCCGATGAATCGCTACATATTCTTGTGGAGGGAGTCAGAGCACGCAGGGAGGTCCTCTTCTCTGCTGATGGGTGGAAGAGACCTCCCCAAGAGACCGAGAGAGCCTGGCTCCAAATTGCTGAGGAGGTCAACAGCAGGGATGTTGTAAGGAGGACCTGGGTGCAGTGCAGGAAATGCTTCAATGATCTGATGAGATCAGGAACGGTGAATGCAAAGCCACACTCTCCCTCATCCTGAAGTGCCCGTCAACACATCCCCATCAATCTGCCTTCCCAAACCGACTCCTGCACATCATTACACACACCAACATACCTTGCACGCCCACCCATCCCCCTCTCTCTATGTACATACTCACAACCCCATCTGACCAGCAACCCCTCACACTCACCCTCATCCTAATGTAATCATACCAAGTTGCACCACAGAAAGAGGCCATTTGGCATTGGCCCTCAGTCACCCTCTACAGTTGTAACCCACATGTTCCTTGCACTCATTCCATCACTCTCACTCAAACTTCTCTTCATTTCCTCCTTGCAGAAGAGAGCGCACAACAGGGAGAGGGAGAGAACCAGAGGTGGCCCTTCATCCTTCAGCACTTGCAGAGGAGGTGGCCCTGGAGGTGTCAAGAGTTGCAGAGCTGCTGGTGGTGGGAGACGGAGAGGAGGATCTCTCAGCAACCTGGTGACAGAATTACATCTCATACAGCCACATGGCATACAGCAGTCACTCATATGGTGACTGATGTCAGCAGCCAGTGAATGCTCATCATGTGCATAATGGTATCAGTACCCATTCTTCATATGGCATTTCTAAATCATCTCTTTACTCTCCGACAGGTCCATCAAGAGCCCCCCCAACTGTCCAGCTGGAAGAGGAAGATGACTCCTCAGAGGAACCTCCAGCCTCTGAGGGTGCACCATCACCACACCCAAGTGCACGCAGCACTAATGCAGATACGCACACCTCGATGGGTTATATGCGAGATAAGAGTAGTGTTGTCACCTGGTGTCTCACACTTCACAAGTGAGCAAAAGCAGATGGTGTTGACGGGAACAGCAATGGAGAGTCCTCGCCGGAGGGCGCAGAACACTCAAAGCTCTGCTCAGCTGCATGCAGACGCTGAGCCTCTGGGGCCATCGAGAAAGAGGGCGATCCTGGAGGGGCAGCAAGAAATGCAAGAGGCTCTGGCAGGTTTTGCAGCCGTGATATCTGCAAATGTGCAGAGAATGGAGGAGTCCATCTCCAACATGAGCACCACCATGTCGCAGGTGATGGCGATGATGTGCTCTTCCATGGAAAGGATGGCCACCTGCATGGAGCAGTTAATGCGCCAGTCACATGAGCACAGCAGATGGCAGAGGTTCACAGACCTCCTCTCTAGGAGGGATCTAAATGTAGACTTGGGTCCTCAAGGCCCCACTGCTGTGCAGCAAGGTGTTCTCCAGCTCCTTGCTAGCAGGGAAGTGCGGGTGGCCCATGAGAGGGATGGTGGTGAGGGGGGACGTGGAAGTGGGGGCTCCTCTCAAAGCACTCACACTTCTCCCCCATTTCCCCCCCCTCCCCCCAGTCAGAGCCCCAGATGCTTCCTCGGATCGCGAAGGCCAAATCTGTCCCTGCACAGGTGCAGGAGGAGCAGTCTTTGGCGGGGCTCTCACAGCCTCTAAAACCCAGAGGACGTCCACCAAAAGTGTCAAAGCATTCGCAGCAAGGAAATGAGCAGCCTGCCTCTACCTCTGCTGAAGCCACAGGGGGTGCACCTCGTAGAAGCACGCATAAAAGAAAAATGACACAAAAGTAGATGCACAAAGGTAAGCACATGGGTGTTTAAAGAAGTGTTCCGTTACTGTTATGACACATATAAAAGTATTTATTTCACCACTTTCTGGTCATGCCCATTTTTGTCTGCTACTTTGGAACTGGCTTAATGAGTTGGAGTGAATGGTGAAACATAATGTAACCTCCAGCAATGGGGGGACAGTGTGAAAGGAATGGCTTGTTCATTGTAGGGATGCTTTATGGTGTTGTTGGTGGGGGAGGGGGGGGGGGGGGAAAAAGGGGGGTAGAACTTGGCACAGCATGTGGCAACCATATGGGTGCAATGCAGGAAGTTAAGTAAATCTGGCCATGATGAAGCCATCCCTGGCCTCCCGGGCAGTAATGTGCTCCGGTGCTGGTGCCATCTGGATTTCAGGTTCCTCCTGCTCCTCTTCCTCATCTTCCAGTTGATGCTCCTCCTCCTCCTCTGAAGAGGCTGTGCACTCTGCGTCTTGCTTCTCACGCAGCTCTAATCCTCGGTGCTTCACTATGTTGTGCAGCGCACAGAAGACCGTGACAATTCTGGGGACCCTGGCACGTGCATACCAAAAGGCTCTTCCAGATCTGTCAAGGCATCTGAAGTGCATCTTGAGCATGTCTACTGTTTGCTCAATGGCACATCTGGTGGACATATGGCTATTATAACACTCCTCACCCTCATTATTTGGCCTCCTCAGGGGTGTCATGAGCTACATCTTCAGTGGATAGTCCTGACCTCCAAGCAGCCAGCTGATAAGCGTGTTTGGAAGTGGGAAGAGCTGAGGGAGGGTGGACTGACGCAGGACAAAAGAGTCATGACAGCTGCCAAGGAATTTGGTGCAGACATGCATGATGATCTTCCTATGGTTGCAGACCAGCTGCACATTGAGGGAGTGGAAGCCCTTGCAGTTCACAAACACTCCTGGGTGATGTGGGGGTGCCCTGATGGCCACATGTGTGCAGTCGTGATGCCCTGCACCCGTCGGAAACCAGCCAGAGTGCCTAAGCCAAGCGTACGCTCGCAAACACTGACTTCATCAGTGGCAAAGTTCACATAATTGGCTGACTTGTGAAACACGGCATCGGTGACCTGTGTGATGCATCTGTGGGCAGCTGACTGCAAGATGCCGCAAATGTCTACTGCAAATCCCTGGAAGGAGCCTGAGGCGAAGAAGTTGAGGGCACTGGTGACTTTGATAGCTACTGGTAAGGAGTGTCCACCAGGTCCTCTGGGCTGCAGGTCTTGCTCCAGCAAGCTACAAATGTCTGCGACGACCTGACACGATAGCCTGAGCCTCCTTTGGCACTGCTGCTCAGTCATGTTGAGGAGGCTCATTCTCTGCCTGTATACCCTGTGTTGGGGGTATCACCTTCAGCCCGCTGCAGCCCTGTGGTGATGCCCTCTGTCCTGTGGAGCACCAGGTCATTGAGAAGGTTGGTGGTGTTGTTGCTGTTGCTGCTGCTGCTGGTGGTGGGGCTCATCCTGGTTCAATTGTGAGGCCCAAAGCGAGACAGTGTAAGCGGCACCCATGATGAGGTAACAGATGGCAGGTCAAGTAGTGATCATAGCACCAATCTGTCAATGTTGTGATAGTTACTAGCAATGTGGTGAGACTGGCTTCTGAGGTTGCAGTAAAAACTTGGAAACTCTACACACCTAAATCTGTGCTCAAAATGGAGTCAGCAAGAGCCTTTCCCTTAGGCAAGTAATGAGGCGTCAGGTGGGAGTATTTACTGGGATTTCCATGCTCTGCATTATTGACCTCGATCAATGGCCACTGAGCTTCCACCTCAGGTTGACAGACTCCCAAGCTGCATGATTCCTGTGGTTAAAATCCTTGTTAAGGGTCTCACAAGAAGGATTTAATGAACTTAATTAGGTCTATCGGCCTCTGCCGTTTGGGTGTGTGGTGCACTGGCAAATGCGCCAGAGTTAAAGGCGCGAGGAGGCAGGATGATGGCGGGTTCCCGACGAGCTCACAATTTCTGCAACTTTTACTGCCGACTCACCTCCAAACCCGCACGCCCGGCAGCGGGAAAATTCCGGCCCATATTTCTGGCAGCACAGATGATATGACCAGTTTCCAACTGACCTTTTGTCCAAATTGGGACGAGGTGAAGAAAGTTGAAGGGTAGCTGGCAATCCTGTCTTCTTGTTGACTGGCTCAGTCTCTTCATTGAACTCTCAGTTATGGACATTTGTGAAATAAACTTACTGCACTGGGAACGCTGCCCTGAATGTAAAATGTTATTTTTTTAATATAACAAAAGAAGAATATGTTTCCTGTATTCCCAAACTAAGTTAGTTAGTCATTCCAAATTTCTTTTCAGTAGAGTAAATGACTTAAAAAAACTGATAATAAATTATACTTTTAATGTGTGTTGTGACTAGACAGTACAGAATGATAGAGGTTATGTTGCAAGGTGGCAGACAGGGATCTGTTGGTATTATCTCTAATAGTTTTAGACAGTGACTATTTCACAGCCTTATGCCAAAGCATCTATTTACCCGAGCATAGTTTCGGATTACTTGTTGATCTTCAGTGGCACCAAACACACAGTATTCAGTCACCTTGGTTTTATCTCCATCATCAATACGTGTTCCTCCTGGGGCTACAAGAGGATAACAAACAAACAGCTCAGTTCTAAAAAATGTCACGTGCTATCAACTGCTAGTCACATCTTTCAAGCATTCAAGTGCACCTTCACATGATTAAAAACACCATGGAGAGGTTAATTCCATTTCAAAACCGTATGTATAAATAAAACTGTACAAATATACTTGCATTCTATTTAAAGGGCCCTCACACATCCTGCACAGCTCACAGAGCCTTAGGACAACGCAAGACTTAATTAACCTCAATGACCAACAGCAATTTTAGTCCCACTTTAATCCAACAACTTGCATTTATATAGCACCTTTAGCATAATAAAACGTCCCAAAGCGCTTCACAGGAGCGTAAACAGACACAAATAATTGACACCAAGCCAAAGAAGGAGACATTAGAACAGGTGACCAAAAGCTTAGTCAAAGAGGTAGGTTTTAAGGAGGTCTTAAAGGAAGAGAGAGAAGTGGAGAGGCAGAGAGGTTTAGGGAGAGAATTCGATAGCTTAAGGCCTAGGCAGCTGTAGGCACGGCCGCTAATAATGGGCCGAAGGAAGTCGGGGATGAACAAGAGGCCAGAATTGGAGGAATGCAGCAATTTGGCTGCGTTGTAGGTTCTGGAGGAGGTTACAGAGATAGGGAGGGTCAAAAGCATGGAGGGATTTGAACACGCGGATGAGAATTTCAAATTTGAGGTATTGGTGGGCTGACAGCCAATGTAGGTCAGCGGGCACAGGGGTGATGGGTGAACGGGACTTACAAAACTCTGTCCATATTTTAGTTGGCCATCAGTTCAAATTTATGGAGGGTGGAAGATGGAAGGCCGACCAGGAGAACATTGGAATCGCTGAGTCTGGAGGTAATAAGAGCATGGATGAGGGTATCAGCAGCAGATGGGCTGATGTAGAGGCAGAGATAAACGATATTACGGAGGTGGAAGTAGGTGGTCTTGGTGATGGAGAGGATATGGAGTTGGAAGTTTAGCTCAGGGTCAAGTAAGGATGCGGAGGTTGCGAACAGTCTGGTTCAGCACGAGACAGTGGTCAGGGAGGGGGAAGGAATCGATGGTTAGGGAACAGAGTTTGTGGAAGGGGTCGAAGACAATGGCTTCGGTCTTCCTAATGTTTAATCAGAGGAAATCTCTACTCATCCAGTACTGGATGTTGGACAAGCAGCCTGACAACACCAATGCAGTGGAGGGGTCGAGAAAGGTGGTAGTGATGTAGAGCTGTGTATCGTCAATGTACATGTGAAACCCGACATCATGTTTTCGGATATGTCGTCAAGAGGCAGCATGTAGATGGGTAATAGGAGGGGGCCAAGGATGGATTCTTGGAAGACTCCAGAGTAACAGTGCGGGAGCTGAAATGTTCTGGCTACGACTGGATAGTTAAGAATGAAGCCATAGGGGTCAGTCCCACTCAGCTGGACAATGGAGGAGAATGGTGTAGTCAACCAAGTCAAAGGCTGCAGGCAGGTCGAGAAGGATGAGGAGGGCTAGCGCACCATGGTCTCAGTCACAAAAGATATCATTTGTGACTTTGATTAGGGCCGTTTCAGTGCTGTGACAGAGACAGGACTCAGTGTGACTGCCCTCATTTGGTTCCACTCTTGCCTATCCAATCGTAGCCAGAGTATCTTGACCAGAGGCTTCTCTTTTCACCTTGCAACATTAGCTCGGCAGTCCCTCAAGGATCTATCTTTGCCCCCTCCTCTTCCTCATCTATATACTGCCCCTTGATATCATCCATAGACATGGGGTCAGCTTCCACTTGTACACTGATGACCGCAACTCCACCCTCTCTTGATCCCCTCCACTGCCTCGGTGTTGTCATACTGCTGGTCAAACATTCAGTCTTGGATAAGCTGCAATTTCCTCCAGTTAAACACTGGGAAAACTGAAGCCATTATCTTGTTACCCCACCACAAACATCATATCCTCACCACCTACTCCATTTCCTCCCTCCCTGACTGACTGAAGCTGAACCAGACGGTTTGCAATCTTGGCATCCTTTTCAAACACAAGCGAAGCTTTCAACACCATATTCTTTCCATTACAAAGAACACCTATTTCTATCTCCAATATCACCCACCTCTGCCCTTCAGCTCATCTGTGGCTGAAACCCTCATTCATGCCTTTGCCACCTTCAGGCTCTACTATTCCAATGCTCTCCTAGTTGGCATCACATCTTCACCCTCTGTAAACTTCAGCTCATCCAAAACTCTGCTGTCCATATCCTAACTCCCACCAAGTCTTGCTTGCCTATCACCCCTGTCCTCACTGACCTACATTAGCACTCAGTTCCCCATTCCTCAAATTTAAAAATGTATTATTGTATTTAAATCAATTCATGGCCCCACCCTACTCTATCTCTGTAACCTACTCCAGGGGGTACAACCCCCAAGAACAGTTTTGAGCTATTAGATCTGTTCTGAATCTATCCCATTTAGTACAGTGCTCAAGTCCCTGGAGTGGGACTTGAACCTACTGAGAGGTGAGTATGCTACCAACTGAGCCATAGCTGACACTTTTTGTTTCCACAAGAACTGTGCAGTGGTCACTGCTACCAATACTGTCATGGACAGATGGATCTGTGACAGGTAGATTGGTGAGGACGAGGTCAAGTAGGTTTTTCCCTCGTGTTGGCTCTCTCACCACCTGCTGTAGGCCCAGACTGGCAGTTATTTCCTTCAGGACTCGGCCAGCTCGGTCAGTAGTGGTGCTCCGAGCCACTCTTGGTGATGGACATTGAAGTCCCCACCCAGAGTACATTCTATTCCCATGGCTACCCTCAGTGCTTTTTCCAAGTGGTGTTCAACATGGAGGAATACTGATTCATCAGCTGAGGGAGGGCGGTAGGTGGTAATCAGCAGGAGGTTTCCTTGCCCATTTGTGACCTGATACCATGAGACTTCATGGGGTTCGGAGTCAATGTTGAGGACTTCCAGGCCCACTTCCACCCGACTGTATACCACTGTGCTGCCACCTCTGGTGGGTCTGTCCTGCCAGTGGGACAGGGCATACCCATGGATGGTGATGGAGTCGTCTGGGGCATTGGAAGGTATGATTCTGTGAGTATGACTATATCAGGCTATTGCTTGACTAGTCTGTGGGACCAATTTTGGCACAAGTCCCCAGATGTTAATGAGGAGGACTTTGCAGAGTCGACTGGGCTGGGTGAGCCTTTGTTGTGTCTGAAGCTGGTGCCAAGCTCGTTGCCGGGTGGTTCGTTTACTCTAAAGACACATTTCACTCTTCTCTTCATTAGTTACTGATCTATTGAAGAAAGTTGGATTCATATTTACCTAGCATGCTCCCAGCTATCAATATATCAAAGAGTGTGTCTGCATAACGACGATAATCTAGTCTTGAGCCTGTTACATCCAGAAACTTGGCTACTGCCTCCAGGTCACTCCCAGCCTCATTAAGACCTTGAATGATGGTGTCTCTGAAGACTGTTGGTTCGAACTTCTCTTTTTCATCTGCACAAAAAAAGACCATAATTTCAGTCACACGCTGCATTAAAAGCAATGTAAAATTGCCACCACTCTCAAGTCATCAATCTTTTAAAGCGGCATAGTCACTATAAGGTGAAGGTGAACGGACTAGCTGAACATCATGAATGTTATGACGATATTTCTGTGATGATGGCATCTTGAAAGAAATTAAGTTATTGTGGTATCAACTATTTCTGTATTGTTTTAGGTAATTCACCGGTTGACAACACACAAGCCAGACTCGCCATTTAATCTTACAGCCAAAAGAATAAAATGCCATTTTTCTCAATTACTGGTCTGACCAACCAAGTTCTTCTACTATTAAAAAAATATCAATTCATTCCACAGATGACTTTAGAAATTCCTTGCGTTGATCAGTGTTCTTATTCGTAACCACAAAAATAATGCTGATCTGATGGGCAGCAATGTAATTCCCTTGATCCAAATATGATATTTTATAAGTGAAAGAGCTAGGCTGGAAAGCTTACCCCTCTTCCTGGTCTTGAACCGCTGGCCTGTTAGCACTGGCTTCTGCAACTTATTCATAAACTTTCTGTTGGACAAAATAAAATTTAGACACAGCAGAAATGAATATGAAAATGGAATTCATGTTCATTGGTAAAATACACATTGAATGTTTCTGTCTCATGTCCCAATCTTAGTTGTGCTGCTGGGCGGGGAGCTACTAAATGGAAACCAGGCATCTGTCCAGAGGGAAAGAAATTGAAGCAGTTGTATCCCTGGGCTACTCTTTCACTTACCTCCAAACAGCCAGTGCAGAACAGCTTTCTCTGCTGCTGGAGTGTAGACTTGGAAGAAAACTTTTTACACAAATTCTGTTTTAAAGCTTTTTTTTAAATTTTTTATAAACTTAAAAAGGGCAACTGTCTCCCAAAGGCTCTCGTACAAATCTTATAGTCTTGGTTCCTGTAGGCTGCTTGTTCCATTCCCGACATGGCTCATTGATTTATCATTTACGTTCATCAGAAGACCCTTGCTCGTCTGGAACTGGCGACTACAGAATGCTTCTCCAACAATGCCTGTTCAGTTTGTCTGGTAAATTGTTGCCCTTCACATTGAAAATAATCACTAGGCTCAATTAAAAGCAGTGAATATCCAATCATGTTGCCAACCAAATAGTCTATTCACTGCTAATACCTATTTAGAACCGTACACCAGATCAGCTCTGGACTCATCACACCATCAAGTGCCCATAATTCTTGCCTTGAACAAGTACAAGACTGGTAAAACAAACTCTGCAAAATATCTTCACCCAGATCATTTTCAGAAAGCCACATCCATACAGAGTATGTAAGAAATCACACAACACCAGGTTATAGTCCAACAGCTTTATTTGAAATCACAAGCTTTCGGAGTGCTGCTCCTTCGTCAGGTGAAGTGGAGAGATGCATAAAAACACAGCTTACATAGTCAGAGAATACACAGCTTATATAGTCAGAGAATAATGTCAGATGTTTACAGATAATCTTTCTAACTGCCATTTATCACACCTCGGCAGAGAGATAATCACAGCAATCAAAGGTGTAAATGGTATCCAAACAGGTCAGTCAGGAAAACATTACATCAAAGAACAATGAGGTGGGGTCACAAGGGGTCAAATGTTGCAGATGCTGGGGTCTGTATGAAAAACAAAAAACATTTTTTTTGCTGGAAATCACAGCAGGTCCGGCCGCATCTGTGTGGAGAGAACAAGCCAACGACGACTCGAGTCTGGATGACCCTACGTCAGGTGGGGTTACATGTAGCGTGACATGAACCCAAGATCCTGGTTGAGGCCGTCCTCATGGGTGCGGAACTTGGTTATCAGTTTCTGCTCAACGATTTTGCGTTGTCGTGTGTCTCGAAGGCCGCCTTGGAGAATGCTTACCCGAAGATCGGAGGCGGAATGTCCTTGACTGCTGAAGTGTTCCCCGACTGGGAGGGTACACTCCTGCCTGGCGATTGTTGCGCGGTGTCCGTTCATCCATTGTCGCAGTGTCTGCATGGTCTCGCCGATGTACCATGCTCCGGGGCATCCTTTCCTGCAACGTACGAGGTAGACAACGTTGGCCGAGTCACATGAGTATGTACCATGTACCTGGTGGGTGGTGTCCAAGAAAGACTACACGATAACATCAACAAGTTCCATCCCACCATCAAACTCACCATGGACTACTCCTCAGAATCGGTTTCATTCTTGGACACACGAATCTCCATCAAAGACGGACACCTCAGCACTTCACTCTACCGCAAGCCCACAGACAACCTCACGATGCTCCACTTCTCCAGCTTCCACCCTAACCACGTTAAAGAAGCCATCCCCTATGGACAAGCCCTGCGAATACACAGGATCTGCTCAGACGAGGAGGAACGCAATGGACACCTACAGACGCCGAAAGATGCCCTCGCAAGAACGGGATATGACGCTCGACTCGTCGATCGACAGTTCCGACGGGCCACAGCGAAAAATCGCATAGACTTCCTCAGAAGACAAACACGGGACACAACCAACAGAGTACCCTTCATCGTCCAGTACTTCCCCGGAGCGGAGAAACTATGCCATGTTCTTCGCAGCCTTCAACATGTCATCGATGACGACGAACACCTCGCTAAGGCCATCCCCACGCCTCCACTACTCACCTTCAAACAGCCGCCTAACCTCAAACAGATCATTCACAGCAAATTACCCAGCTTTCAGGAGAACAGCGACCACGACTCCACACAACCCTGCCACAGCAACCTCTACAAGACATGCCAGATCATCAACACAGATACCATCATCACACGTGAGGACACCACCCACCAGGTACATAGTCATGTGACTCGGCCAACGCTGTCTACCTCATACGTTGCAGGAAAGGATGCCCCGGAGCATGGTACATCGGCGAGGCCATGCAGACACTGCGACAATGTATGAACGGACACCGCGCAACAATCGCCAGGCAGGAGTGTACCCTCCCAGTCGGGGAACACTTCAGCAGTCAAGGACATTCAGCCTCCGATCTTCGGGTAAACATTCTCCAAGGCGGCCTTCGAGACACACAACGCAAAATCGTCGAGCAGAAACTGATAACCAAGTTCCGCACCCATGAGGACGGCCTCAACCGGGATCTTGGGTCATGTCACGCTACATGTAACCCCACCTGACGTAGGGTCATCCAGACTCGAGTCGTTGTTGGCTTGTTCTCTCCACACAGATGCGGCCGGACCTGCTGTGATTTCCAGCAAAAAAAAAGTTTTTTGTCTGTTTTTCATACAGACCCCAGCATCTGCAACATTTGACCCCTTGTGACCCCACCTCATTGTTCTTTGATGTAATGTTTTCCTGACTGACCTGTTTGGATACCATTTACACCTTTGATTGCTGTGATCATCTCTCTGCCGAGGTGTGATAAATGGCAGTTAGAAAGATTATCTGTAAACATCTGACATTATTCTCTGACTATATAAGCTGTGTTTTTGTGCATCTCTCCACTTCACCTGACGAAGGAGCAGCGCTCCGAAAGCTTGTGATTTCAAATAAAGCTGTTGGACTATAACCTGGTGTTGTGTGACTTCTTACATTTGTCCACCCCAGTCCAACACCGGCATACAGAGTATGTGCATTGATGAGCTATGATACTTCCTTTAAAAACAAATCACTTCTACCCCTCAAATCCATTCTTTTTATTCATTCCCAGTATATGGGCATTGCTAGCAAGGCCAGCATTTATTGCACATTCTGGTTGCCCTCGAGAAGGTGGTGAGCCTTCTTCTTGATCCGCTGTAGTCCGTGCCGTGAAGGTAATCCCACAGTGCTGTTAGGTAGGGAGTTCCAGGATTTTGATCCAGCGACATTGAAGGAATGGCAATAGATGTCCAAGTCAGGATGGTGTGGGACATGGAGGAAAACTCAAAGGTGATGTTGTTCTCATGCACCTTCTGCCCTTGTCCTTCTAGGTGATAGAGGTCACGGGTTTGGGAAGTGCTGTCGAAGAAGCCTTGGCAAGGTACTCCAGTGCATCTTGTAGATAGTACAAGGTGCTGTGAAGGAACAGGCCAAACAACCTGTGCAGAAAAATACACCGTCTTATGAAAGAATTCTGCCCTTATTAAAACAAGACAAACTGGGTTTGGAAATTTAGAAACCGAACTATGACGTAGCTGTGAAAGGATTCTGGCTATTGAGATAAGACAGTTGTTGACCCAGAATAAATAACCTTATTGAAACAGACAGTGAAGGGCTCTGACAAGCTGAACTTTTGGGACAAAAACAATGGTTCACCCTGGATAAGGTGTTCTAATTTACACTTTGCAAAGAAGCACATAAGATAAGGAATATCTGCCCTCGTAAAGATGAAAAGTTAGGAACACCTGCCGTCACACCGTTTTTATATGGTAAACTTAGAACTCCTAGAGATGAGACAAGGTTCAGTAATGCTACCAGCTGAAGTGGCAGTAAGAATTGTAAGAGGTCGGCAGAAAAATGACTCGAGATAGTTAGCTTGTATCAGCAGAAAACCGTAAAGGAAATACCACTGGAAAAGGGTATGTGGTAAACCACTGTTTGTATTCCACTGTGTACATGCCTGGACTGACTCCTCCCACAAGTCCTAGTATAAAGGTGACTGCTCCCCAGCCCTTTGTATTTCTGGACCGGTCGACCACTCGAGGCAGACCTTCATTCTTTTGTTAATAAAAGCCTTTAGTTACTCTCTTAACTCTCAGTCTTATGAGTAATTGATAGCGCATCAATTTTATTAACAAAATTTTTATAATGGAGAAGATCCTCACACCAGCATGCCTGGACTTAGATCATCGGGAGGCGGACTCATCCACCAAGTTTACTCACTGGCTTAAGTGTTTCGAAAAATTCCTGACCGCCTCCGCAGCAATCAAATCGGACGAGGACAAACTGGATGTCCTGACCTCCAAAGTGAACCACCGAGCGTACTCGGTCATCCAAGACGCGAACTCGTACGCGGACGCTATCAAGCTCCTCAAGGACCAGTACACGCGCCCAGTGAACAAAGTGTACGCCAGGCACCTTCTGGGGAGTCGTAAACAACAACCTGGGGAATCGACCGTGGAATACCTTCAGGCACTGTCTGTGCTTGGCCGGGCCTGTGGTTGTAAGGATGTAAAGGCCGCCGTGTACACAGAGGAACTTATCCGGGACGCTTTTGTGGCGGGCCACAGGTCTAATTACACCCGACAGCGACTGTTGGAGCAGAGTGACCTCGACCTCAACAAGGCCTCTGAACTCGCACTATCATTGGACGCAGCCTAACGGGGCATGGATGCCTACTCCTCTGCACCGTCGACGCCGCGGGGAATGACAGCCTGGGACACGGTAGGACCGCCTCATAGCGCCGTGCCACCCCAGCCACACCCCAGCAACGGCCCAACTACCGCAGCAGTGTCCCAAGGCCAGACAGCAGTGCCCCAAAGCCAGAAATGCTACTTCTGTGGCCAGGCAAAACACCCCAGAGCGCGCTGCCCGGCGAAAAACGCGATCTGCTCGGGCTGCGGGAAGAAGGGACACTACGCTAACGTCTGCAGGGCCAAAGCCACCCCGAACCCCAGCAGCGCCGCGTGTGGGCCATGCGGGCCGCCATCTTGGGCCTCCCCGGCCATGTGCGAACCACCGGTACAGCAGCCATTTTGGACGCCTCCAGCCACATGGGGATCATGGACGCCGCCATCTTGGACGACAGCCGGAACGCAGCAGGCCCCCAACACCGCCTCATCTGATACCCGCAGCGACACACCGACCCCTACGCTGGCATCCGTTACACTGGACCAAGCGAGACCGCACCAGCTGGCCAGTTCCACAATGGACATTAAGGTAAATGGCCACGATACAATCTGCCTTTTTGACTCTGGGAGCACGGAGAGCTTCATCCACCCCGACACGGTGCGGCGTTGCTCTCTCCCAGTCCTGCCTGCGCAACAGCGGATTTCTATGGCCTCCGAGTCCCAGTCGGCGGACATCGGCGGCTACTGCGTAGTGACACTCGTAGTAGACGGGACCGTGTACGATCATTTTAAACTTCTGGTCCTGCCCGACCTCTGCGCTGCCGTCCTGCTGGGGTTAGATTTTCAGTGCCACCTTAAAAGTGTTACGATGGCATACGGTGGACCCCTACCCCCACTCACAGTCCGCAGCCAGCAGCTCCCAAATTGCCCGCCGCGCACTAGGTGCAACCTCTCCACACTCAGTCACCCCCCCCCCCCACTGTTTGCTAACCTCACCCCCGACTGTAAGCCCATCGCCACAAAGCGCAGGCGATACAGTGCCGGGGACAGGGTTTTCATTAAAACCGAAGTGGAGCGGCTCCTGAAGGAAGGGATTATTGAGGGCAGCACCAGCCCCTGGCGAGCCCAGGTTGTGGTCGTTAAGACCGGCGAGAAGCAGCGCCTGGTCATCGACTACAGCCAGACAATAAATCGCTACACCCTGCTGGACGCCTACCCACTCCCCCGCATAGCTGATATGGTCAACCAGATCGCGCAGTACCGCGTCTTCTCGACCATTGACCTGAAATCAGCGTACCACCAGCTCCCTATCCGCCCTGAGGACCGCCAGTATACTGCCTTTGAGGCAAACGGCCGCCTCTACCACTTCCTTAGGGTTCCCTTTGGCATCACCAATGGGGTCTCCGTCTTCCAAAGGGAGATGGACCGGACGGTAGATCAAAATGCGTTACAGGCCACTTTCCCATATCTGGACAATGTGACCATCTGCGGCCGTGACTTACAGGACCATGACGCAAACCTCGAAAAATTCCTCCGCACCGCCCAACTCCTGAGCCTGACATATAACAAGGAGAAGTGCATATTCCGCACAAACCGCCTCGCCATCCTTGGCTGTGTTGTGGAACACGGAGTCATCGGCCCCGACCCCGACCGGATGCGTCCCCTTATGGAACTCCCACTGCCCCAAGGCCCTGAAGAGGTGCCTAGGGTTTTTCTCCTATTATGCCCAGTGGGTCCCCTACTATGCGGACAAGGCCCATCCGCTGATCAAGTCCACCTCTTTTCCCTTGACGGCAGAGGCCCGCTTAGCCTTCCACCGTATCAAGGAAGACATTGCCAAAGCCACCATGCACGCAGTGGACGAATCCATCCCCTTCCAGGTGGAAAGCGACGCGTCCGACTTTGCCCTGGCCGCTACCCTCAATCAGGCGGGGAGACCCGTGGCCTTCTTTTCACGAACCCTCCAAGGCCCGGAGACCAGACACTCCGCTGTTGAGAAGGAGGCCCAGGCGATTGTGGAGGCTGTGCGTCATTGGAGGCACTACCTGGCCGGAAAACGATTTACCCTGCTCACTGACCAACGTTCAGTTGCTTTCATGTTTAACAACAAGCAGAGGGGCAAAATCAAAAACGACAAGATCTTGAGGTGGAGAATCGAACTTTCCACCTACAATTACGAGATCTTGTACCGGCCCGGGAAGCTCAATGAACCCCCGGATGCGCTATCGCGTGGCACCTGCGCCAGCGTGCAGATCGATAGACTGCGGGCCCTCCACAATGACCTCTGCCACCCGGGGGTCACCAGGTTCTTCCACTTCATCAAGGCCCGCAACCTGCCTTACTCCATTGAGGAGGTCAGGACCATGACCAGGAACTGCCAAGTCTGCGCTGAGTGCAAACCGCACTTTTATAGACCAGACAGGGCCCACCTGATAAAAGCCACTCGCCCCTTCGAGCGCCTGAGCGTTGATTTTAAAGGGCCTCTCCCCTCCTCCGACCGCAATGTGTACTTCCTCAATATTATTGATGAGTACTCCCGTTTCCCGTTCGCCATCCCCTGCCCGGACATGACCAGTGCCACGGTCATTAAATGTCTGAACGACCTCTTCACCCTGTTCGGTTTCCCCAGCTATATCCATAGCGACCGGGGCTCATCGTTTATGAGCGACGGACTCCGTCAGTACCTGCTAACTAGGGGTATTGCCACAAGCAGGACCACCAGTTACAACCCCCGGGGGAACAGACAGGTGGAAAGAGAAAATGCGACAGTTTGGAAGGCCGCCCTGCTAGCCTTAAAGTCTAGGGGCCTTCCAACCTCCCGCTGGCAGGATGTGCTCCCCGATGCGCTCCACTCTATTCGGTCACTGCTCTGCACTGCCACTAACGCCACCCCTCATGAGAAAATGTTTGTCTTCCCAAGGAAGTCCACATCGGGGACATCGCTACCGCCATGGCTGACGTCCCCAGGGCCGGTCCTACTGAGAAGGCACGCGAGGACCCATAAAACGGACCCCCTGGTCGAGAGGGTCGACCTCCTCCACGCCAACCCCCAGTATGCTTACATTGCATACCCGGACGGGCGGGAGGACACAGTCTCCATAAGAGACCTTGCACCCTCGGGGGCCGCAGTAACCCACTACTCACTACCACCCCCCCCCCCCACCCACGATCCGATATCCAGCCCCAGCAGACGGCAGGCCTGGGCCCCGCGACCCGCTCGACATCTACGAGGACGACACGCCTGTGCCACAGCCCACGCAGGACTCGACGCTGGAAGCTCCACTACCCCTGCCGTCGCCACGCCGATCACAGCGGCAGACAAGACCTCCGGAGAGACTCCAATACACTAACTTTTAATACACTTCACCCCGCCGGACTCAATTTTAAACAAGGGGTGAATGTGGTAAACCACTGTTTGTATTCCACTGTGTACATGCCTGGACATGCCTCGGCTGACTCCTCCCACAAGTCCTAGTATAAAGGTGACTGCTCCCCAGCCCTTTGTATTTCTGGACCGGTCGACCACTCGAGGCAGACCTTCATTCTTTTGTTAATAAAAGCCTTTAGTTACTCTCTTAACTCTCAGTCTTTTATGAGTAATTGATAGCGCATCAGGGTATAAATATTTAAGTCTCAAATGGGATAACAGACTCGCTTTAATTGGGTAAAGTGATTCTCAGCTTCAGAAGTGACTCTGTAGTCTCCAACTCTTTGTACCTCGGGGATCAAAGGTATTTGATATTAGTGGATATCCTGTATAAGAACTTTAAGAACTGTAATACTGTAGTGAAGTTAAGATTTAAAAGTAAGATTCTCTGTTAATAATAAGATAGAATTTTTTCTCTTTTTAGAATTGTTAATGTTGTGATTGACTGATTCACCAACTGTAAATTGCATGTCGGTTCTTTAATAAATCTATATATTTGTAGAATTGTTTCACATAAGACATCTGTGTCAAAAACTCTCAAACTCAATCTCTGTACACTCTTTGGTGAGGAATTGCAGAATTCTGAGGAAGTTTTCCGGACCCTCATAATATCTGGAACGCTACAGTCTAGCTAAACTTATTAAAAGCGTTATCTGGAGGACGGTAACATTCTCGGGTTGTTCCTTTCCTTTAGGGAGAGATAGCCTTGTCCTTTAGATCTAATTAAGCGTCTTTAGGATTCGGCTATTGTCATGAATCTTACCATTCATGTAGAAATGACTCATGAGATAACACTGGGCGGCCAGCTGGTGGCGCCGTCCAGGGAAAGTATAAATACTCAGGCATAGGCCCAGCTTGCTCAGGACGTTTTTGTAACTAGGAGCTAGTGATGTAACTAGAACTCATGGTTGTGAAACAGTTGATTAAAGCCTTGTTTTATACTCAAACCAAGTGCTTAGTGGTTTTCTTACATCAATTTAATCAACTGTGTATCGGCTCCACGCTCAGTGATTTCGGGAACAGCCAGCTACGGCTTCAACTGTAGAAGGGAACTCCGACGTAGTAATCAATCCATCATGGACAAACTACTCAGACCCACCCTTCTTGACCTGGACCCAAATTCACCTACAACTGCTAAGGTATGGAAACACTGGTATCGTACCTTCAGTAACTTCTTCAGGGTGTGTGGTAAGAATGTTCCTGATAAATTAGAGATACTTGCCAATTATGTATCTTCTCATGTGTTTGACTATATTGAAGACTGTGTAGACTATGACGCCGCTATCCTAATATTACAGCGACCATATGTTAAGGCCCCAAATGAAATTTTTGCTCGGCATCTACTGGCCACAACTTGACAACAACCTGGGGAATCACTTGACGAATTCCTTCAAAAGCTTCGCAGGCTCAGCAAGGATTGTAATCTTAAAGCTGTCACAGCTGAGCAGTACCAGGAAGAGTTAATTTGTGATTCCTTTATTAATGGGATTGCGTCTCCCTTCATACGACAGTCTGTTGGAGGATAAAACCCTCGAGTTACAGGCTGCCTATAACCTGGCATGTTCTCTGGACTTAGCAAAGAGGAATGCAGATACCTATCTTTTACCACGTGCACGGGCTGCTGCTATCACTTTTAGTGACTCCTTCGATAGGCCTCGGGTGGAAGCCCTCACTGATGGTGACTCTAACCTAGCTGATGACAACCCTACCCAAGAAGCCTTCACTGGTGACGACCCTGCCCTAGCGGCATCTTGGCAATCTGGAAGGAAGTGTTTCTTCTGTGGAGGTGCATTCCACTATAGGAAATATTGTCCTGCTCATAACGCAACCTGCAATCATTATAGTAAGAAAGGCCACTTTTCTAAGGTATACCAGTCAAGAGCCCCTGTTAGTTTTGCAGCTACTATCTATAAAACTGCTCCTCCCGCAAGAGCCACTACTAAGGTTACAGCTGCTATCTATAAAACTGCTCCTCCCCCAAGAACCACTACTAAGGTTACAGCTGTCAAGGGTAAAACTGCTCCTCCTCCAATCACAGCTGTTTTTCCCCCCAAAGTCTGTCCCATGCAGCCATGAAGGTTTCGGTAAACGGACACATATTGAGTGTACTCATCGACTCATGCAGCTCTGACAGCTTCATTAGCGAGTGGGACGTCAGTAAGTTAAAACTGCGTATTTAGCCCTCGGGACAGGGAAATTGCAATGGCTCTGACGACACTGACCACCAACTCTTCCGGCTTTTGTCTAGTCGACCTTATTCTCAATGGCCGCACTTATTTCTCCACCCGGCTCGGGGTGCTCAAGAACCTATGCAGTGATGTGCTCCTGGGACAGGATTTCCAGAAACAACACAAAAGACTCACTTTCGAGTTTGGAGGGTCAAAGCCGAAGCTTACTATTCCCAAAGTACCGTTTTGTGCACGTTCAGCAGCTTCGCTCGACGAGCCCTCCTTGTTTGCCAATCTTTCCCCCCGATGTTAGCCCATAGTCACTAAATCACGACGTTTCAGCCAAGATGATCTATCCTTTATCGAGGCAGAGACCTCTTGCCTTCTAGCGGATGGTATCGTTGAGCCATAATTCATCTTCCTGGCGGGCTCAAGTCGTCGTTAAAAAATCCTCTGAAGCAACACAAGAAACGTCTTTGCATCGATTACTCGCAAACTATTAACCAGTATACCGACCTGGATGCCTACCTACTACCACGCATCGATGACATGGCCAATAACCTTGCCAACTACAAGGTATTTTCAACTTTTGACAAAGAGCGTGTACCATCAAGTGCCAATAAAAGACTCTGACAAAAAGTATACGGCCTTTGAGGCCAATGGTCGGCTGTACCAGTTTTGTCGCCTTCCATTTGGGGTCACCAATGGGGTGGCTGTTTTTCAACAGCGAATGGATAGCATAGTCAAACAGGAGAACTTAATGGACACTTTTCCATATCTGGATAATATCACCATCGCTGGTCATGACCAGAAGGAGCATGATGCCAACGTCCAGAAATTTTTTGACGTTCTCCGTCGTCGCAACTTAACCTTAAATGAATCCAAATCTGTGAAATCAGTACCATTAGTCAACTTCCTTGGCTACTGGGTGGGCAATGGTGTCATCAAAATGGATCTGGAGCGACTTCATCCACTTCAGGAGCTCCCTCCCCCTACGAATCTCGGCTCTCTTCATTGGGCACTCGGCATGTTCACCTGTTATGCGAAGTGGATACCCCACTTCTCCGACAAGATCCAGCCTCTGCTTCACGCGAAGTCATTTCCATTGGAGGCAACGGCTATTTCAGCTTTCAACCTCCTCAAGCGACAACTGGAAAAAGCTACGCTTCATTCCATCGATGAAAATCTCCCTTTCGTGGTCGAGTGCGATGCATCGGAGATGGCGATCTCGCTTGAATCAAGGTGGTCGACCCATTGCATTTCTGTCCAGAACTTTGCAGGGTAGCGAGCTCCATTATCCTCCTGTCGAGAAGGAGGCTATGGCCATCATCAAAGCAGTACGTAAATGGAGTCATTTTCTCGCTCGTCGCCATTTCACTCTTATAACTGATCAGCGCTCCATGGCCTTTATGCTGGATAACCGGAAATGCACTAAGATCAAGAATAACAAAATACAACTCTGGAGGATGGAATTGGCTGCCTTTGGCTACACCATACATTATCAACCCGGCAAAGAGAATGTGGCCCCGGATACCCTCACGCGTGCATTCTGCTCTTCTATGTCAACTTCGACTCTTACGGATCTTCATACAGACTTATGCCATCCTGGCGTTACCCATATGTTGCGCTTTGTGCAATCTAAAAATCTCCCATTTTCTACGGAAGACGTGAAAAGAACATGCTCCACTTGTAGAATTTGTGCGGAATTAAAGCCGCAATTCTTCCGTCCGTTGGACGGCTCGCTCATGCACGCTATGCAGCGACTCAGCATTGACTTTAAAGGGCCATTGCCTTCCTCAACGCGAAACACCTACTTACTTACTATGGTGGACGAATATTCATGCTTTCCCTTTGCTTTCCCCTGTCCCAATATGCTTACTTCCACAGCGATCAAAAGCCTCGATCAGGATTTTTCCCTTTGCGGTACGGCCAATTTCATCCACTCTGATCGAGGTCCCTCCTTCATGTCAAGCGAACTCAAAAGTCATCTTTCCGGGGAATCGCCACGAGTAAAACGACACCGTATCATACCATCGGTAATGGACAGGTTGCGAGATACAACGCTATCATTCGGAACACTGTTCGTCACGCAACTTACCAGACCAGCAGTGGGAAAATGTGCTCACTGATGCGTTGCATTCCATCGGGTCTCTCCTTTCTACATCCACCAATGTTACTCCTCACGAACAATTCTTCGGGTTCCAGCGTCGCTCCACTCATGGGACGTCCCTACCATCATGGTTGGCAGCTCCCGGCCCTGTGCTGCTCCGAAGATTCATTTGATCTTCCAAGAATGATCCCCTTGTCGACGAGGTGGAACTAACAGACGTTGATCCCACATACGCGCACGTGCAGTACCCTGATGGCCAGGAGTCCACTGTTTCACAGATCTGGCTCCCTGTCCGACCGGTCCCACCGATAGAGGGATCCATATTAATGATGTCGATACTCTGCGCTCCTTTGAGGATGACGCCCTACCCGGGACATCAAGGGATCTGCCGGCTACTCTGCCGAATCAACTCGGGGAGCAGAGCGCTCCCCACGGGATGGCCACCCGAAGCCAAGACGCCGGTCAGCTACCAAGCAAGATGAAGCCAGCTCTGCACCTGCGGGGACCCGCACCCGGAGTCACGATCTCCCCAGTCCCCCTCCGGTCGATCAAGGCGACACGGGCCTGGTCAACCTACCTGTACGAACCAAGCGACCCAGGGACCAAGACACAGTCCGAGGAGACGTGCCTTCCAGCCACAAACAGAAATCGAAATGACTGCAGCTCTTCGTGGTCCATTATATCCGCTAGAAGGAAGTCGTCGGACTTCCAAATCTTTCAGGCGGGAAGAATGTCATGAATCTTACCATTCATGTAGAAATGACTCATGAGATAACACTGGGCAGCCAGCTGGTGGCGCCGTCCAGGGAAAGTATAAATACTTGGGCGTGCGCCCAGCTTGCTCAGGACGTTTTTGTAACCAGGAACTGGTGATGTAACTAGAATAAATGGTTGTGAAACAGTTGATTAAAGCCTTGTTTTATACGCAAACCAAGTGCTTAGTAGTTTTCTTACGTCAGCTATCTCAAACTTCAGTTGAAAGTGAACGTCCGAGAAATACGCCTGCTCAGGGGTAGCCCTGAAGGGGCTCGGACTAGTAAATATCCCTTCAATGCAGCCGTGGTGGTGGTGGAGGGAGTGAACATTAAGCTGGTGGATGGGCTGCCGATCAAGTGGACTTCTTTGTCCTGGATGGTGTCAAGCCTCGAGTGTTTCTGCAACTGCACCCATCCAGGCACAGGGACAGCATTCCATCACACTCAGGACTTGTGCCTTGTAGGTAATGGAGAGGCTTTGAGGAGTCAGGAGGTGAGCCACTTGCTCAGAATACCCAGCGTCTGACCTGCTCTAGTAGTCATGGCAGTTATGTACCTGGTCCAATTGATTCCAAATGCCTTAATTTTTGAATTTGTCCTCCTTCCACTGTTCAAACCATATCTAGAAGTGTCTGATACTTGCCCTTCCACACCTGCAATTTTCTCCACTTATAACTCAAATACCATTTTGTTTGGAATTTACAGATCAAACCCTGCCATTAAGCAGAATTGTAGACACAGCTGATAGAAAGACCGCAATTTTGCCAGCGCTCGGGATGGGTTCGGAGGTGGGTCAGGTGTTAAAGTCACAATGAAACCCGCCACGAATTCACCTCCGTGAGAGTTACAAGAATGTCAGGTCTGTGATTTCACAACAGACCCAACACCAAGCGGCGGGTAAGGGATTTAAGGCACTTAAACTCCTTGTTAAGTGCTTCGCAACTGCTATTTTGAGCGCCTTTTGCAATTTTCCAACATTTGATTCGGGTTTCACGGTGTTCGAAGATCACGACAGGTAAGCATATCGAGAAGACCAAAGAGCTGGAACTGTAGTCTAAAAGCTGCACTCTCAAATCTGCTCAATTTCAGCTGTCATGAGGTTGCTGATTTCACAATTTTGGAGACTGTCTTGAGGCTGTAAGTGTCCGTTGTCAACTCAATATGCACTGTCACCTGCATTGCTGGACATAAAAGGCACCCTGACCCTTCACAGTGCCACCTTAAATTGGGATCACACAAATGGCAGGGATGTCAAATGTTCATACAAGAGTAATTTATTGCAACATAATAAAACAGAAGCTGAACCTTGCATTCTATGAGAACACCCAAGTGAGTACCCTTGAGATCATTTATGTGTCAGCTTTCTCATACGCAAGCTTCTACATTGTGCTACCCTCGTGGCTTCAGTAGATGTAGAGACAGTCTGCTCACATCCCTGCTGCGCCTGCTTAGATGCCTTTGGCGGTTGTCCTCTAGGTTTTGGAGCCTTTAAAGGCCCCGCTAAAGGCTGCTGCTCCTGTGGTTGCACAGGGGCTGACTCGGCCATCAGTGCGACGGCAGTCATTTGGGGCTCTGAACGAGGGGTTGGCAAGGGGATGGAAGTTGGAGCGCTTGGAGAGGAGCCGCCACTTACATGTTGCCTCCCACCATCATCCCTCTCATGGGCCACCCGTACTTCTCTGCTAGCAAATAGCTTGCTGCACATCAGTGGGGCCACGAGGACCCGTCTCTGTGCTGACAGTCCTCATAACGGGGACGTTCATGTACCTCTGATTCCTCTCCACGATAGATGCCCATCTATCCTCCATAGCTGACCATCTACTTAAGAATCACCACGTTCATTTGCGTCTGGCGATTTATGTCCTCCATGGAGGTTGCCATCCTTTCTATGGCGGGACCTACATTCGCCATTGCTTGCACCACGGCATTGCTCATGTTTGAGATGGACTCCTCCATTCTCTGCACACTCGCAGTCACCATGGTTGCAAACCCAGTCAGAGCCTCCTGCACTTGGTCCCGAAGCCCCAGCTCCGCTCTCTTTCTGGATGGCCGCCGAGGCTCAGCGTCTACATGCAGCTTAACAGAGCTAGGAACGTCCTGTGACCTCCGACGGAGGACTTTCCACTGCTGTCACTGTCTCCACCATCTGCTCTTGCTCATTCATGCATTGTGATACACCAGGTGACAACACTACTCTATCTCGCGAACGACCCACCGTGGTGTGCTTCACTGCGCTGGGGCCGGGTGCTATAATTTCTGCAGATGCGGCTCCCTCAGAGGATGCAGCATCTGCAGAATATGGGCGTCGATGGCAAAGCCAGCATTTATTGCCCATCACTAATTGCCTTCGAGAAGGTGATGAGCATTCAATTTCTAATGATATCAGATGCCATATGTGTCACTCATGAAAGCCAAATACAGATGGAGAAGCATTCTGTCACCAGGTTGTTCAACTGAGCCCGTCTCTCCGTCCCCCACTTCGAGCTGTTCCCCATATCCCACAACTTCCAGAGCGACCTCCTCAGCATTGGTCAGCTGTGATAAGGATGGTGGTCCTCCTCCTGGTCTCACCCTCCCCCTCTTATGGTGGGCTCTCTTTTCTTGCAATGAGGGAAAGAAGTGGAGTTTCAGTGAGAGTGATGGAATGAGTGTAAAGAATGGATAGGATAGATGTATAGAGGGAGACTGTGAAGAGTGGGTTCCCATAACGAAGTTCCCTCCTTTTGAGTTGTTAGTTGTTGTCAGTGCATAACCTTGAGGGTGGGTGTGAGGGGTGCATAGTTAGATGGGGAAGTGAATCTGTGCATAGGGAAGAGAGGGATAGGAGATGGTGCAAGGGTTGTTAGGTTGAGTCAGAATGTGCAGGATTAGAGTTAGCAATGCAGAGTGATGGGGATGTGATGACAGGCACAGCAGTATTAAGGTAAGTGACCTTTTTGTACTCACTTTTCCAGAGCGCAGGAGATCATTGAATCTTTTCCTGCATTGGACCCAGGTGTGTCTATACACAGACCTCCTCAGCTATTTGCAGCCAGGCTGGCTTTGTCTGCTGAGGAGGTTTCCTACTTCCATCAGATGGGTATAGGACCTCCCGGCATCCTGACGCCCTCCACAAGAACATGGAGGGAGTCCTCGAAGCCGGGAGCAGCCTTTTGTTTCTCTGCAGACATTGTGGTGAGAAGCAGCAGTCAGAAGCACCAGAAACGACCCGATAGCTAATTGTGAAATGGCCCCCTTAAATGCACCGGCTGCAAACACGTCAGCATATCAGCTGAACAGACGCACACCTTGTGATCAGGGCAGGTAACCCACACGACGGACTTAACTAGGCCAATCAGTGGAAAATTGTGTCAGAAGGCCGACAGGAGCTGGCAGCGGGACAGGAACCTGCCCACTATCGTTTCCCACACAAACCCGCCTCCAGGAAGAAAATCATGGCCCAAGTGTCCAAATTTGTCTTCCAACTTTCTGAAAAGTAAATGAATTTCCACTTTTGAGCACCTTCAGAATCCCCAATGTACTTTGTTTGATTTTGCAACATGTCATTTTACAACTTTAAATCCGGATCGTTTACTATGGACTCGAATGTGACAATATGAAGCATTTTTGACCACAAAAATTCTAAGAATCCTTAATGCAAGGAATCAGAATTTGGAATACTCCCTCCAATACTATCTATTAAAAAAAATTCCTCCAGCTTTAGTAACCCCTCAAATTGTTCCTCCCCCCCACCCCCCAAAAAAGTTATTGTTTGCGAACCTGCCCCAAAATCAAAGAATCATAAATTATTTCTATCAATTATCTAAATCATGTAGCCATTACCATGCCACAGTTTTCTATCTCCTACACCCTTCTTCCATCATCCAGCTGTTCCAATAGTTGAAGTGGACATTAATGATCCCATGGCACTATTTGAGAATCAGTTTGTTCTGTAGGTGTCCTGGCTTACATTCCTCCTCAACCAATACCACTAAAAATAACAGATTCATCAATCATTCATCTCACTGCTGTTTGTGGGATCTTGCTGGTGCAGAATAGTGATGAAGTTTGCCTACATAACAACAATCATTGCACGTCAAAAAGTAATTCATTGTGTGTGGAGCCCTTCAAGGCGTTTTGCTAAGTGTTATATAAATGTAATTTATTTTCCCCTGCCAAACACAAATGCTCCTGTATAAGCATCACTTCTTCGGAGCTCAATAAGCTGCTTCAGTATAGCGTTGGTAAACCCAAAACGGTAGGTACTGGAAATTGGAATTCCTAATTCCCTTCAACGCTCTCTGAACCTTTCACTTTTCTTTGATGAGGTCAATGCTAAAGTTCACAGTATCCTAATAATTACGCTGTGATGTCTGGCCTGCAGATTTTCAGGTTCTTATTGTTTGCAGAAAATATATTTATATTCTTCAGTACAAATGTCACCTTATATCTTTGTTCAGTGTGTTACTTTGTCAATTTATTTTTCCAAACTATGCAAAAAATTGTTTTGAACACAAGTTTCACACAGAAGCTATTATTAACTTATTTTTTAACTTCAGAAAAGCACCCGAATCTTGGTTTTGTTTATATTTGAGAATTCCAAGTTACTTATAAAGCTGATATTGCTAAGGGAGGCACTAATTATTTTCCAAATTCTTTCACTAGAGGCGAAGCCCTCTGCCATTTCCAAACTTCAATATCTACCAGGAAACAACAAAAACCTGAACTTTTGAATGTTTTATGGGGTCATTTTTGACACAAAAACAATGTACATTGCTGTACATTCCTGCTTTTAATAAAGTTAGAGATAAAAATTGAGTACATAGGTAGAGGAACATAAAACAATCATAATAAACTGAAAAAATGGACAGAATCTGGATATCCAACACCAAAACACCATAAAAATGCCAGAATACAATTAAATAAAAATGCAATGTCAGTTATACAATCACCGTAAGTCAGTAGCCCTGGTTAAATTACAATGCCCTGACTATTGCATATTACACAGGTTTACATAGAATATACGGCACAGAAACAGGTCATTCGGCCCTACCAATCTATTGCTATGTTAAATTTTTTATACGTCTGTGTCTGGTTCACATGATAATTTAACCTTGATTCTTAATTTTTTGACTGTTAGCAATGTAGTTTTAAAAATGAGAAGTGTATCTTTGTACCTTTCTACAAGAGGTGCTTTTTTTGGTCCACACGAGCCTCCTCCTCCCGTCTTTCTTCATCTAAATCTATCAGCATAACCCTCTATTTCCTTTTCCCTCATATGCTTGTCCAGCCTCCCCTTAAATGCATCTATACTACTTGCTTCAACCACTCCCTGTGGTAGCGAGTTCCACATTCTCACCACTCTTTGGGTAAAGAAGTTTCTTCTGAATTCCCTATTGGATTTCTTGGTGACTATCTTATATTGATGGCCTCTAGTAGATGCTCTTCCCCACAAGTGGATACATTCTCTCTGCATCCACTCTATCAAAACCTTTCATAATTTTAAAGACCTCTATTAGGTCACCCCTCAGCCTTCTTTTTTCAAGAAAAAAAAAAGAGGCCCAGCCTGTTCATTCTTTCCTGATATGTATACCCTCGCATTTCTGGTATCATCCTTGTAAATCTTCTCTGCACCCTCTCCAGTGCCTCTATATCCTTTTTATAATATGGTGACCAGAACTGTACACAGTACTCTAAGTGTGGTCTAACCAAGGTTCGATACAAGTTTAGCATAGCTTCCCTACTTTTCAATTCTGTCCCACTAGAAATAAACCCTAGTGCTTGGTTTGCTTTTTTATGGCCTGCGTCACAACTTTCAGTGATTTGTGTATTTGTACTCCGAGATCCCTTTGTTCCTCTACCCCACCTAGACTTGCACCCTGCAAGTGATGTGACCTCCCTATTCTTCCTACCAAAATGTAATACCTCACATTTATCTGTGTTGAACTTCATTTGTCAATTATATGCCCATTCTGCAAGTTTATTAATGTCCTACTACTGTAACTTGTTGCAGGCCTCCTCAGTATTGACTATCCAATTACATATTTGTTACATGACAGCACATCTGCTGTTATACAACAGGTTATCTTCCTCACCATGTCCAATGCCATTGGAGTTTTGTATATAATTTATTGAAATAAACCTAATCTGCTACAATACATGAACTAGTAGGATATGAATTTCTGCTCAAAATTCTACTCAGTAAATTTTTCATCTTGGCTTGACCTTCAGCAAAAGATGCTGAATAGAGTGAAAGCAGAAATGTAAGAGAGTCACACACAGGTAGACATCTGAATCAGGTTTTAAACAAACTCTTTACCACAGACACTTGGGTTTCCTTTCTGAACTCTAACTGTCGCTGCCTGAGCAAGGCAGCTGAAGAGAAAAACTAACTTAACAAAAAATATGAACTTCAACCATTTCTCCCCTTCCTCCAGTGCTGCTGCTCTCCTGCACTTCGTAGGGTCAAAGGCAGCCCTGGAAGAAGCCTATGGGCAGGATTCATAAAGTAGGAAAAACCCCAGTGCATTTAGATACTTAATTTTAAGGAATATAAAAGTAAAATGTGAAAAATGAAGCAAACAAAGATTAAGTCACTCATTGTCCATTCTTATCTCATGCATTTAATCATAGGTTTCTACAGTTTTCCTCCTCCTGCAACTAATTTTTTCTTACACATAGCCCAGCTAACAAACTAAGTGCATGTGTATTAAAAAGGTCTTCCAGTACAATGTATAAAGCCTAAAAAGTAATTTTGTGTCGAATACAACAATAAACCTACTGTCCTCATCACCTGAACATCTGCAATAAATGTTGCTAAGCAACATGTAAAGAAAACATAGATGTAACTGATGCGGTTTTTATACAGCTTATTTCAGAGTTTGAAAGGTTTGAGGTTGACTAGTTCTAGCTTGCTTTTGATGTTTGCTTCTGAATAATCTCTGTAGTATCACCATTCACAGCTCAACTACTGTTTCCACACTACTTTGGCCCAGAACTTGTGGTGGGTAAGAACAGCAATGAACAGCTTTTGCTGTTATTACCCCTTTGAATTTGACCACAATTTCAGGATTTAGCGCATCCCCACATCCTAACACGGAAATCCTGAAGTTGCGGTCAGTCATTCACTGTTCTGACACTGGCTGCGCTGTGGCAACCACCGCCCCCCCCCCCGCCCCGCCCCGCCCGGCCCCTGCCCCCGCCCCGCCCGCCGCCCCCCGCCGCCCCGCCCGCGCCCCGCCCAATTTGTTATTGTGGGATTAAAACAGATAAAACTAGCGTGGAGCAAACTCTCTATCCAGTGTCACCTCATTGGAACAACCTCGCTCACCGGTCGCTTCTGTCATCTCAACTGCAGCTGCCATCTATTAGATCAGCATCGGTGCCCTTGGAAAATAATCTCACCTTGGTCCTCAGAATCCCACCACGATCAGCCCCAACACCAGCATCATCAGGCACACCAGCATCACCAACAACACCACCAACCTTCTCCGCAATCACCTGATGCTGCACAGGACAGAAGGCATCAGCACCCGACCACATTGCTGCCTGGGATGGCCTCACATAACCATATTTACTTCACTTGATGCTGTACACCCTGGCTGCCACATGAAGCACCAGGTTGGCACCAACACCATAAAGCATCCCTACAATGCCCAAGCCATTCCTTTCACACTCATCACCATTTGGGGGGTGGGGGGGGGGGGGGGGGGGGGAGGGGGTACCGTTATGTCTCACCATTCACTGCAACTCACTAAGCCACTTCCAAAGATGCACACAAATCTGCCCAAGAATGCAAAGTGTTGAAAATAAAGATTTCAATGTTTGACAGTACATTAACAGAAACTTCACATGCACATTGACTAAAACATACAAGTGCCTACCCTTGTGCGTTGTTAGTTGGTATGATGCACTAGGATGAGGGCGAGTGTGAGGGGTGGCTCGTGAGATGGGGAAGTGATAATGTAGATAGAGAGGGATGGGTGGAGGTGCAAGGTATGTTGGTGAGTAAGGATGTGCAGGAGCAGGGTAGGGAAGGCAGAGTGATGGGGATGTGATGAGTGGCACAGCAGGATGAGGTCGAGTGTGGCTTTGCAGTAACATTTCGTGATCTACTGAGATCATGGAAAGGTTTGTGCCACTGCAGCCTGGTCATCCTGACGACATCCCTGCTTGTGTCCTCCTGTGTAATGTGCAACCAGGCTGTGTGGTGTCCTGGGGAGGTCTCTTCCGTCCATGGGAAGGGAAGAGGACCTCCCTGCATGCCGTGGCTCCCTCCAGAGGGAGTCATGGGAGAGCCTGATGTAGGCGTGCATCTCTGTGCAGTGCTCGTCAATGTTTGCAGCACTTCAATGCTGTAAAACACTGACAGCAGAACTGTCAAAATCAATTTGCGCATGATCCCTTTAAAGAACCCGGCTGATGAAACGCCATCAAGTGACATCATCAGACCCGCTTCCTTCAATTGGCCAGCAAATACACTGGGTGGGCTTAACAAGCCCAATCAACATAAAATTATTTTCACAGAGCGGGCTGGAGCCAGCAGCGGGGTCACACAGGACCCGCCTCAGTAGGCGAAATCGCGGCCTGTGTGTATGCTGTGGATTTATGTCTGATGTGGAATATACGTCACTGATCAATGGTGAGCGTTTACTATCATCACTAATCTTCACTAATCTTGATTCTAGATTTGAATTTGGAAATGGCATATATGCTTAAATAAGTATCATGCTTTGTATCAACATTTTCCACTGGGATGAAATTTGCGGTTGGAGGCAAACCTCCAGAATACGCCTCCGACCCGAAAACAAATACGAAGCTACTTGTTGGCTTCCAGGCATTTGGTCCTGGGCCTGCAGGCGTACGCCTGCGTAAAGGACCACAGATCCCAGGGGTGCAGGCGGTTTGATAGCATTCCTGGGATCACATGGGTCAGGTCAACCAATTAGAAAGGGGGATTCCTCATATGCTTATGGGTATTCCATTTACGAACGGAATCCCCATAAGCATGAAACCAATCCCCAACTAAATAAATAATTAACACAACTGAAATAAAAATAATGTTCCCATTTTCAAAATTATTTAAAAGTTCCTTTAATTAAGCATTTAAAATAAAAATTTAATTTTTTGAAAAATAATTTTAAACATAGAAACATAGAAGATAGGAGCAGGAGTAGGCCATTCGGCCCCTCGAGCTCGCTCCGCCATTTAATGAGATCATGGCTGATCATCCAAATTCAGTACCCTGTCCCTGCCTTCTCCCCATATCCCTTGATCCCTTTAGCCTCAAGAAATATATCCAACTCCTTCTTGAATATATTTAATGAATTGGCCTCAACTGCCTTCTGTGGCAGAGAATTCCACAGGTTCACCACTCTCTGGGTGAAGAAATTCCTCCTCATCTCAGTCCTAAATGGCTTACCCCTTATCCTTAGACTGTGACCCCTGGTTCTGGACTCCCTGACCATCAGGAACATCCTTCCTGCATCTAGTCTGTCTAGTCCTGTTAGAATTTTATTAAGTTTCAATGAGATCCCCTCTCATTCTTCTAAACTCTAGTGAATATAAGCCTAATCGACCCAATCTCTCCTCATACATCATTCCTGCCATCCCAGGTATCAGTCTGGTGAATCTTCGCTGCACTCTCTCCATGGCAAGAACATCCTTCCTCAGATAAGGCGACCAAAACTGCACACAATACTCAAGGTGTGGTCGCACCAAGGCCCTGTACAATTGCAGCAAGACATCCTTACTCCTGTACTCAAATCCTCTCGCTATGAAGGCCAACATACCATTTGCCTTCTTAACCGCCTGCTGCACCTGGATGCTTACCTTCAGCGACTGGTTCACAAGGACACCCAGCTCTCATTGCACTTTCCCTTTTCCCAATCTATTGCTGTTCAGATAATAAGCTGTCTTCCTGTTTTTGCCACCGAAGTGGATAACCTCGCATTTATCCACATTATACTGCATTTGCTATGCAGCTGCCCAATCACCCAACCTGTCCAAATCGTACTGGAGTTTCTCTGCATCCTCCTCACAGCACACACGCCCACCCAGCTTTGTGTCGTCTGCAAACTTGGAGGTATTGCATCTAGTTCCCTCGTCTAGATAATTTATATATATTGTGAATAGCTGGGGTCCTAGCACCGATCCCTGCGGTACCCCACTAGTCACTGCCTGCCACTCGGAAAAAGACCCGTTTATTCCAACTCTCTGCTTCCTGTCTGCCAACCAGTTCTCTATCCAAGACAGTACCTTACCCCCAATCCCATATGCTTTAACTTTACACGCTAATCTCTTATGCAGGACGTTGTCAAAAGCCTTCTGAAAGTCCAAATACACCACATCCACTGGTTCTCCCTCATCTATTCTACCAGTTTCATCCTCAAAAAATTCCAGATTAGTCAAGCATGATTTACCTTTTGTAAATCCATGTTGACTTTGTCCGATCCTGTCACTGTTTTCCAAGTGCTCTGCTATTACATCTTTTATAATGGACTCTAGCATTTCCCCCACTACCGATGTCAGGTTTACTGGTCCATAATTCCCCGTTTTCTCTCTACCACTGTTCTTAAATAGTGGGGCTACATTAGCTACCCTCCAATCCATGGGAACTGTTCCAAAGTCTATAGAATTTTGGAAAATGACCAGCAATGCATCTACTATTTCTAGGGCCACTTCATTAAGTACCCTACGATGTAGATTTATCAGCCTTCAATCCTGTCAATTTCCCTAACACCATTTCCCTGCAAATACTGATTTCATTCAATTCCTCCCTCTCATTAGACCCTATGTTCCCCGACATCTCTGGGAGATTATTGGTGTCCGCCTTTGTGAAGACAGAACCAAAATATGTATTTAATTGGTCTATCATTTCTTTGTTCCCCATTATAAATTCCCCTGATTCTGACTGCAAGGTACCTACGCTTGACTTCACCAATCTTTTTCTCTTCACATATCTAGTCACAAACATTTTAATCCAGGCCAAAATTTACATAAACTAATTTTAAATGATTTTGAAAGTTTTAATAATTTTTTTAATTTTAATTTACATTTATTATAACCCATACCCTGGTAAAAGCAGGCCCTACGCCTGTTTTTACCAGGCGTAAGGCTTTCGTAGGCGTTTGCTGGGCAGGAGTTGGGCAAATAGCCAACTCTTTGCCAGTGAAAGTGTTTTTGGGGTGCACGCGAACAATTTGTCAAGGTGAACCTTGACAGATCACAAGTTCCGGGTCTTCGCACCTGCGGAAACTGAGAACTTACGGGGCTTTTTACAAGGTTTCTGATGGTGTACGCTGTGCGTACGCCACCATCGCACCGTTCTTTCAGGCCCATTATTAATAACCAAGTACACATTTATAATGGAATCATCATCATAAATTCATTACTCTGTACCTGCATAATCTGGCCACTGGGTGATGTTTTTATTATCATAGACTCATAGGCCCCGAAGACAATATTGGTAGGAAACCTGGAAAAAGTTTAATGATTTGTCAGTGGCTTTTTAAACTCCGCCAACTCATTACTTCTGGATTTGGCGTCCAAATGCGCTGCAGTGGGCATGATAAGAGCTTGTATGATGCGATCTCAACTCCAGCATTTAAAGGGCCAATCTGAAGATGGAATTTGGATGAGTTGAAGTTGGAAACTAGAAAAGGTGTGAGAATGGACTATTCTGTGCCACGGTTCAATGACGCCTTGCTTGATGTACTGTTGGGTGCAGTGAGAAGCTGGAGAGAGATATTTTTCCCTAGAAATGGAAGGAAGAAGGTTGGAGGTGGCCTAGGTGGTCAGCAACAGGAGCGTAGTGCCACGCTCATGGATTCAGTTTTGGAAAGCATTTTAATGACCTAAACAGGTCAGGAAAGGCGAGTACAGCTGTGCATTCACTACATCCTGCTATGTGCATTACCCCAGCCCCTCACTCTGCCTTCTCAAGCCTAATCCATCACAGCACTCCTCACACCCACTTACCATGCATGCGCACCCATCCTTCTCTTTCTCTGCACTTCCTCATATCCGCATTTATCCATCCACCACTCCATCTCATCCAATTTCATGCCTCTCCCTCATAGTCATCCTCACTAAATGCACTGCATCCATCAGGTGAACACATGCCATTACCGTCACTCAGGCCTGTTCTTTCCCTCGTTGCAGGTGAAGAGAACAGAACATGAGGAAGAAGGAGGGAACCAGAGGTGGGCCTCCATAGATTTGCCAGCTCATAAGTACAGTGGAGGACGTGCGGGAGATAACTGGAGTTTCAGTGTCCCTGGCTGTCGGAGATGGAGAGACAGGGACCTCCCAGTTACCTGGTGACACAATTAAATATCAGTGACCTACATGTAATACAGCACACAGTCATGCTGACTTGATTTCAACAGTGAGTGAAATATGAGCATCTTCATCATAATGATAAGTTGCAACATTCTTGCCTTGTACTAATTCATATCTTTTATCTCCCACAGGTCCTTCACGCCTGCAGCAGAAGTTGGTGGAGGTCACGGACGACGATCCCTCAGAGGAGCTGAATACTTCTCAGGTTGCACCGTCACAGGACTCATGTATATCATGCACCGGCTCAGATACTCGCACTTTGGTGGGACCACTTAGACAGATAGTTGGGTTTTCATCTGGTGACTCACAATTCACAAGTGAGCAAGAGCAGACAGTGGTGGCAGGGCTAGCAGTGGAGAGACGGTGTCGGAGGGCACAGCACCCTCCAAGCTCTGCTCACCTGGACACAACACCTGTACCCCAGGGGCCATCAATGAAAAGGAGAATCATGAGGAATATCAGAGAATGTGCGATGCACTGACAGGCCTTCCAAGACCACAATTACATAGAGAATGGAGGACTCCGCCTCAAGCATAAGTGGGTTGATATCACAAGGTAGTGCAATGATGTGTTCTTCCACGGATAGAGTAGCCAGCTCCGGGGAACATCAAATGCTCCAATCAAATGAGTCCAAGCATGCCTAACCACGACCATGCAGACTCTGGATGACAAAATGTCTGCCACCCTGAACAGGAATACGGATACCTTAGCCTTGGCCTTATAGTGCTGCACTGATCTGCATCAAAGTGTTCTCCAGCAGAGTGGTAGCAGTGAATTATGTCTGAGCCATGAGAGGGATGTTGGCAAAAGGGGACATGGAAGTGGTGACTCCACTCTAAGCTTTTTCACTTCTCACCCGTTGCCCTCCCACCCCCTCAGTCAGAGCCCCACATGCTTCCTTGTCTCCCGATGGCCAAGTCTGCCCCTACACAGGTGCAGGTGGAGCAGTCTTTGATGGGGCCCTCACGGGCTCCAAAACCCAGAGGTCATCGGCCAAGGGCATCTCAGCATGCCTGCCTCTACGTCTGCTGAAGCCACAGGAGTGAAAGGAAAAGGAAGAGGAAAGCTTTGTAGTTGCACAAGCGTATGTGCATGGCTGTATGTCAAAATGTAATTTTGTTAATTTTCTGTTGTTTCGTTAAAGCACACAAATTTTATTATTTTTCCCATCTTGTCCATTCTTGGGTGCTGGGTGGCAAGTCAACTTTTAACTTATCTGATGATGAATGAGTAGACATGAATTGACAGGGACCAATTGGGAGGGATGTGCAAGGGGTGGTTGGTTGTCTGCAGGAGTGTTTTGTGTCACTGGCATTGGGTGGAAGGGGGGCAGGAGCCCGAGAGTGGCCGTTGCATGTGCTGGTGACATCAGTCCACTGGTACAGCCTAAGTGAACGTTGCATTAATAAGGGGATCACTGGCATCAATGAGCAGCTGGACTGCATTGCCCTCATCACCATCCTCCTCATCGCCTTCCTCAGAATCATCCGAAGAACCTCTGAGCTCTGCACCTTGTTCCTCCTGAAGGTCTAAACCTCGCTGTTGCGCAACGTTGTGCAGAGCACAGCACATCACCACCATTCTGGACATCCTGGCTGGTGCATACTGAAGGGCACCTCCAGCCAGGGTGTCCAGAATGTGGTGTCTGTGCATTTGTGAGTCACTGACTGAGAGATTCTACATATGTGTCCAGCAGAGCCCATGAAGGAAAGGGAGGCTAAAAAGTAGAGGGCGGTGGTGACTTTCACAGCCTCTGATAACGCGAGACTACCAGGTCCAGCAGGCCTGCTTCTAGGAAGCTGCAAATTTCTGCCACCACCCGACGCGACAACCTCAGCCTCTGTAAGCACTGCTGTTTGAACAAGGAATCTTCATCAACCCTCTCTGTGACTTCATCAAAGAACTCAATCAGATTAGTCAAACACGATTTGCGCTTAACAAATCCATGCTGGCTTTCCCTTGTTAACCCATGCTTCTGCAAGTGAGAATTCATTTTGTCCTTGACAATGGTCTCTTGTAAATTCCCCACCGCCGACATTAGACTGATAGGCCTGTAGTTACCAGGTTTATTCCTCTCCCCTATTTTTGAACAGAGGTGTAACATTTGAAATCCTCCAGTCCTCTGGCACCACTCCCATACCCAAGGAGGACTGAAAGGTTGTGGTCAGAGCTTCTGCTATCTCCACCCGAGCTTCTGCTATCGCCACCCGAGCTTCTGCTATCTCCACCCGAGCTTCCCTCAGCCACCTAGAATGCATCCCATCTGGACCGGGTGACTGGTTAACTATTGGTGATACCAACCTATTTAGCTCTGCCTTTTTATTTCCAATTTTTTCCTATCCACTATCTCTACTCCCTCCTCCTCTACTGCAACATTAACTTCATCCTCTTCTTTCCCCATAAATTGCTCAAGATGCTTTCTGAAAAATGTTCAGGTGCCATTTATTTTCTTAGTAACGGAATTCTTTAATGGCCAAAATAAGGAATCAAACAAAAATAAATCAAAAATTACATTTTAAAATGGTTAAATTACAGTTATCCATTGAATTTTATTTTGTGTCTTTTACTGCCATTAGTAAAGTTTTTACTTGAAGCCTTTAACCTTTCCCAAAAGCCTTCAGCTTGATATTTTTGCAAAAATCTGTGATGTTGAGCTGAATTTGGATTCTGCAGTATACTGAATTGCTCAGGGTGCATCAGTACTGTTCAGTAAACTGGCTTCTGGAAATTTCAGTCTCACTGTTTTTCAAAATTATTTGAAGACATTCCAGAGACAAATTTCAAAAGCTTTATTCAGGTAAAGTTTATATTGACATTTTTAAACAGAGACTTTTTTTTTTTTAAAAAGGGAGAGGCTTTGTGTACGTACATGTGACTACACATCTGTTGTAACTTTTGTTCTATTAACTTCAGAAAGAAAGTCTTTCCTCAATGTAATTTGAGTTCATTTGCCAAAAAGTTGGATCTTGAAGCAAACAGCCTCTAATTATCATCTGGGCAGTATTGACAGTAATTAGAATGTTTACATTTTCTAACTAACAACTGTTAAACACAGAGCTAGAGACACACAGTATGCATTTCCTAATTTTAATTAGAGTTCTTTTTTCAAAGTAAAAACAAATGACTTGTCTTTTGAAAGCTCTAATTATTACCTGTATTCTGTTTAGAGAGCTGGGACAGAAAAGATAGATAAGACACACAAACATTCAGGATGCAATTGCAAAGCAGCAAATTCAATGTTGACAGAGATCCCTTAGAGAATCACAAGCCAATGCTGCCAGGCATGAGATCATCCAATCCAATGCCATCAGTCCCATGGCTTGGCCCTCCTCTCACTTCTGACAGATAACAGGAATCCAACTTTGAGACAAACCTTACATTCAACCCCCAGTTGTATTAAACCTCAGGTTCACCTTCAGTGATGCCAAATCCAAGGACTCCCCTATGCTGCCAAACTTTAGCAGCTTCCCTGCTAGAGAAAGCTAATTATTCAGTCTTATTCCTTGAAGGAGGCTTCACAGAGATCAACATTCAAGAAATAACCTTATGAAAAGTAATGAATTCAGTCTGCCTCGATATATATGTGGGGATCATTTTAACCTTACTCGCCCAATGGGAAACAGATGCTATCAGACTGGCCGTCCATTTTACACGCTGCCCGATTTTACTTTCCATTGACTTGAGCAGCATTAGCATAAATCGGAGGGAAAAACTCTCCCACCTGCTCTCTCAGCCAGAATAGTGCACAGTACAAGAAAGGGCAATGAGAAAAATCAATAAATGCCATTTACATAGTGAGCGCCACTAATGAAACAGCCCATGGTACATTGCAGGCGGCACAGTGAAGTAGGAGAGACAGCAAGAAATAGGGGAGACAGTAAAGGTGCAACCTGAACAAGACACCATTGGATGTCTGTGGTTTCAGTATAAATAAGTAGTTGGAGGTGGAAATGGAATCAGTGCCTGAGGTGTGATGTTTCTGGCAGGGGCCGAAGAGGTAAATTTTGACCTGTCTTTTGAAGATGTTGAGATGAGTAGCAAGGTAAAGTTTAAAGAAGAGAATGGCACAGTGGAAGGATATGCAGCCAAAAGCTCTGCTATTGATGATAGAGGGAGGGTGTGCTGGGACAGATGGCCAGAGAAGTTTGCGGGTGGCCATGAAATTAGTTCAGGACAAGAATCGTTATACTTCAACAACTAGCAGCAGAAATGGAAGATATTAAAAATTAAAAAGGCTCTGCATTGACATAGTTGGCAAGTGCATTTCCTGTTATCAAACAAGAACTAAAATGTTGCAGGTTTGAGCCCTGATCCGTGTTCCATTAGCTAATTTCCACTAGAGGGCTGGTCTCAGTGTTCCTGGTCTAGAATGGGCACCACAAAAAAAAATCAACCCATATTCTCACTCCTGATCACTACCCAGTAGGTGAACACAGGGATTGGCTACAATGGCCCTAAATGTAGAGCAGCTTGCTGACATTCACTGGCTACGCTCACACATGGAGATAGCTACTTGGGTAAGATACTAGAGGGCTGGCGAAGTCTGTGACACAGTACCTCAACCTTCATGAGAAGAGGGGAACGGGGGGGGAAAATGAAGAAAAATATCAAAAAATGTTTTTTTTTTTTTTTAAATGCACAAACGAAAATACATAAGGAAAAGGTTTGTGCAGATATTTTTTAGTGTGGAACCAAAAAAAAAAATTTGTAACCCGATCACAGATCAGGAAAATAATAATTTTAAATACATGATCATTTAACATAATTATAGTCCTCCGAAGAACTGCGTGTTCCCCGATATGCTTTATTTGGTGGAACAGAAACAACCGCAAATTACACATTAGCAGGGACAGACCTGTAACAAACAATTATGAAAGCACTTCTCACATTCTGCAGAGACTAAGGGCTCAATGACTAGGATATGTGGTATCCTAGCCTAGAATTTCCAAGTATAAGCTAAGCACCAGAATTCTGTAGGGTGCTTTAGGAAGAAATGCCGGAATCATATAAATATTTCTTGTTGCAAGTGGAAACTCAATTATACACCCTAGTGCAATTATTGCTCTTGCATGCAAAAAGCAGAAACTTTGTACAGAAATTTGGAAATTTTTACTTTTTTTAAAAAAAGCCACAGGCACCATAACGACTTGTGCCAACTGCATGTTTTTCAAAATAAAACTTAAAGAATATTTGTGATAGATTTTCTAGGTTCAAAATACTTTAAATCTTATTTTAGAATTGCAAAACAAGTGCCTTATTTGTACCTTCCTGTGAAACATGCAACATCACATGCTGGAATTGCTCAGATAATTTAACAAATGGATTGTCGCATGCAATAAACTTCCTAAATGGAAAGGGCCTATTGTGATACGTATATATTACTATGAAAATAAATATGAACAGATCAAAGGAAAAATGTAATTTTGGCTCCAGATGGCTTCAATTAAGTGATCCAAGTTGTCTCTCACTATTTATGGCGTCCCCAAATCCCTCCTTAAATTTGTTCCTCACTGCCAACTACACATTATTCAGAATATTTCCCTTTTACTGTGAATATATATGTGATTACTTTAAAATTCACAATTATAACTGATTTTTTTTAATTTTTAAATGACAGCATTAGTAAGAACAAGGCTTCAAATAAACAAATCTCTGTCCTTGGATTTCTTCTTTCAGTTGGCTGACTTGCTGTAAGAGGAGCCATTGTTACATCAGCCCACAGTCAGCTGGAGCACATGTATCCAATATTGAAGGTTAAACTGCTGTTTCTTCCACTGAATATCTCACTCTTCTGATTTTCACGATTGTTCTGAGTGACAAACGAGTAGGCAGAAACTCAACTCAAGACAGCACACGACTGTTAATCTCTGATTATATATCATGAAAAAGGTTGGGGAAAAAAATTAATTTTGAATGTATTTCTTACTATAATAAGTTTGTGTGCACATTTGTACTTGGCAGGACACTTGTCCTACAAACTCTGCTCGTGACATTATCTGAGAATGCTTTGTACAACCACATGTTGGCCAGCACATCACAAATAACCATTGCTTCATAGTTTCAAGTACAGAACAAAATTAGACCAAGAACATGCAACACCCAGCAGATAAAAAAGGGACAGACTGAGATGTCCCTTCCTGCTATTTTCTTTTATACCCACATATGGTGAATTGACTATTAAAACAATGCCACATTGCCACACTTTGGGAATAGTAATTTCTAAGTCTCCACAACTGCAACAGACTGGTCATCTATTAATTCATAGTACAGTATCTTGATTTGCTAGCAGGGCTACATTAACACATCCAATAAAAAAGTAGTAATTGAAATACAGGAGGCAGTACAACATAGAAAATGGTGTGGCGCTGACCTATACAAACCAGTGAGGTCTCAGGTTCAATCCCGGATTCTAATCCGAGTTAGACTCATTTCAACCACCCCAGTTTTAGTGGCACTCCAATTAACCTCGCAATGCTTAGTGTCCCTTGGAAGAAAAGGAGACAAAAATCAGCTAGGCTTCCCACTTTTGCTAGCTATTCAGTGACCCCTACAAAAAAGAGAGCGCATGAGGAAAGAGCAGATTGGGTTAGGTTGTAATCAATGTTCCCTCTAAGCTGTGCGGCCGCACGGTAATGGGAAAGGTCCTGCGCAGGCCGCTCATCGGCATCTCCATTGTAAATACCGTGCATGCGTGAAAATTTAAAGGGACTGCGCACTAAAAGAAACATGTCGTGCAGAACAAAGGGCATCTTACAGGGACGTTATTGGTTGTAATCCCTCCCATAGTCATTTAATCACATGCTAACTATCTGCTGGAAATACTGATGAATAGACAACAGATGAAAGGTCATCAACCTGAAATGTTAACTGTTTCTCTCTCCATAGATGCTGCCTGACCTGCTGAGTATTTCCAGCATTTACTGTTTTTATTTCAGATTTCCAGCTCCCACAGTATTTTGCTTTTGTACCTGCTAACTCTCATTGTTTACACTGCCACATGGTGAATGACCATGTGGGCAAGGCACTGGAGGGCTGATGCCACCTCTGGAACTACAGTGAAACCTGTAAATTAGGGACATCCAAGGATCCCTTATTTGCAAATGTCCTTATTTTCAAAATGGTAATTGTATGTACGGTAAACCGGATGAGCCAAATATTCCAGAATTGGCTGCATTTCCTGCAGCACTCCTTTTTGTCACCCTCACCCGGGATCGAGCCTAATTCTGGAGCTCTACCAGCAAGATGTGATCCGAGTTCATTTTCTTCATTGGGATTCCTAGTTCATTGCCATCCCGAGGTCCTGTTCCATCGAGAGGGGGATGTCCTGATTCTAGGAACTGCTATGTTGGCACCCTGTAGGCTGCTGTAGGGCCAGAGTGCCTGGCTGATCCCAGCCAAATTAAGGACGGGGGGGGGGGCTCATCAATGTCCTGCAATTTCCTGTCCAGGACCCCTCCCTCCATGTGCTGCAGCTGCTAATGTTTGAAATGTTGGGGGAGTGGGTAGGGGGCTGTTAGGAGCTCATCAGTACTTCACGTACTGGTGGAGTAGGGTTGCCAACACTGGTTGGAGGCATTCCTGGAGGTTTGATGATCTGACCATATGACATTGGATCATGTGATGTTAGATCACCTGACTTCTACAAATGTTATTGGATTTACCTTTTAAGTCCCCTGTAGTTGAGAATCTATTTGTGGTTTTGCGCCAGCAGCTTTTGTGTGAGATGTTCCAAGAACCATTAGACCACCCGAAAGCAGGTGAAGAGAGGAAGCAGAGGATGGGGAAAATTGGAAACCATTCTCTCCACCTCTCCCCTTAAGTCCCCAGTCTCCATCTCTGCCTCCCAGTGCCCATTCCAGTTTCCATCTCCCCACCAAACTCATGAGCACCCCACGAGTTCAGCAACCCCCCTACCTCCAAGTGTTCAGGCCACCCTCCCGTGATTTCGGGGCACTCGATTCCCGACCCCTTCTCCCACCCCTGACCGGTAGTTCCTGGCTTTTATGTAATGGCGATCTTTTTACCCAGCATTCATAGTGGCAGAGAAACCCATCTATCCCTGTTTCAATCCCAGGGATAGAGGGGTTTCCTCTACCACTATGCATGCTGGGTAAAGAGATCTCCATTACACAAAAGCCTTTTTTTTCCCCCCCCACCTGCTGCTGCCTTGCACTTACCTGCGTGTCTGGTGTTTTAAGTTGTAAATGGACTTGGTGCATTGAAGGCTATCCATGGCTCATAATTTGAGTGTCCATGGTTTCTAGACACAAAAGGCATCAAGGGATATGGGGAGAGAACAGGAATATGGTACTGAGATAGAGGATCAGCCATGATCATACTGAATGGTGGAGCAGGCTCGAATGGCCTACTCCTGCTCCTATTTTTCTATGCTTCTATGTTTCAAGGGGCAGTTTGTATCTATTATAATGTAAGTTATTTGGGGCTGTCAGTTAGTATCCGTTTTTGCAGGTGTCCATTTTTTGGGAGCGTCAGTTTGTACAGGCTTCACTGTATATCCCAGCTAAATTAAAGCCTTCAGGAAAGAAGGGGAGAAGAGTGGGAAGAGCATTTGCACTTTAGTTCACTGTCACTAAACATTTCTTCCTTCTTCTTAAGCAGTCCCTCGGACAAGGCCTTGGACAACATGGACCACTTTCCATACCTCGGGAGCCTACTGTCAACAAGGGCAGACGTCGACGATGAAGTCCAACACCGTCTTCAGTGTGCCAGTGCAGCCTTCGGTCGACTGAGGAAGAGAGTGTTAAGACCAGGACCTCAAACCCGGCACTAAGCTCATGGTCTACAGAGCAGCAGTGATACCCACCCTGCTGAATGCCTCAGAGACATGACCATGTACAGCAGGCACCTCAAAGCACTGGAGAGATACCACTAAACATTTACAGCTGTGTTAAATCATTAAAACATGTGAATGGGCACCAATATTACTCAAAGTAGCCTTAAAACCTGGACTACAATTTTCCACATGGGAAAATGGACACAAAAATTCCTAACACGCGGAATATCTAACCCTTCATCATACCCGAGGAAGCTTTAGCTCAGTTTTTGTGTTAAATCTGTTCATTCACATGGTTGAGCTAAGGAATTCCTTGAAGCCAGTTCGCAGAGTGGGATCAACAACATTCTTCTTAGAAAAATCCACACCAACAAATTGTTAAATTAACAATTCATTCTATTTAATCTGATTATTTTAAAATGGGGCTACCTGACCAATGTAACAGATCATCATAGTTAAAAAAACACAACCCTGATTAATAGGTTATGCCATATACTGCAGTAGGGTTGCTTTGTCACTTTCAGCAATCATAGTGATTCACAATTGAGGTGGGGAATGGAGACTGTCTCTATATAAACAGTAACCCAGATGATGAGGGTACTTGATTTAACCATACAATTTTAAGTGTTTTTTTTGGATTTTACTGTGGCCAACGAGATTTTACTCTGGCTACATATCATTCTAAAACAAAACAGAAATAGCATTCCACCCTTCCCTACATAAACGTACTTTAGTCAAACTGCCTTCATTTCAACTTAACAATTTCAACAAAAAGCATCCAGTATTTCCTCAATGTAACATTTCCATCTCCCACCATTTGCACTCATCACCTCTAAGCAAGACTGAACAAGATTTATGAACAAGAGTCCTACAAGAACTGGACTGAGGGGTTATATATTCATTTGATTTAGAGTGAACAACTTTTGCAGGGTCCACAAGTGAATGGATTGGCTCCAAGACACTGCGGTTGAGGCATTGAGTGATTTCAATTATATATTATATTATGTAGTATAAATTAGCAGAATTATGGGAAAATATGACATTTACAATTAATTCCATGAAAACATCAGTAATGAATCTCACAAGTCAGAATATAGAATTACAGCAATAGATGAATGCTTATCCTTAAATTAAAATTACTAGTAAATGACAACTCTTTCTTTTGCACTTCAATCAGGCTGTACGATAACCACCCAATTGGTTCATTACAATGTCAAGGTATTTCATACTGATGCAACTATGTTACATAAATTAAGAATCTGAAACGCATTTGTGTCAATGAAGAGTGCTTAATACAAAGTCCAAGTATCTCTAATGCAATAACTTGCATAAAAAGAACCTCGCAACTGTCACCTTGCACACCACCACTGGAATGTAACTCATTGTGCTATGAATTACTATTCCCATAAGAATCTGTTACGTCAAAATATCAGACAGACATTGTATTTGAACATTAATATTTCACTGTCAAAAATGAAGAGACAACTCAAAAAAAGGAACAATTAGGAATCATGGGCCAAAAACTACATAAATGCCATTGAATAATTAGACTCATAACCAAAGATCTCGAGAGTTCTTTTTCTGTAGTTTTTTGGGGGTATAGTATTGATTTTTAAACTGTGAAACAAACCATATTTTACGCTGTAATTATATGGAAACAATGCTACAAATCTGAGGTTTTATGCAATTAAGACAAAACAAGGCAAATTTAATTTCAGATTCTCCAATTCTGAATTTGCCCAAATAATTTTTTTTACTGTAAAACACCAAACCTAGTAATTAATGAAAATACAATTACAGCAATAAGATCTAGGTGAATAATTATATTAAAAGGCACATGATCTCAATCAACTGTGCCACAAAATTATCCAAACTTACACGCATCATGATCCAGGCTGACACTCCTAGTGCAGTGCTGAGGGAGCACTGCACTGTCAGAGGTGCTGTCTTTTGGAGGAGACTTTGAACCGAGGCCCCGTCTATCCTCTCAGGTAGACGTAAAAGATCCCACAGCTTCTATTTTGAAGAAAACATATCCCTCAACCAACATCACTTAAAAAAAATGATCTGGTCATTTATCTCATTGCTGTTTTGTGAGAGCTTTGCTGTGTGCAAATTGGCTGCCTCGTTTCCTACATTACAACAGTGACTACATTTCAAAAAGTACTGCTTTGGCTGTAAGGTGCTTTTGGACATTGAGGTCACGAAAGGCGCTATATAAATGCTCGTTCTTTCTTTCTATAGTTGTAAGCAGATTATTTAATTATGTAACCTTTGTTTTACATCAGAGGTTCATGAAAAAACAAATTACTAATTGTAAACAGAGTTTACAGTTGCTTTGCGTGTCTGTTAATAGGAATATTAATTCAGATACCAATTAATTTGTTATGCTGTTGAATAGAAAACTGTTGGATTTTAGTTGAACTTTAGATTGGGGGTTTCTACTTTATAGCTGTGAGTTTTAGCAACTGCAGCAACTAACCCATTATCTTCCAACCTATAGCAGTGGTGCACTTGTAGATTTGATAGCAGAAATTATCATTTTCTATTTAAATAAACTGTATTATGACTTATAAGGACCACTCTTTCACAGTGACTAAGTAAGCCAAATTCCATTTTTATGATGTGACTCGAAATTGTAAGTGTTTTGCGAGTTGCACTTATAATTCCATCCATTTACAATTATTCCCATTGTTTTATGGAGCCTGACTATGCCAAATTCCACATTTCTGTAATTTTTTTGAAACATATGTTACAATTTTCCAGGGTTTTCACCAGTGTTTGGGGAATTGTATTCTGTGATTCCATCCCCTTTTCTGTAAAAACCACAGGTAAGTAGCCTTGATTTGAACTGACAGTTTGTTTCCTATTGTGAGTTGTATACACTTGCTATTAATTTAAAAACAACATTCACAGAAAGTTGAAGTAAAAAAAAATCCAAAAATTAGGTAACATTTTGATTTTCTGACCCAACCTTGGCCTGTTTAAAATAGGGTCAGATTATTGTCTATTTTCAATTTAATTTCATTCTTTAGATTACTTAGATTGATGATCCTAAACTAATGTTTCACAAAAAAGCGTTCAAAAGGTTCCCAGCTCTCATCCAGCTAAATCCAGGCTTGCTAGCCACATCTCAGCAGTACGGATATTGCTGCTCTCTAATCTGCAAGGCCACGTCCAACATGGTCATTCTGATAGGCTGGTTCAGTTTTTACAAATATCAAGCCTACTATCTAAATGCGTTACTTTAAGTGTTTTATTTTTAAACAATAATCTAGCAACTTTCATTTTCTGGTGCCAGCCAACAAAATACCAGATTTATAGACTTTCATTTCACAACTTGCCATGGTGGGATTTGAACTCAAGACCTCCGAGTAAGTAGCCCATAACCAAATAGCTACAAGGTAATGAGAAAAAAAACATGCATTTCATTTATCTTAAAAGCGTCGAGATTAGTAGCTCTCTCCCAAAAGGGATAATGATTACAACCAATTGGAATTAAAAGCAGAACTTGTCAGAAGACACTATAGTCTGGCCAGTTAGAATCTCATCACCGGCACATTCATGATCTACAATCCGGAGACTGCCTGACAACAGTCAACAAGTACATCAAGACAAACATTTAATTATTCAGAAAGTAACCAAAGTATTGGTTGGCAAGTGCACAAACCATAAAAGAAGATAGATTAGCAACACAGAGGTAAATAAAACAACAACTGGTATTTATATATCGCCTTTAAAGTAGTAAAACATCTCAAGGCACTTCACAGGAGTGTTATAAAACAAAAAATTGACACTGAGCCACATAAGGAGAAATTAGGGGAGATGACCAAAAGCTTGGTTAGAGGTTTTCAGGAGCGTCTTAAAAGAAAGACTTGCATTTATATAGCACCTTTCACGGAACAGTTGGTGGTCGGCCTGCGTGGGATCTCCCGATCGATGTGCAGCCACGTCCCCATGCAGCTTAGGGGGAACATTGGTCATGACATTCCCAATCATTGGATGGTGGGCCAATGTGGCTTTGAAGAACCGTCTCCATTTCACTCCCAGGAACTTCTGTTACCTGTCTTTAGCCTCCAGGTTCAGCCTGCAAGTCTGGTGTAGTTCCCAGCTTGGCCTTCAGACTAGGTATGTCGGCATTCTTCAGTTCCCAGCTCGGTCCCCTTCCTGCCACATTAGCCAAATCTAGAGTTCAACCACACCACCCCACCCCCTCAGTCAGCCAAACCTAGCGCCACCACTGGCCTAGGATACTAGGCCATCAAGCACAGAACACATTTTAAAGGTCTGCTTCTTTTGTCGGAGAATTCTGGCTGAGCTGTATTCCTGAAACTCAAGCATAGTGCAGAATGGACATTCTTCTTCTCCTTCTTAGGCAGTCCCTCGGAACCGAGGATGACTTGCTTCCACATTAAAAATGAGTTCTCAGGTGACTGATGAGTCCAATGCGGGACCTACAGTCTCTGTCACAGGTGGGGCAGACGGTGGTTGAAGGGGCGGGTGGGTGGGGTCCTTGCGCTGCCTGAGTTTGGCTTCTGCTTGCTCACGGCTAAGAAACTGGAGGTGTTCGGCACCTTCCCGGATGCTTCTCCTCCACTTTGTGCAGTCTTGGGCCAGGGATTCCCAGGTGTCGGTGGGGATGTTACATTTTTTCAAAGGAGGCTTTCAGGGTATCCTTGACGAGTTTCCTCTGCCCACCTGGGGCTCTCTTGCCGTGCCGGAGCTCAGAGTAGAGCACTTGTTTTGGGAGTCTCGTATCGGGCATGCGGACAATGTTACCCATCCATCGGAGCTGATTGAGCGTGGTCAAGGCTTTGATGCTGGGGATGTTGGCCTGAGCAAGAACACCGACATTGGTGCGCCTATCCTGCCAATGGATTTGAAGGATCTTGTGGAGGCAGCTTTGGTGGTACCTCTCCAGTGCTTTGAGGTGCCTGCTGTACATGGTCCATGTCTCGGAGGCATACAGCAGGACGGGTATCACTGCTGCTCTGTAGACCATGAGCTTAGTGCTGGGTTTGAGGTCCTGGTCTTCAAACACTCTCTTCCTCAGGCAACCGAAGGCTGCACTGGCACACTGAAGGCAGTGTTGGACTTAGTCGTCGACGTCTGCCCTTGTTGACAGTAGGCTCCCAAGGTATGGAAAGTGGTCCACATTGTCCAAGGCCTTGTCGTGCATTTTGATAATCCAGGGGCAGTACTGTGTGACGGGGGCAGGTTGGTAGAGGACCTTTGTCTTACGGATGTTTAGTGTAAGGCCCATGCTCTCGTACGCTTTGGTGAAGGTGTTGACAATGGTTTGGAGTTCGACCTCCGAGTGAGCGCAGACGCAAGCATCGTCTGCATACTGTAATTCGACGACAGAGGATGGAACGACCTTGGATCTGGACTGGAGGCGACAGAGGTTGAACAGTTTCCCCGTTTGTTCTGTAAATTAGCTCCACGCCAGCGGGGAGCTTACTGAGGGTGAGATGGAGCATTGCAGCAAGGAAGATCGAGAAGAGCATTGGTGTGAGGACACAGCCTTGCTTGACCCCGGTTCGGACGTGAATTGGGTCGGTGGAACTGTTGGTCAGGATCACGGCTTGCATGTCGTTGTGAAGCAGGCGGAGGATGGTGAGAAACTTCTGAGAGCAGCCGAATTTGAGAAGTACACTCCACAATCCCTCACGGTTGACAGTGTCGAAGGTCTTTGTGAGATCAAAGAAGGCCATGTACAGTGGTTGGTGCTGTTCCCTGCATTTCCCTTGTAATTGGCGTGCGGTGAAGATCATGTCCATTGTGCCCCTTAGTGGGCAGAATCCGCATTGCGACGCTGGGAGGAGCTCTTCGGCCACTGGGAGAAGGCGATTGAGGAGGATTCTTGTGATGACTTTCCCTGTGGCAGACAGCAGGGAAACTCCTCTGTAATTGCCGCAATCGGACTGGTCATCTTTCTTGAAGGTGGTCACAATTACGGCGTCAGAGATCCCCTGGCATGCTCTCCTCCTTCGAGATAAGAGAAATGAGTTCATGAATTCGCGCCAGTTGTACTTCTCCGCCATGCTTTAGTGCCTCGGCGGGGATTCCATCTACTCCAGAGGCCTTGTTGTTCTTCAGTTGTCAGATAGCCTTTTCACCCTCATGCAGAATGGACAGCACTGCAGCAAACTCCATTCATTGCTGCATTACTCTCTTTACTTCCACGCCTAATCATTTTTTTCTGCCAATTTTCTCCCTACCTCTTCTCCTCAAAGCAATAAATGCCTTGCTGGCTTATGGGTGCAGAGTGCTGGTGTCCTTTGTGCTTATCCAAGTGTTTATTCCTAAACAGAGTATTTCCCCAAACATTTTCAGCAGGGTGGCTGGACAGCAATAAGGAGCAGGAACCCTACACCATTTTCTTCTTCCTGATCCAGGAGCACTGCCACCAATTAGCCAGGCTAAGATTAGCTAACTCAACACAGACCAGCATGAGTCACGTGTTATTGGTGGTCTGACATTGTCTCACGCGCACATGCAAATCTCGTAAAAAAGATAATTTATTTGGACAATATACCCCTTTAAGTAGAGGAGAAATTCAAGTTCAATAGTTTTGAGAAATGGGTGTGCCTAATTGGATAATTAAAATTAACCACTGTAAATACCTTCCAAAAGAAGTACTACTTTGGTATTCGGGTAACCGTATGCCACCGAGTAAATCCACACAAATCCTTGGAAACTATATCTGTCAAAGCTGTATCATTGTACTGTAATGAGGATTATTAAGTCACTCTCTTGTGTAGCCATTTCAGTAGGTAATTGTCAAACAAATGAAGGTAGCAATTTTAATAATGATTAATATAATATTTACATCCTATCATTTGAATACAACACCATTTAATTATTTTTGTTTGAATTTGCATCTGTTTATGCACAACAGCAATTTTACAAAAAAATGAACCTACTGCTGTTTGAATAGCATTAAGACTATTGTAACTAATCCAATGTGTTTTCAACATCTTAGAATAAACATGTGAAACTAATCACAGCGACATTTCTCAAACAGGATTAATAACGGTTAAGTCATACTTTCCTTGGTGAGGCTTCTTACAGTCTAAAAGGATTTACACAATAGCCAAGGCTTGCAATTAGGATGCCATTTAGTAATCTGGTACACAAGTTCAAACTGCAAGAGGACACATGAATCCAGGTAATCCAGTGCTAATTGGTCACTGTATCCTTTTTCATATTCCAGTTAAAAAGTCCCTTTTATATATCAAAATGTATGAACTGTCAAGTACCCAAATCTCCTTCAAAAGCAGAACAATACTAGATTCAGCGTTTTGAAACTTGCTGGAAAGTGGATTGCTACACTGATTTTTTAAAATAACCAGAGATTTTTTTTAATATAGTATCTCTACATGATGTCAGCAGGGCTCCATGCTGATTTCCCACTTGCTCTTCTTGCTCAGAGTTGCAAATTATCATTCAGTTCAGATGGGTTTCATCCGTTTAGCAGGTATCCTAAGTGCTGACAAGTTCAGACGCACTGATTCATGGTAATTGAGCTGCCTCATGCCAATACACTCTAATCTATTTTTTTTTAAACTTTGCTCTGTTTACAGTTAGAGAATATTGCTCTAATTGTTGTACTAAAAATGTTTGGAGTAAAGAGAAAGTAATTGGCTAGTATTTACTGTAAAATAATTACCATCCTTCCTATTCTCAGTTCCTCCCATATTCTCATTTGCTATTTATATACTGTAGTAGTAAGTCATATATAGGCACAAGAGCACACGCAAAAGGCTATTCTGGATCTCCACAGCTATAATACATAATGAGTTTACAGATTGTGAGAAAAGTAAAACAATAATGAAAGAAATATCAGCTTCAGTTATTAACTATTTACCCTCAGTATGCTTTTTCACAACGAGGTTTTTACTTGGTACAAATAGAATCATTATAAAATACAACAAGAAACAGCAACAGGATAAGAATACATATAATCAATTACCACTGAATTTTAGGAGACTTGTGACCTTTGTCATCACTAATATCGGAAAAAGCCTTTACAGTAAGGATACTTAAAAACAGATTCCAATTTGCAATATTTCTCCCTTCCCCCCACCAGAAAAAAAAGTGCTCACTCATCTGTAGTATTGTATTGTTCCACAGATATGTCTCTGCAGTTTTCTAGTATCTCACCCAAATGGCCAATCTTCATATGTGAAGATGGATTGTGTCACTAAAGGTATTTGACCCATGGAGGGCATCTTAGTTGAGTGTGATTCTGTTCTCCTCACCTGTTAGCCAAGGATGCACTTTCCAGCAGGGGTCAAGAGTCAGCAATCAGGAAGTCAAGCTAATTTCTATCACTTGCCTAGCCCTAGCGCCTTGAGACCAAGTGTAGCACTCCTATTCCCATCACAGTTGCAATGAGTTATCTCAGCATACACATGGAATAAACCCTGGGACCTTCCTAGCCTGTATTGTTCAGCACATTTACCCACTGAGCCTTTGAGGTGCTCAAATATTTTTTAAAAATTTTACATCTCACTATCTTCTCTGATCTTAAAGGGGAACTCCCACATCCCCTCCATTGCTAAAGCTGCTTTCAAGAAGTTTTTTCCCCTTTGTGTAAAACAATTATTTTTACAAATCTTAACTTTTTAAATCTGTCCAAGATTTGAATACTGTTACAATAAATGGGAAGCCTATTCGAGCACCTCTCATACACTCCTGGACAGGACGCAAGAAAAAGTTCAACTTCTCCAACCTCTCGATTTTTGTCATGGCATTTTTCTTATTGATAGTGCTCACTGCACCTCTGAACTTTGGTCTTGTGTTTTTGTTTCTGAGCACACCAAATATACTTTCCTACAGAATGTTCTGCCCTTCCATTGAAAACAAGGCTCACAGTCCCCTACTCTATCTTTCCTAGAACCTCAAAACTGAGGAACTCTTCAACATCTGCCATCTCAATTTCTCTGCTCCCCTCGCTCACGCCAACCTACCTCCCTCTGAACTTGCAGCACTCCATTCTCTCAGATCCAACCCCAACATTGTCATTAAACCTGCTGACAAGGGTGCTGTTTGGCAAACCGACCTCTACCTAGCGGAGGCTGAACGCCATCTCTCCGACACCTCCTCCTACCTCCCCCTGGACCATGACCCCACTATCGAACGTTAAGCCATCGTTTCCAAGACCATCACTGACCTCATCTCCTCTGGAGATCTTCCCTCGATGGTCGCCAACCTCATAGTTCCCCAAACCGGCACAGCCCGCTTCTACCTCCTTCCCAAGATCCACAAACAAGACTGCACTGGTAAGCCTGACATCGGTTGTGGGGAAAATGCTAGAGTCTATTATAAAAGATGTAATAGCAGAGCACTTGGAAAGCAGTGACAGGATCGGACAAAGTCAACATGAATTTACAAAAGGTAAATTATGCTTGACTAGTCTACTGGAATTTTTTTGAGGATGTAACTGGTAAAATAGATAAGGGAGAACCAGTGGATGTGGTGTATTTGGACTTTCAGAAGACTTTCATTAAGGTCCCGCATAAGAGATTAGCGTGCAAAATTAAGGCACATGGGATTGGGGGCAAGGTATTGACTTGGATAGAGAACTGGTTGGCGGACAGAAAGCAAAGAGTTGGAATAAACGGGTCATTTTCTGAGTGGCAGGCAGTGACTAGTGGGGTACCGCAAGGATCGGTCCTAGGACCCCAGCTGTTCACAATATATATTAATGATCTGGACGAGGGAATTGGATGTAATATCTCCAAATTTGCAGACGACACAAAGCTGGGTGGGAGGGTAAGCTGTGAGGAGGATGTTGTGAAACTCCAGTACGATTTGGACAGGTTGGGTGATTGGGCAGAAACATGGCAAATGCACTGTAATGTGGATAAATGTGAGGTTATCCACTTTGGTGGCAAAAACAGGAAGGCAGATTATTATTTGAATGGCAATAGATTGGGAGAAGGGGAAGTGCAAAGAGACCTGGGTGTCCTTGTGAACCAGTCGCTGAAGGTAAGCATGCAGGTGCAGCAGGCAGTTAAGAAGGCAAATGGTATGTTGGCCTTCGTAGCAAGAGGGTTTGAGTACAGGAACAAGGATGTCTTGCTGCAGTTGTACAGGGCCTTGGTGAGACCGCACCTTGAGTATTGTGTGCAGTTTTGGTCACCTTGCCTGAGGAAAGACGTTCTTGCCATGGAGGGAGTGCAGCGAAGATTCACCAGGCTGATACCTGGGATGGCAGGAATGACGTATGAGGAGAGATTTTGTCGATTGGGCTTATACTCACTGGAGTTTAGAAGATTGAGAGGGGATCGCATCGAAACCTATAAAATTGTGTCAGGTCTGGACAGACTAGATGCAGGAAGGATGTTTCTGATGGCCAGGGAGTCCAGAACCAGGGGTCATAGTCTAAGGATAAGGGGTAAGCCATTTAGGACTGAAATGAGGAGGAATTTCTTCACCCAGAGAGTGGTGAACCTGTGGAATTCTCTGCCACAGAGGGCGGTGGAGGCCAGTTCATTAAATATATTCAAGAAAGAGTTGGATATATTTCTTGAGGCTAAAGGGATCAAGGGATATGGGGAAAAGGCAGGGACAGGGTACTGAATTTGGATGATCAGCCATGATCACGTTGAATGGCGGAGCAGACTCGAAGGGCTGAATGGCCTACTCCTGCTCCTATCTTCTATGTTTTTATGACCCATCGTTTCAGCCTGTTCTTGCCCCACAGAGCTTCTCTCTTCCTAGCTCGACTCTATTCTTTCTCCATTGTCCAGTCTCTTCCCACCTACATCCGTGACTCTTCCAACACCCTCCGCCACTAACAGTTTCCAGGTCCCAACCGTCTCCTTTTCATTATGGATGTCCAATCCCTCTACACCTCCATCCCCCACCAGGATGGCCTGAGGACGCTTTGCTTCTTCCTTGAACAGAGGCCCAACTAGTCCCCAACCAACACCACCCTCCTTCGCCTGGCTGAACTTGTTCTTACATTGAACACTTCTTCTTAGGCAGTCCCTCGGAACCGAGGATGACTTGCTTCCACATTAAAAATGAGTTCTCAGGTGACTGATGAGTCCAATGCGGGACCTACAGTCTCTGTCACAGGTGGGGCAGACGGTGGTTGAAGGGGCGGGTGGGTGGGGTGCTTGGGTTGACGTGCACTCCTTGCGCTGCCTGAGTTTGGCTTCCGCTTGCTCACGGCTAAGAAACTGGAGGTGTTCGGCACCTTCCCGGATGCTTCTCCTCCACTTTGTGCGGTCTTGGGCCAGAGATTCCCAGGTGTCGATGGGGATGTTACACTTTTTCAAGGAGGCTTTCAGGGTGTCCTTGAAGCGTTTCCTCTGCCCACCTGGGGCTCTCTTGCCGTGCCGGAGCTCCGAGTAGAGCGCTTGTTTTGGGAGTCTTGTATCGGGCATGCGGACAATGTGACCCGTCCATCGGAGTTGATTGAGCGCGGTCAAAGCTTCGATGCTGGGGATGTTGGCCTGAGCAAGAACACGGATGTTGGTGCGCCTATCCTGCCAATCAATTTGCAGGATTTGCGGAGGCAGCATTGGTGGTACCTCTCCAGTGCTTTGAGGTGCCTGCTGTACATGGTCCATGTCTCTGAGGCATACAGCAGGACGGGTATCACTGCTGCTCTGTAGACCATGAGCTTAGTGCCGGGTTTGAGTCCTGGTCTTCAAACACTCTCTTCCTCAGGCCACCGAAGGCTGCACTGGCACACTGAAGGCGGTGTTGGACTTCGTCGTCGACATCTGCCCTTGTTGACAGTATGCTCCCAAGGTATGAAAAGTGGTCCACGTTGTCCAAGGCCTTGTCATGGATTTTGATAATCGGGGGGCAGTATTGTGTGGCGGGGGCAGGTTGGTAGAGGACCTTTGTCTTACAGATGTTTAGTGTAAGGCCTATGCTCTCATACGCTTCGGTGAAGGTGTTGACGATGGTTTAGAGTTCGACCTCCGAGTGAGCACAGATGCAAGCGTCGTCTGCATGCTGTAATTCGATGACAGAGGATGGAACGACCTTGGATCTGGACTGGAGGCGATGGAGGTTGAACAGTTTCCCGTTTGTTTTGTAAATTAGCTCCACTCCGGTGGGGAGCTTACGGAGGGCGAGATGGAGCATTGCAGCAAGGAAGATCGAGAAGAGCGTTGGTGCGATGACACAGCCTTGTTTGACCCTGGTTCGTACGTGAATTGCGTCTGTGGTGGAACCATTGGTCAGGATCACGGCTTGCATGTCGTCGTGAAGCAAGCAGAAGATGGTGACAAACTTTTGAGGGCAGCCGAATTTGAGGAGGACACTCCATAATCCCTCACGGTTGACAGTGTCGAAGGCTTTTGTGAGATCAAAGAAGACCGTGTACAGCGGTTGGTGCTGTTCCCTGCATTTCTCTTGTAATTGACGTGCAAAGATGTGCGGTGTTACATTGAACAACTTCTCCTTTGACTCCACTCACTTCCTCCAAATTAAAAGTGTTTCTTTGGGAACCCGCATGGGTCCTCGCTATGCCTGCCTTTTCGTGGGATATGTGGAACATTCTTTGTTCCAGTACTACTCAGGTCCCCTCCCTCACCTCTTTTTCTGGTACATTGATGACTATCGGTGCCATTTCCTGCTCTCATCCTGAACTAGAAAATTTCATTCACTTTGCTTCCAATTTCCACCCTTCCCTCACCTTCACATGGTCCATCTCTGACTCTTCCCATCCTTTCCTTGACTTCTCTGTCTCAATCTCTGGGGATAGGCTATTGACAAAACATTCACCATAAGCCCACTGACTCCCACAGCTACCTGAACTACACTTTCTCCCACCCCGCTTCCTGCAAAGACACTATTCCATTCTCCCAGTTTCTCCGTCTCCGCCACATCTGTTCGGACGATGCCACCTTCCATTCTAGTGCATCCAATATGTCTTCCTTTTTCCTCAACCGAGGATTCTCCTCTACCGTGGTTGACACGGCCCTTGACCGCGTCCATTCTATTTCCCGCACTTCTGCTCTCACCCCTTCCCCTCCCTCCTAGAACCACGATAGGGTTCCCCTTGTCCTCACCTTTCACCCCACCAGCCTCCACATTCAACGAATCAGCCTCTGCCATTTCCGTCACCTCCAACATGATCCCACCACCAAACGCATCGCCCCCTCCCCTCCCAGCATTCCGAAGGGACCCCCTCCCTCCGCGACACCCTGGTCCACTCCTCTATCACCTCCAACACCCCTTCCCCTGGCACCTTCACATGCAAGCGCAGGAGATGCAACACATGCCCTTTTACCTCCTCCCTTCCCACTGTCCAGGGCTCCAAACACTCCTTCCAGGTGAAACAGCAATTTACTTGTACTTCTTGTAATTTAGTATACTGTATTCACTGCTCACGATGTGGTCTCCTCTGCATTGGGGAGACCAAACACAGATTGGGTGACCGCTTTGTGGAACACCTCTGTTCAGTCCGTAAGGGTGACCCCGAACTTCCGGTCGCCTGTCACTTTAATTCTCCGCTCCATTCCCACTCAGACCTCAGTGTCCTCGGCCTCTTACACTGTTCCAATGAAGCTCAATGTAAGCTCGAGGAACAGCACCTCATCTTTCGATTAGGCACTTTACAGCCTTCTGGACTCAACATCGAGTTCAACAATTTCAGACCATAACCTCTGCCCCTACCTATTTATTCATTTTTTTCCCTCTCTCTCACATGGCAGTTGTCGATCATTCTGCCATTGCCATTTACACTTCATCTAGAGTCATCTTTTGTTTCTTAACTTGTCCCATTACCATCTCCTTTTGCCTTGCACCATCATCCCTTTTGTCTCTTAATCTCTCCTGCCTTCCATCCTATCACAGACCTTCCCTTGTGTTCTTTCCTCCCCTCCCCCCCTTCCCTGCCCCTACACTTGCTTAAAAACCTGTTCCATCTCCAACTTTTTCCAGTTCTGACGAAGGGTCATCAACCTGAAACGTTAACTCTGTTTCTCCCTCCACAGATGCTGCCTGACCCGCTGAGTATTTCAAGCATTTTCTGTTTTTATTTCAGATTTCCAGCATCCGCAGTATTTTGCTTTTGAACTCTTCCTCCTTCAACTTCAGACTTTTAAAGCCAAAGTCTGGCATCACCCACAAGTAATTCTTAATTTAACTTGTACTCTCGGTTACTCTTTTCAACTTTGGTGGCAGCCTGCATTGTCACCTTGGCCCTTCATGTTAGGATTCTCAGTATATATAAAACCTGTTGCTCCTATTATTCCACGCTGCTAGTACATAAACATTAGTCGGTGAATTGCAAAGTTAATATGAAACCAAAGTAAGAATGATTTCAGAGACCATCTTTGCAAATAATTGATGTATAAAAAATGCCCTATAATAATTTATGCTGCTACAAGTACAATGCATCAACTTTATAACTGTAATCAATACGTTGCTTTTCATGACTTCAGACAATATTTCCGCGGATTGACTGGCTGGGTCCAAGTGAGCATAAACACAATTCAAACGTGGTCAGCACCACGGAATTTTGTTTCAGTAGTAACATTTCTGTGATCAGTTCTCACTTCCTGCTGTTATCACAGTAGCTTATTAACAATTCCAACACCCTCAGAGAAAGTATCTTGATTCTGAACTCCAAATGCATAACTGTGGCATGAACATTCACTGCTGCTCACCTAACACAATTAAGTCGACAGGCTATCTATCGTGTGCGACATTCCTGTTGCTGACCATGTACAAACTATCTAAGTGCAGTCAACGTGGTTTGGATTGGTATAACTTTTATCTACAAAGGAACTTAAAAAGCGAACGTTTTACTAGCACGATATGTAGACCATCGAGCACATGAAACGAATCAGACGCGCAACTTTTCACCGTTAAAATTAGCCTTATTTCTCCTAGTTCTCAATGTTGGCGATTATTACCGAAGGTTTCTCTCTAGACGCGATATGTCGGTCTGAAGACGAATCAAATCGCGGCAACTGTCTTAAATATAAGTTGTCTTTTTTTAATTTACTCGGCTGATTCTGTGTCGTCGTCCCCTCCCCTCCCCTCCTCGTTTGAGATGAATACATTTCTAAATTCGGTGACAAACGGGATAAATCTGCATCCGTTCCAACCTGAGAGAGAGGGCGAGGCAGGAGATAAAAGGGGTCATGAGCTCAACTGTCTCCGGGGAGAAATGTTACATCAAACCAACGGGAACTTACACTCAAGAGAATGGGAGCCAACCCCGTCTTATAAAAAGAAATGGTACAATCACAAACGTATCGAATATGTTTTTCTGCCGTCATCTAAACTACAAACACACCGTAACCAGATCCAAGCGCAGACAATATTTCCATAGTCCATGACATAAAAATCTCTGCATTTTAATCCATTTCTAATTAATCCGCAAACAGTGCTGATTACATCCGTACTTGACACTCACTCAAAATCGTTTACACACGACTACCGTTAACGCACATTAATTTATCTGTTGGAACGTATACAGTAGATTAATTTAATAGACAGCAAAGACATACAAACCAATGCTAACATTAACGATACATGACATTAACAACGAATCATTTCTAAACTACACTAACGCCATTAAGATCAGAACTTGTTCTATTAATACACACAAAGGTAATATATAGTGCAATCTGCTGACCTGTTAATGCAAATATAACGTCAAAGCTGAAATATGATAGAAGATAAACTATTAAAAGTACAGACTCTTCAAAAAGATTTGCGTAGCTCGGTGCAATTTAACCAGCATTTCGCACCACGTCCAAACCTCAGCTCTTCCTGTCCCCTTCGATGTTTTACAAAGACCACACATTCCAACCTCTTCACTGTGTTTCCTTTACTACACAACGTAATACACAATTGTGCACTACACACGCTCTCTAGATTTCGCAGCCGACCACTGGGTTATGGAATTACTCGTCGTGATCGCGAGTCGCCCTTTTCTGAAGGTCTGTACACATGTATATATAATAATAATAATGTATACGAGGGTTGTTTTCCCTCTGCCTCCCTGACCGTGCCCATACTTAACCCGCTGGTGTCAGCTGCAGTTGCTCCTATCGTCCTGTTCTGAATTCACCACACAATCAGGCAAACGTTCCAATCTATTGTCCTTTGCCCACTCCGCGTTCTTACCCGACCGACTCAACGTTCCAAAGTACTCCGAACAATGCAGCCCGCGAGCCCAGGCATTCACACGCACACTGCCCATGCGCGCGCGGGGCTTTCCGTCGGAGGGAGGGAGGAAGCCGACACACACTGCTGGCGCTACCACTGCACCAAGGGTGGGGGGGAGGAAACCACTAAAAAAAAATCAAAAAATTGAACTGTTCCATTTATCCTTATAGCAAGTATTAGATTTTGCATTATTAGATATGTAGATACGCTCAAAATAATCTCTGTTGGTGTGAGAGTGCATTTTACTGCTTCTTTGAGATGATCACACATACCCCACCATCTCCCCATGGAAGTGCAGGGATGGGCGATGCTTGTGGTTTTGCTACAGTTGCAGCAGCGAGGCAGCATTTGTTTGCAGCGGCTCTGATGGTTGGAAATCGGCCTTTTGTCTGCTCATAAGCCGCTGTGTGCGTGTTTTTTTTTTACTTAGTTGTTGAAGTGAAGCATGGCTCCTCCCAAGAAAGGAGATCTGACAGCCGAGGAGAGTGAATTATTGCAAGTCATTTCTGAAGGTAATGTCGACTGGCAGCGGGCCGCTCTTTTTTTTCCCCAGAAGATGTGTTTGGTGCGAGACTTGCTGTTGCAAAATAAAATGGACTGTCACAGATTTCTTTTTAAATCGAGCAATAAGGTGAATGATTAGGGCAGTAACTAAAATGGGGTGTGACGGCTAACTTTCAAATTAAAGGAAAAGGGGCCCAACAGGATGGATCAATGAACACTGTGTACATTTAACTGAATATTTCATTCACATTAGGGTGGGCATTAAATAATAAAACTATCGGTCAGCTACTTCAACAAATTACCACTCTTTGAATGATGGAGATGCAATGTTCCAGCACTTTCTATGGTCAGATTCACAGCACGTATAACCTACTTCTTGAGATTGTGGGCTCAATTTATATAATATAATTAAATTATATATATTTTATGGTATATGTAAGGGTTCTGGTGAGTAAATTTATTGCTCTAATGGTCCGCCGTATCCTTCTGGAGTAGTTGTTGCGTTGGGTGTTGATGTAGGCCACGCTACATTGTTTTTTAGTGTGTGCAAGTAATGTTTTACCGCCGTCATGAAGTTTTCACGTGTTTGGACAGCAGTGTTAGTAGCGTTAGATAATTTCATGACTGAAGTGTATTTGCTGGCGTGTCACACATACCCAGCCCTTCTGTTACAGATAAATGAGAATGTGGTATAATTGCATACAGTACATTTAATTTGGAAAATCTAGTTTAGCTTTTTTCAAGGAATGAGTACATGATATTGTGCCTGGTGGTCAGGTATGCAAACACCTGCTCATATATTCAGGGTTTGTTGCTGTCACCAATAACTGTGATATTGTACATTTAAAATAAGGGAATGGTGGACATGTTGAATAAATACTTTGCGTCAGTATTTATAGTAGAGGAAGGGGATAGTATGTCAGACATCCCAAGGAAACTAATATTGAATCAGGAACAGGGAGTCGCCAAAATTAACGTAAGCAAAATAATAGTAATGAAGAAAATAATGACACTAAAGAGTGACAAATTCCCAGGACCAGATGGTTTCCATGGCAGGGTTTTAAAGGAAGTAAGTGAGAACATTGCAGATGCCCTAACTAGGATATATTGGCCTTGGAGGGAGTGCAGCGTAGGTTTACCAGAATGATATCTGGACTCCAAGGGTTAAATTACGAGGAGAGATTACACAAACTATGATTGTATTCCCTGGAATTTAGATGGTTAAGGGGTGATTTGATCAAAGTTTTCAAGGAGAACTGATAGGGTCGATGGAGAGAAACTATTTCTGTTGGTTGGGGAGTCCAGGATTAGGGGGCATAATCTCAAAATTAGAGCCAGGGCTTTCAAGAGTCAAGTTAGGAAACACTTCTACACACAAAGGATGGTAGAAGTTTGGAACTCTCTTCTGTAAAATGACATTTGATGGCTAGGTCAATTAATTTTAAATCTGAGATTGATAGATTTTTGTTAACCAAAGGTATTAATGGATATGGGGCAAAGTTAAGTATATGGAGTTAGGTCACAGATCAGCTATGATCTCACTGAATGGCAGGACAGGCTCAAGGGGCTAAATGGCCTACTCCTATGTTCCTTGACTGGGTTGCAGAGAGGCAAGCAGTCATTGCTGCTGCTACACACTTCTAACTGGGACTATAATGGTGTTTTATATTGCATTGTGTTTGTCACCATGGCATTCAGGAGGAGTTCCGAGTACTCCCAAGATCCAAAAACTTATGCTTGTCAATTGTCAGATGACCAGTTCGTAGTGACTATCCTCATTGGGGTGTAGTGAGGTAAGAGGGAACTCTTTGTGGTCAAGTTGGTTTTAAGTAAACCTGCCTGATAGGCAATTAGAACTAAGTCAGTTCTCTGGCAGATTTGGTGATCCAATACCTGAGCCAGGCAGGTCTGTAGTACTGCAGGGTTTCTTTGGGTGATTGACCAGCCAGCCTGGTTCATTGGGACCTGGAAGAGTAGACTGCCACTGGGGCCAGGATTTCTTTTTTTTATTCATTCACGGGATGTGGGCGTTGCTGGCAAGGCCAGCATTCACTGCCCATCCATAGTTGCGTTTGAGAAGGTGGCTAGCCGCCGCCTTGAACTGCTGAAGTCCGTGTGGTGTTAGGTAGGGAGTTCCAGGATTTCGATCCAGCGACGATTAAGGAACGACGATATATGTCCAAGTCAGGATGGTGTGTAACTTGGAGGTGGTGGTGTTCCCATGTGCCTGCTGCCCTTGTGCTTCTAGGTGGTTGTGATTGTGGTTGCGAGTTTGGGAGGTGCTGTCAAAACTTGTCACTAACCCTGCAAGCCAATGCCCTAAGAAGTAGACTCCTACTTGGATCAGCAGTGGGATGTGTACCAGTGTTTTGCACTAATAAGTGATTTGGTTTTAGTGGCTCAAACTACAGTAGTAGTCCTCCAGACACTAGGTTCTTGTTGATGTGGTTATAAGTTCTCTACACATAGGAACATGGGAGAGACTTCACACCAGGCAAATGAAATCCAGATCTTGTGTCTACAGGCATTTCCTATCAACATTTCTGTTATAAATTCCTGTGTAAACTTGTCACGCTGTGATTACACCCTCCTACCAGTGGAGGTGCTGTAGTGTCACCATTTACAGGGTGTAATTACAGCATGACTAGTTTACACAGGTCGTTTCCATTTATAAATGTGCGTGTAGGAGTTTATAGTAGAATTATGTAATTAGGGATAGAATGTATTACATTAAAATGGGAACTGAATTATGCTTTCACACCCATATCCAGTAATCTCCGGCCTTTAGCTTTCCTTCACCTGAAGGCTATGTTTGTGTGCAATGTCACAGGAGATCAACTGATGTTTTCTTATTCATAGGAGCTGCCTGAGCAGTGGAACTTAATTTCTTTTTTAACTTTCTGCAGGAAACGTTCAGGAGGCTGGAAGGTTGCTGGGCAGTAAAAATGTCCGTGTCAACTGTTTGGATCAGGTAAGACCAATTAAAGCAAATTTTAGCTTTAGTTGATAATACAAGAGTATTTTCATGTTCCTTCACTTGGCATCTGTTTTTTCAGAATTGTATCTCATTTGGGGGAGTTGTCCACTTCCACTTATATTTCATATATATGGGTGAAATGTATATGTGAGAAGTTTATTTTACACTATATATACTATATTTCAATGTTTATGTTGTCTCATTTGAATATACATATTGTATGTAGGCGCCTATACGTTCATTGCTGATTTTTGTCAGCGATACCACTATGCCAAAGTCAGAAGGTCATGTATTCAAGTCCCCCTACAGAGTCTTGAGCACATAATCCAGGCTGACATTGTACTCAGTGCAGAGGGAGTGCTGCACTGTTGAAGACGCTATCTTCCGGATGAAACGTTAAACCGAGGTCCCATCCACCTACAGGTGGATTTCCATTATTTGCCACTGAAACAGATTATCTGGTCATTTATCTTATTGCTGTTTGTGCGACCTGGCAGGCCACAAACTGGCTACCACATTTCCCTCCATTATAACGTCAACTACACTTTAAAATACATCCTTGGCTGTAAAGCACTTTAGGACATCCTCAGGATATGGACGTGCTATATAATTTTTGTTTTGCTTTTCTTTTCCATCAGAAAAAAATATTCAAAGGGACAAGCAGGTGTCATAGTTCAGGATTCTGTGACCATTTTTTCCCACAAACGGGATGGAGGCATGAGCTCTCTTAGGCAAGCTTCTATTCAAAATGCTTTCTAACAGTGTACAGTTCTTCTAGACAGTGCCGTGCTGAGTTGTCAATCCAGCGGCAGTCAAAAGATTTTTCCAGTGTGAGATGGGAAGTCAGTTCTCTTGGGAACCAAATTAGCACCTTGGTGTTGACAAATTTTGCTAGTCTCTGCAGAAGGGCTTTTTAAAATACTGACAGACCTGTAGTCAGTAAACCAACAGAAAGGCTGCCATCGGAGTCAAGGCAGCAGAAGGGCTGTGGGGGAGAAATAACCTCTGCGCTGGCAGTAGGATAGCAGAGAAAATCTGTCTTTCTATGCTGAGTGAATACGTCAGCTGGGCTAATCTAGTTGTGTGTCGGTATGCAAACAGAAGTTGAACTGATTGTACCTAGTGACTTTCATTATACTCTGTATGTCTTTACCTACTGTGGAATAAAGCAAATTGAATCAAACAACAATGGAGAGTAGGAGCAGTGAGAAATAGAAGATGGTATAAATTCAGACGAGCAGCATAAAGCTGGACAGATGCACTAGATTGTGAAAGAATAATGGAGATGGAAAGCCTTGACGTGAGCTAGTTGTAAAAATAAAATCCTCATTGTCTGTCTGAGTCCACGATTTCTAACACTTTTCTATGACAAGAACACAAATTCAGATCAATCAACCTCAGCCCGTACTAATATAGCATACATAAATGTAAGAGATTATAGAAGAACAAACTTCAAGCTAAATATAATAGAGTAATGAACAACAAGCATCATTCATTAGATGGTTTAACAAAGGTGAATGTTAAGTGATAAATTGTTTTGAGGCAAAATAGAAGCAGGAATGAACCTGTTAAAGTGAAGGGGGCAAAAACAAAGGAAAGTCCATACCAAAGGAAACAACCAAGGGCTGGGACAAAGGCAAGCGGTCAATCAAGAAAAATGTTTCTTGAATATTGGGTTATTTTGTGTGGTTAACTTTGGTTTCCTACATTGCAGCAGTGACTACACTTCAAAAAGCACTTCATTGGCTGTAAAGTGCTTTGGGACGTCCAATGGTTGTGAAAGGTGCTATAGAAATGCAAGTATTTATTGGCTAGACATCACATCAGATAGATTAGAAAACAGATTTGTCTTGTAACAATGTTAGAAAGAAAAAAGAAGGAAATAACTTGCATTAATATAGTGCCTTTCACAACCTCAGGATGTCCCAAAGCACTTTACAGCCAGCCAATGAAGTGCTTTTGAAGTGTAGTCACTGTTGTAATGTAGGCAATGAGGCCGCCAATCTGCGCACAGCAAGGTCCTACAAACAGCAATGAGATAATGACCAGTTAATGATCTGCTTTTGTTATGGTGGTTGAGGGATAAGTATTGGCCAGGACACTGAGAAGAACTCCCCCACTCCTCTTCAAAATAGTGCCGTGGGATCTTTTACGTCCATCTAAGATAGCAGATGAAACCTCAGTTTAACATCTCATCTGAAAGACAGGACTTCCAACAGCGCACCACTCCCTCAGTACTGCACTCAAGTGTCAGCCTAAATTACGCGCTCAAGTCCCGGGAGTGGGATTTGAACCCACAAACTTCGAATTGAGTGAGAATGCTACCACTGACACACCTGAGAGAGAAGGTAGGAGAGATTTACTTACGCAAAAGGTTTATGTGGCAAAGCACTGCATGCACCAGGGAGTGTTCAAGGCAGAGACTCTTGCATTTTTTTAAGGGAAAAACTGGATAAATATTTGAATCAGATGATACAGGGCAGACAGCAAGGCTGTGGAATTTGTTTTTGATTGTTCTAGCAAAGAGTCAACATAGACTTGATGGGCTGTATAGGTGCCTCCTGTGCTGAAAATGTTTGTTATTTTTAATTACACTGGTCACATTCATGGTAAAAGCCACCATTATGTGCTCTATTTTTCCATTTAAATCTACTCTCTAGCAGACAAGATATGTTTAACAGTAATATTATAGAAATACAGCATTGTCGAAGCAAAGCAAGTATTAGCAAAAGAAGCAGCCTGTTACATAACCAAGGTGCAAACAAGATACACTCCCATTTGAAATCCTGCAGAAATAGCTGTCAGGAGCCTGGAAACATCTGTTTGTGTTCTCGATTCTGACAATGAGGAGGAAAAAGCTGTATAAGAAAGAAGGAAAGACTTGCATTTATAAAGTGCCTTTCATGACCACCGGATGTCCCAAAGTGCTTTACAGCCATTGAAGTGCTTTTGAAGTGTAGTCACTGTTGTAATGTAGAAACAGCAGCAGCCAATTTGCGCATGGCAAGCTTCCACAAATAACAATGTGATAATGACCAGAGTATCTCTTTTTGTTATGTTGATTGAGGGATAAATATTGACCAGGACACTGGGGATAACTCCCCTGCTCTTTGAAGTAGTGCCATAGGATCATTTATGTCCACCTGAGAGAGCAGACGGGGCCTCGGTTTAACGTCTCATCCGAAAGACGGCACCTCCGACAGTGCAGCACTCCCTTCAGTACTGTATTGGAATGTCAGCCTACATTTTTGTGCCCAAGTCTCTGGAGTGGGACTTAAACCCACAGCCTTCTGACCTTGGAGGCAAGAGAGCTACCCACTGAGCCACAGCTGACGCTGCCAATGGGTTTGTTGGTCTCCCCCCTCTATGCTGTAGCAGAAATTCCGAGAGGATGTTCTTGCAAGCAGCTTCAGGGCATAGCATAAAATAGGTAACCTGTTCCACATAGGTTGCTGGGAGGAGCCTATTTGGTCTGTTCCCTAGCCACTAACTCCATCCCTCTCCCTAACATCTGTCTGAGGCTGAACCACACTGTTCGCAACCTTGGTGTCATATTTGACCCTGAAATGAGCTTCCGACCACATAGCCGCAGCTTAACGAAGACCGCCTAGTTCCACCTCCATAACATTGCCCGTCTCCGCCCTTGCCTCAGCTCATCCGCTGCTGAAACCCTCAACCATGGCATTGTTACCTCTAGACTTGACTATTCCAACGCACTCCTGGCTGGCCTCCCACATTCTACCCTACGTAAACTTGAGGTCATCCAAAACTCGGCTGCCCGTGTCCTAACTCGCACCAAGTCCCATTCGCCCATTACCCCTGTGCTCACTGACCTACATTGGCCTGTGCTCACTGACCTACATTGGCTCCCGGTTAAGCAGCGCCTCGATTTCAAAATTCTCATCCGTGTTTTCAAATCCCTCCATGGCCTTGCCCCTTCCTATCTCTGTAATTTCCTTCAGCCCGAGATATCTGCGCTCCTCTAATTCTGCCCTCTTGAGCATCCCTGATTATAATCGCTCAACCATTGGTGGCCGTGCCTTCTGTTGCCTAGGCCCTAAGCTCTGGAATTCCCTGCCTAAACCTGTCTGTCTCTCTACCTCTCTTTCCTCCTTAAGATGCTCCTTAAAACCTACCTCTTTGACCAAGCTTTTGGTCACCTGCCTTAATTTATCCTTATGTGGATTGGCGTTATTTTTTTTTGTCTTAAAATACTCCAGTGCAGCGCCTTGGGACATTTTACTACGTTAAAGGCGCTATATAAATACAAGTTGTTGTTGAAAAATTTGCATTGCTAAAAATGACTTTCACTTCCTCCACCACCTTCTGAAACACGAGACTGATCTGCAGGTACATCTTTCTTGACTCAATACTGTTTTACACTCAATATATCCATTGCCAGATTGGCTCTGTTGGTAACACTGTCACCTCTGTCAGAAGATCATAGGTTCAAGCCCCACTCCTTCAATGCAGTGCTGAGAATGTGCTGCACTGTAAGAGGTACCGTCTTTTGGATGAGATGCTAAACTGAAGTCCTACCTGTCTGTTCAGATAGACATAAAATATCCCATGATCTTCCTGCCATTTGAAGAAGGGCAGGAAGCTCCCCAAGTGTCCTGGCCAACAGTCAACCCTCAACTAACTCTACCAAATAACAGATTAACCACTCACTCAATTCATTGCTGTTTATAGAATTTGGCTGTCACATTTATCTACCTAACAACAGTGACTACACTTCAAAAGTAATTAATTGGCTTTGAAATGCTTTGGAACATCCTCAGTATGTGATGCAATGCTATATAAATGCAAGGTCTTCCCAACAACGCTGAAAATTTGAGTAGCACTTGACAATATAAACTGAATTGTCCATTCTAGGAAAGGGTGCAAGTAGACTCTGAGATTACATAAAATTACATCGAATATACAGCACAGAAACAGACTATTCAACCCAACTAGTCTGTGCTGCTGTTTATACTCCACTGGAGTCTCCTCCTGATCCATCTTACCTCATCTCAGCCTTTCAGCATATCTTTCTGTTCCCTTTTCTCTCATGTACTTGTCTAGTTTCCTTGAAAGCATCTAAGCTATTTGGTTCAGGTAGAGAGTTCCACATTCTAACCACCCTCTGAGTAAAGACATTTCTCCTTCTTTCCCTGTTGGGTTTATTAGTGGCTATCTTGTATTTAAGGCCCCTAGTTTTTGATTCTCCCACAAGTGGAAACATTCTCTCCATATCTACCCTGTCCAAGCTATTCATAATTTGATTGAGCTTGCAATCGAATAACCAAGGACTTGAATCCGTCACCGTACATGCTTCATGTTGCACAAACGCAGTCAATTTCACTTGATCCTGAGTGAGTGCATAGCGACCACAAGGGTACACTCCTACTGTCACGGTGGAGCCTCCAGACCTTCTGGATCAAAATCCATATCTTCAAACAAGCTTTCAGTCACCCTACCTAATCTCTCCCTTCCTAGCTCAGTACCTGTTTTCTTAATGCTGTTTTGTGAAGTGCTTGAGGATATTTCTTTACATTAAACTCGCTATGTTAATGCAGGTTTTAGTTAGATAGTGAAACACCCAGGAGATGTGGGGCCCTTCCGTTTGTCCACTACTGGCCCACTCAAAGCTTGCACAGTCAGAGCAACCTCAGTGCAGATTTCTGAATGGGTAGACCTAGCAGTGCATCAACTCCCACAGGCACTCTTAGATGGCACACTTCACAAATGAAATTCAGAACCAAGTTAGTCCTGCACAAAAAACTTTGTAATCCAGTACCTGAGTCAGGTGGTTTGCATACTGCAGATTATTACTGATGTTACTTTGGCCAGTTTGGCTCTCTGATGGAACCTGGAGGGATGGACCAGTCACTGGGGTTCTTTCCACTTGGCTCCATATAATCTTGCAGGCCATAACACTGGGGATAAGGTAGTTCTAGCTAGAGAAGCATTAGGAAACTTGCCAAATATCTGCTTTGGTAAGCAATATGGTTTTAGCTGGTTAAACTACAGTAGTGCTTCTGTGCAACCCCAGGAATTCTTAAGCATTAGCTCTGAAATTTGTATCTAAACACTCTGGACTTGGGTAAATTGGATGTGTTCTCTATGGGGAATGTGTGTGTGTGCACTTCTGTATTGGGTAAACAAATTCTTCGGGTAGATGTATATTTCTTCAACGTGGTGCTTGATTTCCATGTGCCCAGCTGACTTGACCACAAACTATTCCAATTCAGACTCCTAAATCAACCAGAGGTTCTGAATTGTGACTTTATGAAACTTAACTGGAATTTGTTTTTGTTAGGAATTGGGTACTGCAGTTCTATATTCTGGGTTGCTAAAGTGATAAAAATGTATTAATGTTTGTTAACATTACAAAAAAACAGGAAATATTTGCCACACATAATACTTTTGTTTTAAAGCTAAAGATTACCTAACTTTTAGGTTGTTTTACCTACTTAAGGCAGTAATGCTCCACATCCTGCAGGAGTAATTATAGGTTGCCTGTAAGGAGAATTACTATTGTCATAGTCCCTTTTAAGGTGTTTTTGACATCCAGATGCTAACTGTGTGCCTCTCCCTTTTTTGCTATCAAGTCATCTCCCTGAGCTGATGCATTAGTTCTTCTGTTGGCAACAGCAAAAACTGACAATAACAAAACACATTGTAATGTGAAGGCTATGTAGCCATGTGTAATAAATCCCTAACAAGAAGAATAAAGGTGTTGGGTGGGACAGATGTCAGTAGTTGCTTCCCTCCGATAAAGATCATATTGTATAGCCAAAATTACTTACTACTTTATTCAACGTCCTCTACAGATCACAGGATTCTGACCCAGTTTTACCAAGTGGTACTCGTGATCTCAGTATTATTTGAAAATGTGCTACATATAGTTGTAAATGCAAAATGTATTTGACTAAGCATGGCTGTCTTCAAAAACCATCATATCCCAGTAATGTATCTGATGACATAAACAGCTGTTGAAGGTTTTTATGAAGTAGCCTAGTTCTGTCAATGAACTAAGATGAGGCCTTTTTGCATCTCGATTGTGGATTCTGTGCCCCATTTCTAATTTTTTGAGGAGGTAGCTAATATATTATACAATAAGTTTGGTCTCAAAATGAGTGATTTCTGTGAGCTTATGCTTCACACAAGCAGCCACTAGAATTATTTCATGGCACAAACATCATGACAACATGCAGCAATGAAATAGTTGTGAGAAATTACGAGATTGAAACCGGCATCCTCAATCATATTATGCCAGCCAATTTTTTGTGAGGACTTCCTGAATAACTTGAGACAGGGTGAGGTCTGCAGGACTTTTCCTACCTTTTAGTGTCTTTTGAAGACAATCGCTTGTCACTACTACTAATGGTGATAAGTAGTTTGCAGCACTGGTTAGTGCCCAGAGTGCCCCGTAAATAAATTTGGGGTGGTGGGTGCGTAACACACAGGCTGCTAGTCAAAATAGGGTGATGCCACCTGATGCTGATCAGCGCTGTATCCATTCAACAGTTCAGCACTAACTCTGCGTATGCCGCAAGAATGGTTGGTGTAGGAAATCGGGCAGTTAACGCCAGTGCACCAAAGGATGCTGTTCGAGGACTGCACTTCAGATACAGCAGCAGGAGAAGAGGTTCAATGAGGCGTGCAGCAGAGCATTCTGAGAGCAACAGCAGGCGTACCTGAAGGTGCCAGCCTGGTGAAGCTACAACACAGGACTACATGCATGCTAAACATCAAACGAAGCATGCTATAGACAGCTAAGTGTTTCCACAACCAACAGATCAGAACATAGCTCTGAAACCAGGACATTGCTGTAGGATTTCCTCAGGGCAGCATCCTAGGCCAGGCTATCTTCAGCTGCTTCAGTAATATATCCTTTCTACGGTGCAGTGCCCAGAACTGTACACAGTACAGATGGCCATGGCCTGCACTTTAAAAAAAATTCACTTATAGGATCTGAGCGTCGCTAACCAGGCCAGCATTTATTGCCCATCCCTAATTACCCTTGAGAAGGTGGTGGTGAGCTGCCTTCTTGAACCGCTGCAGTCCATGTGGTGAAGGTACTCCCACAGTGCTGTTAGGTAGGGAGTTTCAGGATTTTGACCCAGCGACGATGAAGGATCGGCGATATACTTCAAAGTCAGGATGGTGTGTGACTTGGAGGGGAACTTGGAGGTAATGGTGTTCCCATACGCCTGCTTCCCTTGCCCTTCTAGGTGGAAGGGGTCGCAGGTTTGGGAGGTGCTGCCGAAGAAGCCTTGGCGAGTTGCTGCAGTGCATCTTGTAGATGATACACGCTGCAGCCACAGTACGCCGGTGGTGGAGAGAGTGAATGTTTAAGGTGGTGGATGGGGTGCCAATCAAGCGGGCTGCTTTGTCCTGGATGTTGTTGAGCTTCTTGAGTGTTGTTGCAGCTGCACTCATCCAGGCAAGTGGAGAGTATTCCATCACACTCCTTACTTGTGCCTTGTAGATGGTGGAAAGGTTTTGGGGAGTCAGGTGGTGAGACACTCGCCGGAGAATACCTAGCCTCTGACCTGCTCTTGTTGCCACAGTATTTATGTGGCTGGTCCAGTTAAGTTTCTCGTCAATGGTGACCCCCCCCCAGGATGTTGATGGTGGGGGATTTGGCGATGGTAATGCTGTTGAATGTCAAGGGGAGGTGGTTCGACTCTCGCTTGTTGGAGATAACCATTGCCTGGCACTTGTGTGACGCGAATGTTACCTGCCACTTATCAGCCCAAGCCTCAACGTTGTCCAGGTCTTGCTGCGTGCGGGCATGGATTGCTTCATTATCTGAGGAGTTGTGAATGGCGCTGAACACTGCAGTCATCAGCGAACATCCCCATTTCTGACCTTGTGTTGAAGGGAAGGTCATTGATGAAGCAGCTGAAGATGGTTGGGTCTAGGACACTGCCCTGAGGAACTCCTGCAGCGATGTCCTGGGGCTGTGATGATTGACCTTCACCCACCACAACCATCTTCCTTTGTGCTAGGTATAACTCCAGCCAGTGGAGCGTTTTCCCTCTGATTCCCATTGACTTCAGTTTTATTAGGGCTCCTTGATGCCACACTCGGTCAAATGCTGCCTTGATGTCAAGGGCAGTCACTCTCACCTCGCCTCTGGAATTCAGCTCCTTTGTCCATGTTTGGACCAAGGCTGTAATGAGGTCGGGAGCCGAGTGGTCTTGGCGGAACCCAAACTGGGCATCAGTGAGCAGGTTATAGGTGAATAAGTGCTGCTTGATAGCACTGTCGACCACACCTTCCATCACTTTGCTGATGATTGAGAGTAGACTGATGGGGTGGTAATTGGCCGGGTTGGATTTGGCCTGCTTTTTGTGGACAGGACATACCTGGGCAGTTTTCCACCTTGTCGGATAGATGCCAGTGTTGTAGCTGTACTGGAACAGCTTGGCTAGAGGCGCGGCTAGTTCTGGAGCACAAGTCTTCAGCACGATAGCCGGGATGTTGTCGGGGCCCATATACTGCTATATACAGTGCGCTCAGCCATTTCTTGATATCACGTGGAGTGAATCGATTTGACTGAAGACTGGCTTCTGTGATGGTGGGGACCTCGGGAGTAGGCCGATATGGTGCATCCACTCGGCACTTCTGGCTGAAGATGGTTGCCAACGATTCAGCCTTGTCTTTTGCACTCACATGCTGGGCTCCACCATCATTGAGGATGGGGATATTCATGGAGCCTCCTCCCGTTAGTTGTTTGATGATCCACCACCATTCACGACTAGATGTGGCAGGACTGCAGAGCTTTGATCTGATCCGTTGATTGTGGGATCACTTAGCCCTGTCTATAGCATGCTGCTTCTGCTTTTTAGCATGCATGTAGTCTGGTGTTGCAGCCTCCCCAGGTTGGCACCTCATTTTTAGGTACGCCTGGTGCTGCTCCTGGCATGCTCTTCTACACACCTTTTTGAACCAGGGTTGGTCCCTTGGCTTGATGGTAATGGTAGAGTGAGGGATATGCCGGGCCATGAGGTTACAGATTGTGGTGGGATACAATTCTGCTGCTGCTGATGGCCCACAGCGCCTCATGGATGCCCAGTTTTGAGCTGCTAGATCTGTTCTGAATCTATCCCATTTAGCACGGTGGTAGTGCCACACAAACACACTGGAGGGTGTCCTCGGTGTGAAGATGGGACTTCGTCTCCACAGTGATTGTGCGGTGGTCACTGCTACCAATGCTGTCATGGACAGACGCATCTGCGACAGGTAGATTGGTGAAGATGAGCTCAAGTAGGTTTTTCCCTCGTGTTGGCTCTCTCACCACCTGTCACAGACCCAGACTGGCAGTTATGTCCTTCAGGACTCAGCCAGCTCAGTCAGTAGTGGTGCTACTGAGCCACCCTTGGTGATGGACATTGAAATTCCCCACCCAGAGTACATTCTGTGCCCTTGCTACTTTCAGTGCTTCTTCCAAGTGGTGTTCAACATGGAGGAGTACTGATTAATCAGCTGAGGGAGGGTGGTAGGTGGTAATCAGCAGGTGGTTTCCTCACCCATGCTTGACCTGAAGCCATGAGAGTTCATGGGGTCCGGAGTCAATGTTGAGGACTCCCAGGGCAACTCGTTCCTGACTATATACCACTGTGCCGCCACCCCTGGTGGGTCTGTCCTGCCGGTGGGACAGGACATACCCAGGGATAGTGATGGAGGTGTTTGGGACATTGGCTGGAAGGTATGATTCTGAGTATGATTATGTCAGGCTGTTGCTTGACTAGTCTGTGTGACAGCTCTCCCAATTTTTGGCACAAGTCCCCAGATGTTGGTGAGGAGGACTTTGCAGCGTTGACTAGGCTGGGTGTGCCGTTGCCGTGTCTGTAGCTGGTGCCGAGGTCGATGCCGGGTAGTCTGTCCGGCTTCATTCTTACTATGTTATGTAGCGGTTTGTTGCAACTGAGTGACTTGCTAGGCCATTTCAGAGGGCAGTTAAGAGTCAACCACATTGCTGTGGGTCTGGAGTCACATATAGGCCTGACCAGGAAAGGACAGCAGATTTCCTTCCCTAAAGGACATTAGTGAACCAGATGGGCGCATATGTTACTTTCCACTTATCAGCCGAAGCCTGAATGTTATCCAGGTCTTGCATGTGGCATGGACTCCTTCATTATCTGAGGAATTGTCAATGGAGCTGAACACTCTCATGATCAGCGAACAGCCCCATTTCCGACCTTACGATTATGATTAAAGATTACACAAACTAGGCTTGTATTCCCTGGAATATAAAAGGTTATGGGGTGATTTGCTTGACGTTTTTAGAATTTGGGAAGGAATTTATTGGGTGGATAAAGAGACACTTTTTCCACTAGTAGGGGAAGTCTAGGATAATAAGGGGACATAAACTTAAACTTAAAATCAGAGCCAGGACATTCAGGAGAGAAGTTAGGAAACACTTCTTCACACAAAGGTTGGTAGAAGTGTGGAAAACCCTCCCACAAAAAGCAATAGACCCAAGCTCAAACGATGATTTTAAATTTGAGATTGATAGACTTTTGCTAGACTAGTAGGGTATAAAAGGATATGGAGCCAAGGCAAGTGGATGGAGCTAAGATGGAGATCAGCCATGATCTCATTGAATGACGGAACAGGCTCAAGGGGCTGAATAGCCTATTCCTGTTCCTATCTCCAACAAGCGAGAGCCTAACTACCTCGTGTTGGCATTCAATGGCATTACCATCGCTGAATGCCTCACCATCAACATCCTGGGAGTCACCATTGACCAGCAACTGAACTGGACCAGCCATGTAAATGCCTTGGCGACTAGAGCAGGTCAGGGGCTGGGTTTTCTGTGGTGTGTGGCTGACCTCCTGACTCCCCAAAGCCTCTCCATCACATAAAAGGCACAATGTGATGTAATACTCTCCACTTGCCTGGTTGGGTGCAGCTGCAGCAAAATTGAAGAAGTTTGATACCCTCGAGGACAAAGCCATCTGCTTGATTGGCACTTCATCCGCTAGCTTAAATATCTACCCCTCCACCACCAACGTACTGTGGTAGCCAAATCTAGTGGGAGGATAGAGGATTGGGAAAACTTTAAAAGACAGCAAAAAATAACAAAGATTGATTAAGAAAGGGAAGATAGATTATGAAAGTAAATTAGCAAAAAATATAAAAACAGATAGTAAGAGTTTTTATAGTTATATAAAAAGAAAAAGGGTGGCTAAAGTAAATGTTGGTCCCTTAGAGGATGAGACCGGGAAATTAATGGTGGGAAATATGGAGATGGCAAAAACACTGAGTATTTTGCATCAGTCTTTACAGTAGTGGACACTAAGAATATCCCAACACTGGACAAACGGGGGGCTATAGGGAGGGGAGGAGCTAAACACGATCAAAATCACTAAGGAAGTGGTGCTCGGTAAAATAATGGGACTCGAGGCGGATAAATCACCTGGACCTGATGGCTTACATCCTAGGGTCTTGAGGGAAGTGGCGGTAGGGATTGTGGATGCATTGGTAATAATTTTCCAAAACTCCCTGGACTCAGCAAAGGTCCCGGCAGACTGGAAAACTGCTAGTGTAACACCCTTATTTAAAAAGGGCAGTAGACAGAAGGCTGGAAACTATAGACCGGTTAGCCTAACATCTGTGGTAGGTAAAATGTTGGAGTCCATTATTAAGGAGACAGTAACAGGACATTTGGATAATAACTTAATAGGACAAAGTCAGCATGGTTTTATGACGGGGAAGTCATGTTTGACAAATTTGCTGGAGTTCTTTGAGGAAGTAACATATAGGGTGGATAAAGGGGAACCAATGGACGTAGTGTATTTAGACTTCCAAAAGGCATTTGACAAGGTGCCACACAAGATTATTGCTTAAGATAAAAAATCACGGGATTGGGGGTAATATTCTGGCATGGATAGAGGATTGGCTATCTAACAGAAGGCAGAGAATTGGGATAAACGGTTCATTCTCAGACTGGCAATCAGTAACTAGTGGTGTTCCGCAGGGGTCAGTGCTGGGTCCCCAACTCTTTACAATCTATATTAACGATTTGGAGGAGGTGACCGAGTGTAACATATCAAAGTTTGCAGATGATACTAAGATGGGGGGGAAAGTAGTGAGTGAGGAGGACATAAAAAACCTGCAAGGGGACATCGACAGGCTAAGTAAGTGGGCAGAGATTTGGCAGATGGAATACAATACTGGAAAGTGTGAGGTTATGCACTTTGGCAGGAAAAATCGTAGAGCAAGTTATTATCTTAATGGCAAGAAACTGGAAAGTACTGAAGTATAAAGGGATCTGGGGGTCCTGGTGCACAAAACTCAAAAGGTTAGTATGCAGGTGCAGCAAGTGATTAAGAAGGCCAATGGAATGTTGGCTTTCATTGCTAGGGGGATAGAATATAAAAATAGGGAGGTATTGCTTCAGTTGTACAAGGTATTGGTGAGACCGCACCTGGAATACTGCATACAGTTTTGGTGTCCATACTTAAGAAAAGACATACTTGCTCTCGAGTCAGTACAAAGAAGGTTCACTCGGTTAATCCCGGGGATGAGGAGATGGACATATGAGGAGAGGTTGAGTAGATTGGGACTCTACTCATTGGAGTTCAGAAGAATGAGAGGCGATCTTATTGAAACATATAAGATTGTGAATGGGTTGGATCGGGTGGATGCGGGGAGGATGTTCCCGATGATGGGTGAAACTAGAACTAGGGGGCATAGTCTTAGAATAAGGGGCTGCTCTTTCAAAACTGAGATGAGGAGGAACTACTTCACTCAGAGGGTGGTAGGTCCATGGAATATGCTGCCCCAAAAAGCTGTAGAAGCTATATCATTACATAAATTTAAAACAGAAATAGACAGTTTCCTAGAAGTAAAGGGAATTAAGGGTTACGGGGAGCGGGCAGGAATTTGGACATGAGTCTAGGTTCGGATCGGTCATGGCCCTATGGGTAGCGGAGCGGGCCCAGGGGCCGTGTAGCCTGATCCTGCTCCTATTTCATGTGTCTAATTCTGTTAGATTCAGGAGATAGTTCTGTGATAGCGGATTGGCGGTTAGGATCAGATCAGCCATGATCTTATTGAATGGTGGAGCAGGCTCGAGGGGCCGATTGGCCTACTCCTGCTCCTATTTCTTATGTTCTTATGCTCTTACAGTGTTGCAGTGTGTACTATCTTGCAGGATGCACTGCAGCAAGTCGCTGAGGCTTTTTCGACAGCACCTCCCGAACACACAACCTCTACCACCTAGAAGGCCAAGAGCAGCATGTGCCTGGGAACACCATTATTTACAAGTTCCCATCCAAGTCGCACACAATCCTCAGTTGGCCATGTATCGCCGTTCCTTTATTGTTGCTGGATCAAAATCCTGGAGCTCCTACCTAACAGCGTTGTGGGAATGCCATCAACCCAGGGACTGCAGCGGTTCAAGACGACTGCTCACCACTGCCTTCTCAGCGGCAACTAAGGATTGGCAATAAATGCTGGCCTTGCCAACGATGCCCACATCCTGAAGAATGATTTTTTTTTAAAAAGATACTGTATGTACTGGAAGAAATGTTTTCTGTTCTGTAGTACTTTCAAAATCATTACCTGCTGACTCCCAATTCTCTGGCTTTTGTACCTTCCAGTTGCATCACTTGTCAAATCCAGACAAATCAGCAGAAGGCACGTAATGGAAAATAATTATTTTCAGCAACGGACATTTGACAGTCTGCTTTAAGTAATTATTTCACTAGAGCGTTCTATATTGAGCGTGTAACCTAAATACAACACTGCAGCATGTGGTGTGGACACTTCTTTCAGGTGTCGGGCAGTAGCGCTTCAGCTGTTATTTTAAAGTAATCATATCATTTTACTGTTCATTTAGTCATTGCGCAAGCTTTTTTTTCCCCGATTGAAGTGACTGTACTTTTATCAACCAAGACAAAAATTAGGAATAAACATAAATTGTCTGCTTCCTAGTGTGAAACCTTGCCTGTCAGGAAAGACCTCTTGCACCTTATCTCAATTTCCCCACCCTCCATCTTCCCTCAACTTGTCGTCTTCGTCTCTGGGCTTTTCCCATGCTTTTCACCAACTTAGCTGTTTAAACATTTTTTTTAAGCTGTGTTTTCTCCCCCCCACTACTTTTGGGAACTTTTTAATGGCCCTTTTTACAACCTGTTTTTTATATTGGGATATTCTGGTGTGTGGATTTCAGTGCCACAGCCTCTACTGAATCCTGCAAAGGAAACCTTTCTGTGACTGAATGTTGTTAAGACCTGTTGTCTACTGCAGGTCCACAGAAGGTGCAGTATTGCAAATGTACAAGCGTGGGTTCTGTCCTCCTTCCTCTATTGGTATTGATACTGTTGGATTAGTCATTGCCTAGTGCAGGCACCTCTGATGAATTCTAGAAGCCTATTTTTCATTGTTTGGAGTGCACAGATGCTACTCCAAACAGATGTTGGAGTGTGCAGCTAAGTGATTCCCTCACTACTCCGTTTGGGATTCATTGTAACCTAATATGTGATTGACTTGCAGTGCACTAGGCTGGATAACCACAAATGCAGACTTTTTACTGTCTGAAGGAATTTCTGTGGCTGACTTTTTTATCTTTCAACAGAGGACTTGGAGCTGGCCAAGCTTAGTTGATGTCTTGGTGTTTCATCAATGTGCCATGTCCATGTATTCCTTTAGAAGTTTTATGCTCCGGAACTTCTATTATTTGGTCTTGATGGGTTTTGACAGCAGCTCAATCCTCGCATCTTGTTCCTTATGCTCATTTCTTTTACACAATAACATGATTTTTCTGGGCTTCAGTTGAACTTGCCATTCCTCTAAATCATCCAGACACCATTGGAAGCTTTTCTGATGTGATTTGTGAGTTTATGGAGGATACCTAAATGGCAATGTCATTAGCAAACTGCAAACCTGCCCTGATCCTTTGTTCGGTTTTGACATTATATTAGCATAAATCAGAAGCGGGATTGGGCTGAGCAGTAAGACCTAGGGAACACCTGTCATTGGGCAAAACCAGGTGGCAATTGCTGTGCTTTTATTGACACCAGTTGTATGCTCTTCCAGGAAATAGTGTGGACTGCACACAGCTTGGATTTCCCAGACCTGCAATCATTTTGTAATCTACATTGAGTGAATCGGGAATAAAACGAGAATAAATAAGCCCAACCAGATAAAGACCTCAACTTAAATGTGTATGTATAATCTGGCAAAGTATTTGCTCTTTATACCTACAATATAGATTCAGAAGAAGCAGCATGGGTATTAATCCCACTTTGCTGCTAAATAGCACTGCACGCAAACATCCTCTACGGCGTTTTTCGTGTCTGTATCTGACTCTCTGAAGGGATGCAGCAATGCAAGTTTTGTGCAAATGAATGTCCGAGACCTCTACACTCAATGTTCCTCTTAACAGCAGTGGGTGCAATTCGGGGGCAAATGAATGTCTCTTTTTGACAGATGAAACGTCCTACGCTGACGTTCTCTGTAACCGGCTTTCCCTTAATTGGCCTGCTCGGGCTTACCAAGGTCAATCAAGGGAAAATAACATGGGTTGGCCAGAAGTTGATGGAGGTGGGACTAAAACCCGACAAGTGGGAGTCTCGCCTCCAAAAGCTCCCCATTGACAAAATCCAGCCCAAAGAATGCCCAGGATTAACACTCAAATCCTAGAGGTTGATGGATATTTGATCATTGTTTTAAGATGGTTTGGCATGTAATTATAAGTTCACTATTAAAGTATAAAGGTTGATGGTGCTCTTGCTGACACAAACCATTCATGGTGGGATGGGGGTATGGTTTCTGAAATTAAGTACCTAGTGTCTCAATTGTTCAAGCAGTATTAATAAAAGCTTCCAATTAATCAAAATAATATGGTATTTAGGCCTAAATAATCCAATGTTCAGTCTGTTTATTTCTCCTCTGAAATTGTTTGCATCTGATACTATTTATTCTCCATGGGGCCCTGTATCAGCAAGCTGTAGAGCAGTGATGTCAGTGAAAATGTAACCACTCATCAATGTTGTTCTTGATAATGCACGTTTAAACACAGATTGCAGACTGGCAGATTTTTGTTCAGTTTGCACTGAATGTTAAAATATATAGGGGTAGGATAGTCTAATTGGTCCCTAAAGGAACCAATCCCATGGACTACAAAAGGGTGCACAAGGATCCCTTGGTGACGCTGCCCTGGCTTGTTTGTGCCACTGTTTGCTGATGGCAATTAAAATTTGTTATATCCAGATATCTATTTAAGAGCTGTGGTAATATTGTGATACGAATATACAGAGAGTTATATTCGTATCACAATATTACCACAGGAGTAAAGAAGTCTTACTCCAATTATATAGGGCCTTGGTGAGACCACACCTGGAATACTGTGTACAATTTTGGTCTCCTTACCTAAAGAAGGATATAGTTGCCATAGAGGGAGTGCAACGAAGGTTCACGAGATTGATTTCTGGGATGGTGGGACTGTCATTTGAGAAGAGATTGAGTAAACTAGGCCTGTATTCTCTTGAATTCAGAAGAATGAGAGGGGATCTCATTGAAGCATACAAAATTATTACAGGGCTTGATAGGGTGGATGCTGGGAGAATGTTTCCCTTGGCTGGGGAGTCTGGAACCAGGGGCCACAGCCTCAGGATAAAGGGTAGGCCATTCAGGACTGAGATGAGAAGAAATTTCTTCACACAGAGGGTGGTGAATCTTTGGAATTCTCTACCCCAGAGGGCTGTGGAGGCTCAGTCATTGGGTGTATTCAAGACAGAAGTCAATAGATTTCTGACTAGTAAGGGCATCAAGGGATATGGCGATAGGGCCGGTGAATGGAGTTGAGGCAGAAGATCAGCCATGATCTCATTGAATGGCGGAGCAGGCTCGAAGGGCCGAATGGCCTACTCCTGCTACTATTTCTTATGTTCTTAGTTGCTTTTATCAAAACCCATGATCGTAATTCTGCTTTTGTTTTGTTTATAATCTAAAATAACATCAGTTATTGTGATTAACCAAAATGGTTGTGGAAGAAACCATGAGACAGGGAAAGGATGCAATTTGTCGGGGGTGGCATGAGAGATGGTCAGGTATACTTATGAAAGTTTTTCAGCCCATATGTCGTATTACTAGCAGAAATCCAGTGCTGTTGCACATAGTAAATTAAATATCCAGCTGTACAGGAACACCACCACCTCCAAGTTCCCCTCCAAGTCACATACCATCCTGACTTGGACATATATCGCCGATCCTTCATTGTCGCTGGGTCAAAACCCTGGAACTATCTACCTCACAGCACTGTGGGAGTACCACATGGACAGCCGTAGTTCAAGAAGGCGGCTCATCGCCAGCACCTCGAGGATAAATAGGGATGGGGAATAAATGCTGACCTTGCCAGCGACGTCCACATCCCGTGAATGAATTTAAAAAAATTAAATGAAGCACTGCAATATAAGGACAGCAGTGTTATAACATGAAATACAGAATGTCCCTTTTAAGATTGCAAACAAAACAAGGTTTCAATCTGCAGCCTAAAATGATTGAATAGCAACTGTAATAATCAAACCAGTGTTTACTTCTCAATTAGACGTTTTAGCCTTAAAGAGACAGCCACTTACACTTTCACAGAAGAATAATATGTAATATAATGGCATTTAAAAAAAAATAACTGTCCACATGTTTACAGTCTGTCCTAATTGTTGCTAAGTAAACAGAGCATCAGGTGAAATCAGAGTTTAAATGTTTGAGGGAACTTTGCAGGATGAGATCAGTCAGAGTTTTATTTGCTTTTCAGAATGTAGGTCAGAACCTAAGATTAAATTTCTGGGTTTCTTTGTCTTTTTTAGGTGTGTTTGCCAAGGAGACATTCCAATTCCAATGCTTAAAATTTGCTGATAATTGAGTGTGACAAATAAATGGAATAATTTATAATTCTGACATGACTGATGGGAAATACGTGCACACATACCGTTTAGCGAATCTTCTGTGGTGATTTTGGTAAATCGGATTTGTTTTGACATTCTGCTAAAGTGTAAATGTGTGTCCCTTTAACACGACAGAATCAAAATGATAAGTAAGCACGAGTTTGAGTTCATTTAAAGGTTAATTGCTGTTTGGTTGCTTTAGGCTGGCAATCAGAAATTGGGCTTTGTCCTTTAAGAAATACAAACACTTGTGCAATGCATTGTGCTCTGTAGTGTTTCTTTGTTGATTCAAAATTACTGCTCTTTTTGGTTCTTTAATCTTGCTTTTTGAAGTGTGACAGAAATTAGTGTTTGCCATTAAAACTGTGATGGGCGTCTGAAGTGTGTCGGACAGAAAGTTCACACGTTAATAATGTTTATAAAAGAATGAGTAAATCTCCCAAGGAGCTGTCATGGTAAGTTAGAGGATGTTATTTTATAAGACGGAAACACTATACAGGTACAATATTAAAGTATAAGTGTGTGTCTCTTTAAGGCTACAATGTCTAATTGTTGTTAAGTAAATACTGGATGACTTAATAACAATGTCAGTTAGAAACTGCAGCTATCCTGGCTCTGATATTTTGTGTCCCTGGAGAGTTACTTTGTTGAGCATTAGGGATGGGGGTGGTTGAGTGTGGGAGTACTGGGAGGCAGATACAGAATGGAGCAGAGTACCATTGAGAAAAATACAGAAGACACTTTAAAGAGCTGCATATGTAACTGGGAATGGGGAACTGGTGTACATTCTTCAAAGTGCTAATCAAATCAAATCAAATCAACTTTTATTGTCATTGTTAGTGCACAAGTGCAGTACAACGAAATATAGGCTTGCAGCTCCCGAGAGTGTACATTTAGATTAAGACATTTAAACATTCAACATACATTTGGCTTGTAATACATTAACATCAACATAACCATAATAAAGTGCATTGGCAGATGTGCAGGCTTTGGAGTTTATTTGTGGAGTTCAGTAGGATGACAGCCCTGGGAAAGAAGCTGTTCCTAAATCTGGTCGTACGGGTGCGAATGCATCTGTAGCGTCTCCCAGATGGCAGGAGGGCGAACAGACTGTGGCTGGGGTGGGTAGGGTCTTTGATGATGGACCGTGACCTCCGTAAACAGCGTTTCTGATATATGTGCTCTATGGCCGGTAGCCAGTGCACTTCTGCTATCTCAAAAGTTCAGTGAGCATCTTAAAGAACTTAAAGCTAGATCTGGAGTCATTAGACAGAAACACAGTGAATGGGAGGACACATGGGCTTGAGGAAGGAGGTGAGAGTAACATAAATGAGTGGAGAACAAGATGAGAAAACCATCGTCGCTTGGGACAGGAGTAGAGAGAGGTGGCAGGAAGGAGCAACAGGCGGGGTTGAGCGGGGCGCGGATAGGCACAAGGCAAAGGAGACAATGGAGAATGTTCTATTAAAAGGTCCCCACTGATTTTGCTGGGGAAGCCTCTGTTAGTTAAAGCTTAGAGAGCATTCATACTAGACTGAAATTTGCAGTTTCAACAATAGAAACTTGAAAGCGGTGAGGAAGTTCTCCTGGGGAACCTTGTCCCTACCACGCAAGAACTAATTCACAGTCGTGACCAACAGTATGGCTTTTGCAGGACCGTGTACATCCCCAGGATGTGGTAGTATCAGGAAGCAACAGCCAATTGTGTCAGACCACAGGAGTAGGAGGGAGGAGGTGACACCATTGAGCGACTGGTTGGTATGCCTGAGTCAAGTGATGCTGTAGAGCACATGGTTATCTGTCTTGGAGGTGCAACTAAGAGCACTCATTTGGGAATAAGTGTATGTAGGTGAGCTTCACAGATTGATGCAAACGGTATTACAGTAATTGAGTGCAACACAGAAGTGCACACTGTACATGGGATGAAAGCTTTTCAAACCATCATCATTGCACTAATGATCTCAAGAGGCACTGCTAGAGAATTAATCAAGGTTTCTGATTACACTTCTGTCATTTCTTCAAATTAATATTGTTCTCCATAAAGGTTCTGATGTGTAGGTGGGGGAGAAGAATGTATCTATCTTCAAACTTGCCTTTTGTAGATGGTGCTTTCAGTGAAGACCTGTGTAAGTTTTGGCATTATACTTTGACAGAATCAGCGATTTAGGTGAAACTGCACATAGAGAAAAACATATTGGTGCTTTACAAGGGGGGAAATGAATACCAAACAGGAAGTGAAAGTGAAGAGACCGAAAGCACAACTGAAGAGATTTTAAAGAGGCTTTTGAACACGAGAAGTAGCAAGACAAAGTGGTTTTGCAAGAGGATTCCAGTGGGATGTAGTGACAGAAAATTGGTCTCCAATAGTGGAGCAGAGAGAGTAGGAAATGAGCAGTAATCTAAATTTGGGGGAACAAAAGGGTGAGGGCTGAGATTTATGACGGGAAAGGATTTCCTAAGGAAGAAGGAGTAAGGACACTGAGATATCTCAATTTGCTTGGACCCAGGGAGCCTGTGGAGTTGGTGAGCATGGGGAAGGGGTAATGGGCCTTTTCACCTGAGCTCTCCTACACAATTGTGCGGATTAGCTGGAGTTTGTGAAGCGTGGTGGTGGAAAGACCAATGAGAGCATTTGAAAAATGGATCTAAAAATGTATGAATTCTGTTCTTGTTTTTGTGGAGAGGAAACTTTCTGGTATCCGGCACTGACGGGACCGAGCTGGTGCCATTAGATCAAAACTGCCGTATAAACCAGCGGCAATGTTAAAACATACAGAACTTTTCAGCTCCGTGTGAATCAACAAACCCTGTTGCTTAGCAACAGCTTCAAAACAGTCGGCTGCAAGCGTCTCTAGCTGAAGCTGTTGCTTAGCTACAGACCTTGCAGAGCCTGACTGGGAATAAAAAAAGCAACGAGAAGTAAAAAAACTTATAGAAAACGGCTCCTGAATTTTGCCGGTAGATAGAGCTTTCTGGACTTTTAACCTCCGGTTAAACAAAAGTTTCCTGTATAACTGTTTTAATGAAGTAAAAGACCATTCATAATTGAGTAGTTTGTTTCATTCCCTTTTGCAGCATGGAATGACTCCTTTGATGCATGCTGCATATAAAGGAAAAGCTGAGATGTGCAAGCTGCTTCTGCAACATGGTGCAGATGTGAATTGCAATGAACACGAGCATGGTTACACAGCTCTTATGTTTGCTGGACTTTCAGGTAAGTTGTTTGTTTAATGTTATTCATGGTGTTGCATTGAAAGGACCCCTGGTGTTTGGTAAATTAGTTGAGCTCTTAACTTGCAATAGTTGGTAAATTATGGTAAGTAGTGTGTAGGATATAGGCAATATAAACAGGGTTTTGCTAATATCACACTAATTTTATAGTAATAAGAATTGGATGTAAATATTCTTTCCTCCCTTATGCATGGTATAAGTAGTACTGGCTAAGTAATGGAATCCGCATAAAGGAACTTCCATTGCTATAAAGAATCTGAGTATTGATTGTCACTATGGTGGATGAGCCACTTGAGGTTGTCTCCTCAACCCTACCTGCAGAGAGGATGGTGTGTGGTCATTAGACTTTTTGAGCCAAACAGCTCTACTAACCATACCTAATCTATTCACATTCTGTTATGCAAATGGATAATATTGTTTTGTAGCTGTTGCCTCTGGGTGTGTGGTGGCTTGAGGTTAAATTGACTGCCCTGGCTGTTGTGCTTGGTCCTTGCCACTTGTTCACCATTTGTGAAATGGCCCTGTGGTGGGACTGTGTGTATGAAAGCGTATCCCTGCAATTCATCTCGATTCTGTTCTTTTTAGTTGCTCTCTGGAAAACTGATTTCATCCAGTCCCTTTTCTCAGTTACCTGAGCTGTCTTTATCCTTAGATGTCACAATTTACCCTTCACCTGAACATTTTGCATTCTCTACAAAGCTTTTCATTCCATAACTTCTCCACTTCGTGTAATCATCAAATTGAGTGGTTGTGGCTACTCAGGCTCTGGATTCTTCCATTACTGTCGAGTATGATCATCTGAGCATTGGTTGAGAAAATATTTTTTGATAAAGGCATTACTGTAATATTATGAAGTTCCCTTGTCCGTGACCCACCAAGAACCAACTAAAATTATCTCCACCTTGTTTTGAATTTGTGCAAGTCACTGGTTTCAAATCTCATCTTGGAAGGAAAGTCTATTTTCCCCTAATAGTAACGAGCTGCTCTTGCTGCATTGGATTGTGGTACTTTTGTTAGCCGTATGTATCCTTTCTTTAGTAGAACTGGACAAAGCAATCTGGCAGTGTAACAAAACTAAGTTAATTTAATCCAAAAAATTGTGGAACAGAACAGTGGAGTTGCACATTGAAGCACTCATACAAACCACCACAGAGTTGGAAGAACCATCATCCACTCGATTCAGTTTCCAATCTTTAACATCATTCTACAGAACAAATGGGAATTCTAACAGGAATATGATCAAGACTACTGTTGTGCATTTCCTGTCATTTAGCCAAAGAGGGCAATGTCTGAAAATAAGACCGTTCACTTGTCTCTTCAGTAATAGGAACAAGAGCAGGGCATTGAACCCCTCAAACCTGTTCTGTCATTCAATCAGATCATGGCTGATCTATTGATTGCAGTCTTGAAAATTTCAGTTGCCTTGCATCCACAACTTTTGGGGGGAGTGTTCCTGATTTCACTCCTAAATGGCTGAGCTCTAATTTTAAGATTGTTTCCTCTTGTTCTGGATTTCCCCCACCAGAGGAAATAGTTTCTCTATATCTACCCTATCAAATCTCTCTCATTTTAAGCTGTATTCCAGATGGGGTCTGACCAAGGCCCTGTACAACTGAAGCATCACTTTTGCATTCCGCCCCCCTTGAGAGAAAGACTATTTCATTCGCCTTTTTGTACCTGTGCCCTAGCATTTAGTTATTTGTGTACATAGACACCCAAATCCCTTTGTTCCTCTACAGTTCTTAGTCTTTTGCCACTAACAACATATTCCGATTTGTCTTTCTTGGATTCAAAGTGGATGACATAGTACTTCCCCACATTAAACTCCCATCAGCCTCGCACTTAATTTATATATGGACTTTTGTAAATTTCTGCTTCCATCTATACAATTTTCTGTGCCTCCTAATTTAGTGCCGTATGAAAACCTAGATATACATCTTTCATCCAAATTATTGGGATATATGGTGAGAAGCTGAGACCTAGTACAGACCCGTGGCGAACAACACTTATCACATCCTGTCAATCAGAGAATATTCCTGTTATCCCTACCTCCCAACCAGTTACCAACCCATGTTACAAGGTTATCACCAATTCTGTGCACTTTCATTTTTGCTAATAATCACGTGCTATATAGAGACGGTATCTAGTAACAGCAAGAAAACAATTGGGGATAAATTAAGGCCTTCATGCAAAGTTAAATGTCCTTCGCAATTAAACACTTTATTTAAAAAAAAAATAAGCTACACTCTTATTTAGTTTTAAGACGTTTCATTAGAGCAGTGTGTTTTATTTTACTACAGGTAGTAAAGAGATAACCAGGATGATGTTGGAAGCTGGAGCTGAAACAGATGTTTTAAACTCAGTTGGACGAACTGCAGCACAGATGGCTGCCTTTGTTGGTAAGTTGTTGGAAAGCACAAGTGTACAACTTTATATACGCAGAATATTCCTGTCCAGCCCTAATCTACCAAGATTTAAAAGAAATGCTGACATGAGGGTGACTACTTGTAAACAATGGGTAGAAGTTAATATTAAGGGTATTTACATCAATTGTGGAAATATCTAGGTAACTATTTGGTTTAAAAGCTGGTTAGATGTTTTCTTTTAGTTGTAGAATCTTCTAGATAATTCTGAATTCTATAATAAGGGCCTTATGTGTGTCATTGATGGATTTTTTAAAATGTGACTAAATACTGGATAGTCCCTACTCAATACTCCATTTACTAAGTATATCCCCCAACAAAACCAATTACTTTTGCGTCCCAGTGAGATTTACTGGAGGAAACCTTTAAGCTGAAACTGCTTGAATTATTAGCAATACAATCAAGACACTTTTTGTTTTGAAACCTTGCTATATAGACCTGTTTCTCCCCTTTTGTGAATCTGTGGAAGTGAGTTGCCATTGCAATGCCACAAGATATAGATTATTGTAAGACCTACTTCCTAAACATACCTATTTTCCTGGAAATGTTGCCAGTTGGTAAATGAAAAGGCTTTTTAAAATGTCCTCCTTAATCTCATTGTCCAAGTACTGTGACATGATGGAAATGTATGATTTGGGTGAAACATGATTCTCATTGTGGATTCTACAAATTGTGCTGTGTGCTCTCTAAAAGTTGAAGGTCAAAATGGCATAAATTCTAGTTCTGGGAAGTATAAATTTTTGTGTTGATTTTTAAGTGATACTTTGGCCACTTTGTAGTGAAAAGTGTTAATTGAATGTTTTCTCTCTCTTTAGGCCAGCATGACTGCGTAACTATTATCAATAATTTCTTTTCCCGTGAAAGATTGGACTGCTACACAAAACCACAAGGCCTTGACAAAGAACCCAAGCTTCCAGTCAAATTAGCCGGACCCTTGCACAAAGTCATCATAACAACCAACCTACACCCAGTTGCGGTTAGATACCTTTGCTCATGATCCATATGAAAATTAGACCATGCTTCAGGTTTTATTTTCATACTTGTTTTCCTTTTATTTTCTTATCTTTCTTTGCCCCCTTTAAAACTCTCCTGAGTGCATATAATTTCCAAGCTGGAAGGGTGGTGAATTAACCTTACCCCATCACTATTTTTCTTGAGCTAGCCCCTAGGGTGTATGCAGTCGTAACCCAGTCTGACTTTTAATCCTTTTATTAAGTAATGGTCTGGAATTTGTGGTCCCAATGATAGCATATGCTGTCGTAAGCCTTCTGAAAGGCCCCGCAAGTTCCAGGAAAACCCGGAACTTGCGATCTGTCAAGGTTTGCCTTGATGGATCATACGAACCGACTAGAAATTCACTTTTGCTGGCACAGAGTTGGGCTATCTGCACAACTACTGCCCAGCAAATGCCCACGAAACTCTTGCGCCTGGTAAAAGCAGGCATAGGGCCTGCTTTCACCAGCGTAAGGATTACTATGAATCTTAAATTAAAACATTTTTAATAAAAAATGATGCACACACATAAAATTCGTTTATGCAAATTTTGGCTCTAATTAAAATGTTTAAAATTAATTTTCAGAAAATTACAATTTTTATTGTGTTTGCTGTATTGAAGGGACTTTTTATTCAATTTGAAAATGATAACATTTATTTTTGTTGCACTTATCTAAATTGTTTAATTATTTCGGGATTCCATTAAGGTTTATGGGGATTCAGTTCATAAATGGAATCCTCCTTTCTGATTGGACGACCTGGCCTACGTGATCCCAGGGACGGTTCCGAACCACCTGTGTCCCTGGGATCCGTGGGGCTTTTCGCAGGCATCTGCCTGCAGGCCCAGGACCTGAACTCTCCATAGCTTTGGAGCCAGGAGGTAAGTTCGGAAATATTTTACAGGTCAGAGGCGTACTCCAGAGGTATGCCTCCGACCTCAAATTCAAAGCCATTCTTTCTTTCCTGCTTCCGCTTGGCTCCTCCTATACAGCATGACTGTGATTTGATATATGCCATTTTGGGCCTATTTCATGACATAGCTCTGGATCACTGACCCGTTGCCTGCTTTAGTGGTTTTTATTGGCTATTCCTAAATTTCTGTTGTGTCATTTTACTTTTTTTTTAAATCAGCAAAGCTTTTTGAATTACTGGAAGTAATGCTTGTGATTTAAAAACAAATTATATAGAATATTGCTGCAAGCTCCATCTTGTATCATATTATAAATATTTGTTGTCTGTTTATCTGAAACTATATAAGTAGACCATTGTATTGGGATTTTAAAGATGGAGCTATGTCTGTTGTTTCTGACAATTCCTTTGTTTGGTATGTGGACCTGGATGTAAGTAATCCACACCTACTGTCTGGAGTGGACACTGACATTCGAAGAGGATGGCCCAGCTTTATGACACAGCCTACAGACAGACTCCATCAGGTCACAATTGTTTGATTACTGTGAATACTATATGCAAGTTTGCCACTGTAGGAATGGCATAAAGGTGTTATCTGTTTTGGGTGATCCATTAGGAGGTGTCTGACTGACGAAGTGGTTGTTATCTCAAGATGAACTACTATGACAAGAAAGGCCTGCTTTGATTGTGGGAGGAAAGTTTTCTGGGAGCGGTTGGAGCGGGGGAGAGACAGGGCTTTCATTTCACAGGGAATGAGGGACATCACTGAAGGAGAATTTGGTTTCTTGAGTTTACTCACTGCCCCTGTATTTCCATCTCCAAGTGGTGAGGTGGTACTGTCTACAGTCAAGAAGCACATGTTAGGTTCATCCAAGATTCAATTAAAAAAAACTCTGGAAAAAAGACTGAAAACAAATGCTTTGTGATTTTTTTGCATTCAGAATATGGTGCAAGGTAATTAGTGTTGATGTTTATTTGCTGATTAAGCTTTCTCCTATTATAAATTTCCATCTCACAATAAATGTAATTTATAGCTTTAGCTTGAGCTATTTGATTTGTCACCAAGGTGTATTTCCACCTATTGAAGTGATCAGGAGCATAATGAGGGTATCTAGTACATCTTCAGTGGAAAATATTTGGTAAAAGTATATTTGTTAATTCTGCAGTACACTATTCATTTTACCCACAAAGTTTCTACGTTCTGGTTCACATGAAGCTCTGCCCTGCCTGTGGAGATTGTTTTGTTGCCATGAACTTGAATAAAAGTACTGGAAGAGAACCCCAAATTTAAAAAATTACTGGAATACAAGCTTGATTTTTAGATGTTTTGTGAGATTCTCTTTTAACTTTAACTTCAATATCTAATGCACCTCCAAATTGATGACCTGTTTCTAAAGATTCAAAGGTTTTTTTGCACGCCATGCTGACAGTAGTTCAGGCTAAAGCCACAATTTATTTTATGTAAGGTGCAAGTTTATATAGAAGTAAGAGAAACCAGCGGACAATAGCAATGCAGTATTTATTTTACACCAGTACTTTTAAATAATTTTAGGAAACTAAATTGAGTTTCCAAGTTCTCAGACCTTTTGGTTTTAAGAATCCTGAATATTTGAATACATTACCAGTGGCAGAAGAAATTTTATTGATTGCAAAATATATTGTGGTGTGGATAGTGTTGATTTGAAATCCAGAACAACTTGTGCTTATACAGACTATCACATCACTTCCAAAATGAAAACCTAGACTCAGGTTTTCTGACGTTTCAGGAGTTTCTTATACATTGAAGAAGTGAATTATTTTTACTATCTGGTGTTTCTCTGTAGATTGTGCTCATGGTCAAGGAGAATCCTTTACTGGGAGATGTTGAGGCACTGGGCAAGTGCTATAGAGTGCTGGACCTTATCATTGAAAAGTGTATGAAACAGAGGGAAATCAATGAAGTGCTGGCCATGAAGATGCACTACCTCAGCTACATCTTCCAGAAGTGTACCAGTTTCTTAAAGGAACATGAAGATAAACTTGACGGGCTTATTAAAAGGTAGACAACTGTTTGGGAATAATCTAAAATAAAAATGAAGTCTTGCCCAGTTTGCTAGTTATTAGTAATGAGATTGTGTGTATATTAACAGTTTTTTTAAAATGTAGTACAGTACATCCCTCTTCAGTGAGACACTTAATCTGCAGAGATTCCTGCATTGCCCACTTTCAACCAAGGGACACTGTTCCTATGGTAACTCTAGTTAGATTGTAGTGCTACTGTTGTTTCTGTGTTGTAAAATTGAAATTATATCAAATTGTGCCATGATACAAAAAAAATGTTTTGTATATCATGCAGAAATGTATACTTTGCTGTTTTGTGAAACTGTATGGTGTAGTCAAGTATGTAGTTCTGGTTTAAAAAATGATTGATACTATGGACTGGGTGCTATGCAGCTTATTTGGATTTTTGGTAACATGCCAATTATCAATCTCTTTGGATCTTCAACTGAAATAATACTTGCTGATAAAAGCCCTTCATGGAATTTATATCATTGCCAAAAGTATAGTCACTTAGCATTATAACAAGTGTATGTACTGCTATTAACATATAACTATAGATATGCTAAAGATTTTATGCAGACTGCATTAAGCTTTCTTGCTTGTTACTGCTTTGCATAGCTTGTTAAAAGGACGTGATACTGATGGTTTCCCATATTACCAAGAGAAATTTATAAGAGAATGTATCCGGAAGTTTCCATGGTGCGAAGCCACACTTCTGCAGCAGCTTGTGAGAACCATTGCTCCAGTTGAGATAGTAAGCTATTTTGACATTGTTTAATCAGTTTTTAAAAATGTATTGCTAAGAAATATTTTATATGAGCATTTTTCTTAAAACATTTTCCCAACTTTTTTCTTAAAAAAACTCATTAGTTGAAATCATGTTAGGGTATGATGGCCATTCTTAATGTGCACCACTATCCTGAATGTTGATGGACTGTTCACCTATGGTGGGGGTCAGGGAAAATGACATTTGAGCCTGTTACCTATCTACACACGTATGCATTTCCAGCAGGGCTCGCTGGATAGCAGTCAGCCGCATCATGGCCGCCATGTCACCTGGTTGAGATCAGCTAGCCGAGCTCAGACTAACCATCAAACACAGAACTACCTTGTTCCCTAATAGTTTTGTTCCACATTGCAGCAAATGACATGTCCGCAGGTTTTATGCATGATAAAGTAACTTTGTGCTTTAGTTGTAAGCTTGAAAGGGTTTTCCAATTAATGAAGCTGCTCCTGATTACAAAAAATAATTAAGACCTAATCTGAGTTTGTGATTTCTATGTAGTCATTTACCTTCACTTCCCTTTGACCCACTCCCACCAAAAAAGTTAGATAAATACTTAACATTCTTTCAAGTTTTTTTTTTCAAGTAAATAGTTTTTAAAGTGTTCACTGATTATTTATTTGTTTTGCAATACTTGCAGTAATACAATTTGCAATGGCATTGGCTAGTTTTTGTAATAAGCTGAACTACCATCAATATCACACTGTATATTCTACAATTCTAATGAATATGAGCCCTTGAACAGTAACCATCAGAAGTCTGAGTTTCAAGTCAAAGATAACGAATTTGTGTGCACCAATAAAGATAACAAAATTAGGAACTTCTAGGTTTAGGATTGGACTTTGTTCAGTAAGAGAAATTGTTGGGACAATGCTTTGCTTTTATCTGTTTTTTGGAATATGGGAATAAAGCTTTCTATAATATATTCATTATTTCTTTAACTATATATCCATTATTGAAATTGCTTCTTCTCTTTCTTTCCTTCCTCCCTCTTCCCCATCCCATCACACCCAATCATGCATATAAAATCAGGGCAATGATCCGACAGCTTTATCTGTACTGACCCAGACCATAACTGGCCAAGTTGGCTTTGTGGATGCTGAATTTTGTACTGCTTGTGGTGAAAAGGGAGCTGATAAGAGGTGCTCAATCTGCAAAACGGTAAGAACATTTAGATCAGATAATAAGGAAATATCTAGTACAAGAGACCTGCAAAAAGAAAAATGTAATAATAGTTCATTATTCTTGTGGTGACTTAAATTTAATTGAAATACTACCTGAAGCTCTCTTGCAATAGTCAAATCAGTGAGCAGCATAGAATTGTATGTAATCAGCCTGCTAACCTAGCTATCTTTTAATTAGAACATATTTTCTACTGATACCTCAGGTGATATATTGTAACCAAAATTGTCAGAAGCTGCACTGGTTCACTCACAAAAAGGTGTGTAAAAAACTGAAAGAGTCGAGAGAGAAACAAGAAGCCAAAGAAAAAATAAAGCAGAACGGTTAGTTTTTAAGCAAGATCGCATTCAGCAGTCTTCCATGAAAAATAAAGCTTTTCTTTTGTGTTTACTGATGTACATTTAAAAAAAAATCCTTTCACTTTCTTGAGACACCTTGGGCCTCAGCCGGTGCTGCTATGAAGCCAACTGTTAAGAGACTCATGATCAGTCCAGTGCAACTTTCTCTTTCCCGGTTTCCTTCCCTGTGGCAAAGTACCTGGACCTCACTGTGTGTTAACCCAAACCTTTGTAAAGTGTATGACTGTGGTACAAAAAGTCAAAAATCATGTGCACTATTTCTGTTGATTCTGATTTTAATTTCCATCACAGCACGGTGGCATAGTGGTTAGCACTGTTGCCTCACAGCGCCAGGGACCCGGGTTCAAATCCGGCCTCGGGTGACTGTCTGTGTGGAGTTTGCACATTCTCCCTGTGTTTGCGTGGGTTTCCTCCGGGTGCTCCGGTTTCCTCCCACAGTCCAAAGATGTGCGGGTTAGGTTGATTGGCTATGATAAATTGATCCTTAGTGTTAGGGGGCTTAAATACGTGGGGTTACAGGGATAGGGTGGGATATCTGTTGGGGTTACGGGGATCGGGTGGGATATGTGTCGGTGCAGGCTCGATGGGCCGAAATGGCCTCTATCTGCACTGTGGGGTTTCTGTGATTTCTGTGACATCACTCCTTTGTGAAGGGTATGTTAACCTTAACGGATTCATGTAAATCTAAATACTTGCAGCTATTTTTCAAAAGCTGAAATCACTCTCGGTGCATTCAATCCAACTCCAATCAGAATTTTACAAAATTAGTAAATAGTGTCAGATTTAATTTTGGAGACCATCTTAAACGCAGCTGGATTAATTCATCCTTTTCTTTCTGGCTCAAACAGAAGAAAAAACACCCATTGCTGAAACCAGTGTCGATGAGGCTGAAATTGTCCAAGAACCTACCGAATCCTCCAGCACTCTGCTCCCAACCTCTGAAGATGGCTCAAGTTCTGGGGATGTTGGTGCAGGGGCTACAGCAGAAGCTAAAACTCCAGAGGATGAGAACACCACAGAAGGAGAGTCCAATCCTCCTGGAACCACGCACACAGCTGAAGAATAAAGTAGATCTAATACAGCCCTGGCTTTCTTCCAGTTTCTGTAATGTATGAAACCTAATCCAACCTACATTCATCAACAAGGTCATTGCTCCCACTGCATGGCAGTAACAGGGGGGACTGCATTCTGTTTATTGTGCACTAAAGGAATTAGTTGCTTTGATCATGCATCCTAGCCTGTACCAAAGCCACCTGCTGTCCTAGAGAGAGAAAGCCAAGCAACACTGTATACAAGAGGTTAGTAGGATTTGCTGTCAACCATACTTAATTCATTAACGACATCTGGAACAAATGGACCATTTACTGCTTAGAGACATCCAAATGGTTGGTTCTAAAATCCATTCAGACCAATTAAAATATATTTGCTGAAATACTTCAAAATATACATTATATGATTTGGGAACATAGTGGGGTATGACTTGCTTTACTATGATTGTGCAGATGGGATCAAAATGAACCAAACCATCTGCACGGTAAGCATTTTGCTGTGATTAATGTTAAAAGTTTCCAAGTTTGCCAGTCCTAGGGAAAATGTTAGTTGGAGCAGTTTTGTTCTATTGTTGGTGTTGATGTTTTCATTACATTAGGTTATTTTTTCACAAAAATATGCTTTTCATAACTAGTGTATATTGAAGATCAACAAAATAGGTTTTGGAACTGCTGTGTTCAAAAGCATGTTGGTGGTAAATTTGTAATTTTTTGTTTTTCGACCTGCTTAACTGGTACATCACCTACAATTGCAACAGTACAATAAACGTAAATATTCTGCCCGACTACAACTGGTACGATCACCTTAACCTATAGAATGCAACTAGAAACTGTGTGGTACTGCAAGAATTGAATCACAAATTCATTATGACCCGATAAAACCTGTTCCTCTACAAAACATTGTACAGGATTTATGCCAATTTAATAGGAAAACTCTGTAAATGGCTGCATTGAAGCTTGAATTTTATGCAGTATTGTGTGACACCAGCATTTGTAAAATTTTGTGCAATAGTTTTTTCCATTTTTGCCACATACTTGTATGTTCACCAATGTGCCTGCTCAAGATTAAAAGTAACTTGTTTTTCAAGTCATGATTTAGTTGCTTAATGAATGTTAAATAAAAATATGGCTATTAATGTCACTATCACACCCCAACATTCATGTAAGCATTTTCTGTTGAAGTGGAGCCTATTTCAGTCTTTTCTGGGGCAATAAATTAACTTTTTAAGTGCTCTAATACAAAATAATAATTGATACATAATTTAACTTCTAATCATTTTGTTACTGCTAGATTGTGTTGCATCAATAACAGTATTGAAGTATTTGCTAAGCATGCAATAGACAGTTACTAGCTGTATATAGAGTAAAGCATTAACTGTTGTTTTTTTAAAAAGACATGGCTTGTTTTTTTAAAAAAGACAATGCTTGATTAACCTCTGTTAAGGGGGCTGTGGCTTACTCCTAGATCTGCCAGGAGACACAAGGTAGGGGATCTCTGCCCATTTTTCCCTTTCCACTGCAGGCAGATGTATGGCTTCCAACCATTGAAGAGAAATTGCTTAATATTTTTAAGTGGTAACCTTTCCCACTTGTAGCAACCTATATTTTAAGATTTTGTTTGGCCTTGTGAAAATTTTCAATGTTTTCTGTTTTTTTGACTTGTCATTTTTTTTCTTGGAATGTCTTGTCATATTTCAAATTTTCAATTCATCATTATTTACTAGTAGATAATCCCCAAAGAAAGCCAATATTTTATTAAACACTGGAGGCATTGTAACATTCACGCACTGGGCTAACAGAACAGTGGCTACAATGCAGAAGCTATTTTTGCCATATCATTTACCATATAATTTTGGTTTTAGTTCTGTTCATGTTTGGTATTTTCAAACTAATCCTTGCTGGATTAGCTGCAGAATTAAAATAGCCATTTTAGGTAGGTAGCTAATTATTGTCCTGTCGCTTTAATGTTGCTTTGTTGTGGCCAAAGATACTGTGGTCTTATTTAAAATGCATCCTATATTGGACTTGAACATTCACTTTATTGAAGCATCAACGCCACACTAGTGTTTATTGTGAGAAAGACAAATGGAATGTATTTGTGATTTAGCCTTCCCGACATGTACCAGTAGTGTAATTTGTACTCTTTGTGTTCCACATTGGGACATCTCCCAGAAATCTGTACTTTTGGTTGGCTATAATGTCCGTAACATTTGATTTATGATTTTAAAAACATGACTCTTGCTGCTGTAGGACTGATTGTTAAACATTTTACTGCTTTTTTGTGAGGTCGTTAAATAAAATGGGAAATGTAATGGTGTTGAAAGATTTTGTGGAACTTTTGATTCCATAATTTGACTGCCAACCTTGGAATTTTAAACTTTGTGGCCTTGCTTTGGTTCAAGATTCTCATTTGAGAATTTGTTTCTTGATTTGTTTTAATCAATTAAGTAAACATAAGTTTAAGTATTGTGCACGATGTTTCATGTGCAGCAATAATAGAAAATTGCAGAATATTTGAGAACCTAGGTTTCCTTTTTATATAATAAAACTTGATGTCAACCATGTTTACTGCATTTGTTTTGTGACGTTAGTGAAATTGTAGCTGTTGAAAATATTTTCATTTGCCCTGGATAGGATCGCAAAAAATTTCAAAACATTAAATCACAAACTGAATCAATCAAATTGACACATACTTTTTTAAAAAGCAAATGGGGGTAATTTATAAGTGCATTCATAGACTGATGCCGCACAGAAGGAGGCCATTCAACCATTGTGCCTGTGTCGGCTCCTTGAAAGAGCTATCCAGTTAGTCCCATTCGCCTGCCTTTTCCCCATATCCCTGCAAATTTTTTCCCTTAAAGTATTTATCCAATTCCCTTTTGAAAGTTATTATTAAATCTGCTTCCACCACCCTGTCAGGCAGGGCCTTTCAGATCATAACAACTCGCTGGGGTTTTAAAAAATATAATTCTCATCTTGCCTCTGGTTCTTATGCCAATTACCTTAAATGAGAGTTATAGAGTCCTCTAGTTACTGACCCTTCTGCCACTGGAAACAGTTTCTCCTTATTTACTCTTATCAAAAACTTTATGATTTTGAACACTTCTATTAAATTTCCCCTTATCCTTCTATGCTCTAAGAACACAGCTTTTTTCGTCTACTAGAAAGTAAGACTTGCATTTATATAGTGCCTTTCACAAACTCCGGGCATCCCAAAGTGCTTTACAGCCATTGAAGTACTTTTTGTAGTGCAGCCACTGTTTTAATGTAGAAAAAACAGCAGCCAAATTGCGCACAGCAGAGTCCCACATACAGCATGTGATAACGACCAGATCATCTGTTTTAGGCATGTTAGTTGAAGGATGGCCAGGACACCAGGGCAACTCCCAAGCTCCTCCTTTGAATAGTGCCATGGGACCTTTTTGGCTGTGATTTTCCCGTTGGTCGGGTTGGCTGGTCTACGGGTTCTGCTCCTGCTGCCAGTTTCAGCCGCTCTGAAATAACTATTTTGCCTTAACTGGGCTTATTAAGCCCTCCATGCGTGTTACCCGGCCTAATTAGTGGGTTCAGGTCTGCTGCTCGCCTCTGCTGACATCTTTGATTCAGGTGCATTTAAGGGGCCCATGTAGCCTTTGGATTTCATTTGTTTTGTGATGCTCCTGAAAACTGGTCTTTGCAAGATGACTGCTGCAAGAGTAAAGGCTGCTCCTCGCTTTGATGATGACTCCTGCCACGCTCTTGTGGGGGGGGCGTAAGAGGTTCTGTTCCCTCCCACTGGTCAGAGGAAGCCTCCTCCGCGCACAAAGGCAGCCTGGCTGCAAATTGATGAGGTAAGCACTAGGTCGTTGTGTTCATGCACCTGGGTGCAGTGCCAAAAAAGGTTCAATGATCTGCTACACACAGCAAAAGTGAGTATAACATCACACTTGCCTTCAATTTGCTTCCCATCTGTTCTCATCACCAGCACTCTGCATTGTCAACCTACTCCTCCACATCCCAACTATCCCTTGCACCCTTAACTATCCCTCTCTATGTACAGAATCACCACCATCCTGCACCCCTCACACTTGCTCTCACTGTTATGCAATGACAACAACTAAACGCACAGGGAGGCACCTTTGGTGTTGGCACCTCACTCCATCTTTGTCTCCCTCAAAGCATCTATGTTATGGATTCTTTATAGTCACTCCATCAATCTCGCTGAAACTCCGCTTGTGTCCCTCATTGCAGGAAAAGGGAGCCCACAGTGAGAGGAAGAGGACAGGAGGAGGCCCACCTTCGATGGCGCATTTACCAAACGCTGAGGAGGCTGCTATCGAGATAGTCGGAGGTGCAGAGGAGCTGGAAGTGGGGGACAGAGAGACAGGTGCAGTAGAGCAAGCTGGTGACAGAATAGATTTGCAACCCTCTCATTTCGATTTCATGAGTGACTGATATGGCATCTGATCATACACATTGACTTCTGATCATCCGCGCAATAGGATGTGTCTGCTAACTATCGCATGTCTAACTCATGCCTTTACTCCCCCACAGGACCATCGAGAGCCCCTCCACTGTCCAGGAGGAAGAGCCGGACGACTCAGGAACCTGCAGCCTCTTGGGGAGCAGAAATGAGTGCACCCAGCACCAGCGCAGATACGCACACCGTGGTGGGTCCTTCGAGACATGGAGCAGTGTTGTCACCTGGTGTATCACAGCTCATAAATGAGCATCAGCAGCTGGTGGAGACAGCGACAGCAGGGGCGAGTCCTCGTCGGAAGCTGCAGGATGCTCCTAGCTCTGCTCAGCTGCATGTAGCTGCTGTGCCTCTGGGGCCATCCAGAAAGAGAGCGGTGCTGGAGCTTCAGGAACAAGTGCAGGAGTTTCTGACAGGGTTTGCATCCACGGTAACTGGAGTGCAGAGAATGGAGGAGTCCATCTCAAATGTGAGCCTTGCCGTGGTGCACATAATGGTGAATGTAGGTGCCGCCATGGGAAGGATGGCAACCTCCATGGAGGACATAAATCATCAGACTCAAATGAACATGGTGACTTTTCTAAATAGATGGTCTGCTATGGAGGATAGATGGGCATCTGTTGAGAAGAGGAACCAAAGGTATATGGACGTCCCTGTTATAAGGACGGTCGGTACAAAGTCTGGTCCTCATGGCTCTACTGATGTGCAGCAAGGTGCTCTCCAGCCACTTGCTAGCAGTGAAGTGCGGCTGACCCATGAGAGGGATGTTGGTGGTCGACAACGAGGAAGTGTGGGCTCCTCTCCAAGCGCTCACTCCCATGTCACTGCGGAGTCCTCAGTCAGAGCCCCAGATTCCTCACCCAACTGAGATGGCCATCTCAGCCCTTGCACAGCCTCAGGAGGAGCAGACTCTTGTGGAGCCCTCCCAGGCTCCCAAACCCAGAGGACGCCCGCCAAAGGCGTCTAAGCAGGCACAGCATAGAAGTAAGCAAGGTGCCTCTACATCTGCTGAAGCCACAGAGGAAGCACCATGTAGAAGCACGCGTAAGAGAAAGTTAACACACATAGTCACAAGGGTCATCACATGGGTGTTTTGATCTCTTACAAAGTAACGTGTGTTATTGTGATTTCAATTGTATTAAATGTGATTTCAAAGAGTTGGCCTATGTGTGCTCAGAAATGGAAGTTGCACAGTGAGGTGTCAGGGTGCCTTTCATCTGTAATGATGGTGGTGAAAGTGATAGGAAACCACAGTTTATTGTACAGTTGCTGTATGGTGTGTTAAGGTCGGCCAGACATTAATTTCCATGTGCCAGCCACATGTGGTTGATGTGTAAACTTGCGCGAATCTGGCATGGATTAGTGTATCCCTTGCATCACGGCCAGCAATGTGGTCGTATGCTGGTGGAATTGGCACATCCACCTCTGCAAGGTATACCTCATCTGCCTCCACCACCACCTCTTCCAAGGAGGCTGTGCACTGAGCCACTTGTTCCTCAGGCAGTGGTTAGCCACACTGCTGTGTGATGTTGTGCAGGGTACAGCAGACCACAATGATTCTGGAGACCCTGGCTGGTGCGTACTGTAGGGCTCCACCAGATCTCTCGAGGCATCTGAATCGCATTTTGAGCAAGCTGATGGTTTGCTTTATGATGCTTCAGGTGGAAATGTGACTCACGTTGTAATGCTCCTCAGCTTCGTTTGATGGCCTCCTCATCTTGTCTCCAAGTAGCCATCCGAAAAGTGGGGTTGGTGGATTGAACAGCTGAGGCACAGTAGACAGCCCCAGGATGAACGAGTCATGGCAACTGCCAGGGAATTTGGCGCAAACATGCATAATGTTCTTCCTGTGGTTACACACCAGCTGGATGTTAAGGGAGTAGAAGTCCTTGCGGTTCACAAATACAGCTGGGTTGTGATGGGGTGCCCTAATGGCCACGTGTGCTGTCTATGACGCCCTGCACCCTTGGGAAGCCTGCCATATTTGCAAAGCCAACGGCACGCGCAGTTACACTTGCTTCATCCATGGAGAAGTGGATGTAATTGTGCGACTTTGCACAGAGGCTATCGGAAACCTGCGTGATGCAAGTGTGTGCAGCCGACTGGCAGATGCCGCTGATATCTGCTACTAATCCCGGAAGGACCCCGAAGCAAAGAAGTTGAGTGCGGTGGTGACTTTGACGGCCACTGGTAAGGAGTGTCCACCCACTCCTCTGGGTTCCAGGTTTTGGTGCAGCATTGTGCAGATGTCGGTGACTACCTCGCTCTCAATTCTCAGTCTCTTTTGGCACTGCTGCTCACTCATGTTGAGGAAGCTCATCCTCGGCCTGTAAACCGTGTTGGGGGGTATCTCCTGCAGCATAGTGCAGCCCTGCGCTGATGCCCTGTGCCCTGTGCTGCATTAGGTGGCTGAGGAGAAGGTTGGTGCTCCTGTTGTGCCTGGTGCGGCTGCGGCTGCTCTTCCTCTGATTCTGAGGACCAGGATGAGAGGGAATAAATGGTTCCCATTCTGCTGGTATATATCTCAGTTGAGGAATAGATGTTATAAGCACTCGGTCAGTGTGAGGCGAGGGCTTTCCAAGGAGGTCACAGTGCATATGGATCTCAGTTTAAACACTTACAAGCTCAACAGACCTGCAAAATGTGTTCCAAAACCTCAGAACACAAAGTTCTGCCACCTGAAAGTCAGCCATGGTGCAGGTCCGCTTTTATGCTGCAGGTGGAGCTGTCAACAGTTCAGCTAGTTGCTGAACCCGGCACAATCAGTTGGTGTGTTTGTCACACGCCGGGCAACACGCTGAAACTATACTAAAATGGGAAGAGCCTGTAAAAATGGGATTTTCTAGGCAGTTAACAAGCTGTTAACTGCCTTAAGTGCCTCTTCCGCTGTTTGGTGTTGGGTCTGATCGGGACTCATAGACCCGACACTTTGCAAAGTTGCGGGATGGCGGCGAGTTTGCAACCTGCAATCATTCATTTGGATTTTAAATCCCAACCCACCCTCTGAGCGCCAGCAAAATCGCAGCCTTTATATCCATTTGAGAAGGCAGACAGGGCTTTGCTTTAATGTCTTATCTGAAAGACGGCACCTCCGACTGTGCAACATTCCCTCAGTGCTGCACTGAAGTATCGGCATAGATTTTGTGCTCAAGTCTCTGGAGTGGGACTTGAACCCAGAACCTCCTGACTCTGAAGCGAGAGTGCTACCACTGAGCCATGGCTGATACCTCGAAAAGGGAGGTACATCCACTGGAATACACATCGGAAATTTGGCCACCTGCTTGCCACAATTTTTCAGTCATTGTCAGAAAATTAGGGGCAGCCAAAATTTCAAACCTGCTAGCAGTGAGCAAGTGTGTCCCCCATCCCACCACTGGCACAGACTCTCAAAACTACATACATATTTGCCAAATCATGTGATAATTGTCAGCTGCATTCTTTAATTTGTTGTGTGTCAAAGCAGAGACATCCTATTATGGAGAAGCGTTGACTGCAGTCATTTATTTCCCACCCACCCTCACAACTGCATGGAAAAAATGCTTGTTGAAATCCATTTGCTTATGTGATCTTCCAACTAAATTTTGGGAATAACTCACTTGATCTGAATTGCTGTGAATTTTATCCAAATTAGTGATGTAAGAACATTGATGTGACTGAGGATTCAGTGATTTTTGAATATGTGACCATCTGTATATAGTTTTTGTAATGTATATACCTTTTTAAGGGGGGAACTATCTCTTACAGCTCATGTATACTGCAGTACCGGCAGTGACCACACCTGTATATAGCACTGAGTAGTAATCTGTACAGATCAGTTCCAGCGTGAGCCACGTTGAGTAAACACCTGCAGTCTGTGTCTTATTATACACAGACACAACATTGGCGACAAGGCAAGTTCGAACCTACCTGCAACTCTGCATCACCTCCCGGGGATTCGTTCCTGGAGATCAGTGGATTGGAGGTCAAGGCCAGACACTCGGGCGTCGACCACGGGCAACCGCCCAGTCATCCAGCAGAGACTCGAGAATTGCGGGGGAGGCTGTCAAGAGCCAGGCTTGGCTTTCCAGTCGAGGTGGTCCAGTGAAACGGGCTGGCAACAGGTAGTGCGCAGACCCTTACCGGACGGCGGCGGGTTAGAGTCCGACCAAGCGGCACAGCAAAGGGCCGAGCAGCGTCGACGGGGGAGAGAGAGACAGGGCAGAGTGCACAGGGCGCAGCCGGTGTTCAGGGGCTGAGCAGCGTCGAAGAGAGGGGGAGAGAGAGACGCGCAGAAACCCACGAGGCGCCGTCATTGCCATGAGGACCGCAGAGAGCGGCGTTGGCAGCAGCGCAGGAGAAGCGCGCGAAACCTACAGGGCGCCGCCATTGCCACGAGGACCGCCGAGAGTGGCGTTGGCAGCAGCGCAGGAGAAGCGCGCAAAACCTACAGGGCGCCGCCATTTCCAAGAGAATCGCCGGGAGCGGCGTTGGCAGCAGCGGGGGAGGAAGGAAAGCGCGGGAGATGCCATTTTAAACCACACCCAAAATGCCGAAGAGTGGCAGTATCGCCGCATTTGACAATGAAGTCGAAGATTGGACTACATATGTCGAACGAATAGAGGTATACTGCAAGGCAAATGAGGTGTCAGATGACAAGAAAGTGTCGGTATTGTTAAATTTAATGGGTGCAAAGACGTATGGTTTATTACGAAATCTAGTAACCCCAACGAAGCCAATGGAAAAGAGTTTTGAAGACATAGTTACGATACTACAGGAACATTTAAACCCCACACCGCTGCTGGTAGCAGATAGATTCAAGTTTCACAAACGGAACCAGCATAAGGATGAAAGCAATGCTGATTATTTAACAGAACTGCGCAAACTATCGAAACACTGCCAGTTTGGAGCGGGGCTGGCAGATACCTTAAGGGACAAGTTTGTGTGTGGGCTTCAAAGTGAAGGAACCCAGAAACGGCTTTTATCTGAAAAGGACCTTATGCTGGAAAAGGCTTTCAGCATTGCGGTATCATATGAAGCAGCAGCACGGGGCGCTACAGAGACCGCAAGAATATGGCACAAACAAAATGTCATATGGAACAGAGAAGTGCTATCGCTGCGGCAGAACAACACATGACCAGAATGATTGCTGGTTCAAAGACAAAGTGTGCAGACAGTGTGGAAAAGTAGGACACATAGCACGAGTCTGCAGGTCGGGAAAGAAAACCAGCAATAAGAAACCTACCAAAGAAAAGTACAAGAAAATACATAAGATGACGGAGAATAGTTCAGACAAACAAAAGAGTGATAACGACTCCGAAAGCAGGAAACTGAGTTGTCTGAAACTACATAATGTGATCACAACGGAGGATCACCGAACCATTTGGGTCACTCTCAAGGTAGCAGGAGTCCAGGTAAAGATGGAATTGGACACAGGATCAGCCCTAACAGTCATAAACCGACGGGACTACGAGTGGCTATTCTCACACATACCCTTGAGAGAGACACAAATTATTTTGAAGACGTACACGGGGCAAAAAGTCTACCCCAAAGGAAAAATAAGGGTGACCGTTATATATAACGGTAAGGAAACACCAAAACTGAACCTGTATGTATTGCAAGATGGAGGACCACCATTACTGGGACGTGAATGGATCCGGAAAATACAACTGGATTGGCATTCCATACAGGCACTGACTGTGGCTGACAAAAAGGATGACGACGTCACACCTGGGCGACTGTCAAAGATCCTAACTGACGCGAAAGAAGTGTTCCAGCAAGGACTCGGAACACTAAAAGGCATGACGGCGACGATTAAAATTGAAGAAAATGCAAGCCCAAAATGTTTTACGGCCAGACCGGTACCTTATGCAATCCGCCCAGCTGTCAAAACAGAGCGGGAGAGTCTGGAACGTTCAGGTGTACTGTCCAAGGTAGACTGGAGCGAGTGGGCTACACCCATCGTCCCTGTGATGAAAAAGTAGTTGAGCAGCACGCCTGGGGAACCAAGGAAGGTTCGCATCTCTAAGGTAACAGTGAACCCGGTCCTTCACACCGTACAATATCCACTTCCGCGGATTGAAGATATTTTCGCCTCGCTATCTGGAGGGAAACGCTTCACTAAGATTGATCTGGCCCAGGCGTATCTGCAAATGGAGGTAGAAGAAGCATCAAAAAAAATACCTCACAATCAACACCCATAAAGGTCTCTACCAATACAACCGGCTGGTATTCGGGGTAGCATCAGCTCCGGCTATTTGGCAGAGGGCAATGGAACAAGTCCTGCAAGGGATCCCAGGGACCCAGTGTTATTTGGACGACATCCTGGTCACGGGCGAAAATGACAGTGATCACCTTGCCAACCTGGAGCAGGTGCTCACTAGATTGCAGGAATATGGGCTCCGAGCTAACCGCCTCAAATGCGAGTTTTTTAGAAAACAGATCTTGTATTGTGGCCACGTTATCGATAAAGAGGGGTTACATAAGTCCCCAGAGAAGATTGAGGCAGTAGTCAAGGCTCCAGCACCGGAAAATGTGTCACAACTGAGGTCGATCCTCGGGCTGGTAAACTACTACCATAAGTTCTTGCCAAATTTGTCTATAATACTACATCCACTGAACACCCTACTGCAAACTGGGGTGCCATGGAAGTGGAGTGACGAATGTAGACGAGCTTTCCAGAAGAGCAAAACACTAATCACATCGAAAGAGGTATTGGCCCATTACAACCCAGCATTACCAATTCGGTTGGCATGTGATGCGTCACCCTACGGCATTGGAGCGGTGCTGTCGCACAAATTCTCGGACGGCTCAGAGAGGCCAAAAGCCTTTGCGTCACGATCACTAACCTCAGCCGAGCGTAACTACGCCCAGATTGACAGGGAGGCCCTCAGCCTAGTGTGGGGAGTGAAAAAGTTCAATCACTATCTGCACGGGCAGAAATTCACCTTGCTGACTGATCACCAGCCTCTTGTCTCCATTTTTAATCCGAAAAAGGGCGTTCCGGTGATGACTGCGCAACGACTACAAAGATGGTCACTTTTTCTAGGGGCGCACCACTGAGATTGAATATAAGGGCACGAAACAGCATGGAAATGCTGATGGGCTATCACGCCTGCCACTGCCTACTGCGGAGGAAGCACCAGCAGTGGATCCTGTCGAAATATTCCATTCGACTATAGTTGAATACCTACCACTAACTAACGCTTGTATCGAAAAGGAAACCCGAAATGACCCGACACACACTCGGGTATATGATTTGACGGTGAAGGGATGGCCAGCACATGGCGACTCACTGTTGCCAGCATTCTCGACAAGGAGAGAACAGCTGTCAGTGTGCCGGGGGACCTTGATATGTGGATCCCGAGTGGTAATTCCACCCAGGTTAAGGGATAGAGTGCTCAATGAGCTTCATGAGCGTCATCTGGGAGGGGTAAAAATGAAAAGCCTAGCCAGGGCTTATGTGTGGTGGCCGGGAATCGATAAACAAATCGAGGACCTGACCAAGAGCTGCTCAGGCAGAAAGTCCAAAATGCACCATCACAGGCCCCTCTACACCCATGGGAGTGGTCCTCATCTCCATGGCAACGGGTGCATATTGATTTTGCTGGTCCATTCGTGGACTCAATGTTTTTAATAGCCGTGGATGTGCACTGGAAATGGCCTGAGGTCATCAAAATGTCCTCCACCACCACGGAGAAAACTATTGCAGTCCTACGGACCATTTTTGCCAGGAATGGCTTGCCAGAACAGATTTGCTCCAACAACGGACCACAGTTTGTGTCCGAAGAGTTCCGGAGGTTCTTGAAAAAGAATGGGGTAAGGCATTACACATCCGCCCCGTATCATCCAGCCACAAATGGATTGGCTGAGAGGTTCGTACAAACCTTTAAGAAGGCAATAAAGGCTATGTACAATGACAACATTCCGCTGCAGCACAAGGTGGACAATTTCCTGTTCGCCTACCGGAATGCGACACATGCAGTCACCAACCAGGCCCCAGCCATGATGTTCTTTAACCGAAGGTTAAGATCTCGCCTGGATTTGCTCAGACCAAACATACGATGTTGAGAGTAAGCAATTCCAGCACATCCATGAGAAGCCAACAAGGAGCTTCAATGTAGGGCAACCAGTCTTGGCCCGCGACTACCGAACAGAAAAATGGCAGCCAGGAACGATATGCACACGGCAGGGTCCCCTAATGTACACAGTGGACGTTGGGGAGAGCATCGTGAGACGCCATGCTGACCAGATCCTAGAGTCACAGGAACAAGTCAACCCCATGCCTCGCCCATACGTACCTGGTGATGAACCCGACGTACAGGTCGCATGTACCCCAGAAACAGTAGCATCGGAAGCTGATGAACCAACCGACGACAGGGGGCCAGAATCGCCTCCGCACCAAGAGCAAGACACTCGGCAAAGGCGCTATCCAGAAAGGATCAGGAAGCCTCCCCAAAGACTGAATATATAAATAGACTATTTTCAGCTAATGTTGCATGTTAAAAGTGTTAATTGTAATTAGTTTGATATTTAATTGTTAAATGAGTGTTATGGTACTGTTAATCTAAAAGGGGAGGAATTGTAATGTATATACCTTTAAGGGGGGAACTATCTTTTACAGCTTATGTATACTGCAGTACCAGCAGTGACCACACCTGTATATAGCACTGAGTAGTAATCTGTACAGATCAGTTCCAGCGTGAGCCATGTTGAGTAAACACCTGTTGTACCGTTCTCCTGCAGTCTGTGTCTTATTATACACAGACACAACAGTTTTCTAATGTATTTAATTCCTCCAAACTTATTTGTGTTGGTTACTGTCTCTGTGGAGTAGAATACAAAGTTCAGATAGGCGAGGAGGATGAGTCCAAGCGCGTATATTGAGATTTGATGGTTTTTCAATTTGGATACCTCATTGTGGGAAAGCATACTTGGATCTTGTTGCTTAAATAGATTACCAATAATATTATGGAAGAAGTTGAACATTAAAAGAACTTTGGCGAATACAATAGCTTTCTACTCGGTGCCCAAAACTGCAGCAGGCTCTCAAGTTGAGTATACAGTATTATGGGTTATTTACAATTCCCTACCCAGGGATGCTGAGGCCAATGGTAGGAGCCGTAATACTGCCTGACTGTGATCTGCTTGATACTTTTTGACAAATTTGCATTCAAAGAAAATTGGCCAAAGTGTAAAATGGGCTGCCGATTTGCTATCATTCGTTTTTTGCATGCCAATGAAAGTTAATCCCCAAGGAGTGAAAACGAAGTGTAATCTTCAGGTGAAGCAGAGGCTGGGGAATAATTCAGTGCCTATTTTGAAATCGTACATTGTCCTTATTTTTATATTCCCATTTTAATTCCAATCTCCACATTTATAATGAAAACTATTTATGTAAACTTGTTACACTGTAATTATATCCTTCCAGTGTTAGCACTGCAGTATAGCTGGACCCGCTGGCACAACTGGGACCGTAGCAAAAATAACAAATTACATAAATTAACAGGCTGTTTAGCCCATCTAGTCCCTGTTGATGTTGATCCTTCACACGAGGAGTGGTCCTAATCCCATGTGTCCACCCAGTTCCCATATTCCTTTACCCCCCCCTTTCCTTCTAATTTACTCTGAAATGTTGACATAGTCTCTGCTTCAATCACCAACCCCAATAATACATTCTGCAGCTTCACAACCCTGCGTGAAGTTTCCCCTGCTCTGTGCCCTAAATCTCATTCTATCTATATATATATAAAAGACCTCTTCTGTCTGTCTGTTCTCTATACGTTCGAAAGTTATAGAGCGTACCTACACGCGCCTCACGTCAAAAGAAAGCTTACGATTACGGACCGGTCATAGGCGTATTTACGTTTCGGCCGGACAAAAATTGCGCCCGCGGTATCCAAAAAACGTTCAACATTCCGCTCGTTAGCATCTCATTAGCGATAGAGTGACATCGAGGTCGACCAATCGTACGGCGGGTTCCTGGCGCGTGCGGCCGGGCCCTCCTACGGTCGAGTGACGGGACGATTGACCAATCCTACGCTTCGGTGACCTGGCGGTCGACCAATCGGTGCGTGTGTGGGCGGGCCTTATCGTTCTGAACTGAGGTGAGTCGCCGCCATCTTGATTCCAAACTTTTCCTTTTTCCCGCTTTCTGCGTCTTCAAAAAAAACCTTGCTTTTAAAATACATATTCTTTTTTTAAAAAGTGAATTACTTTCTAAATCTTTTATCTAATCTCATTAATTTTCCTACCTTTCCCCGTTTTTCCAGGTAGGCCTCGAAGCCTCGGCCTCCCCTCCGCACCCACGCCCGAGCTAGGCACCTCCCGGCCCCAGTCAACAAGCGGCCCCCGATCGCTGCCATCTTTGTGAAGGCTGGAGGGGCGGGCTTCAGCCGAGCGCCGCTACCGCCACCATCTTAGTAAAGGCGGGTGCGGCGGTGGCGGCACGGAGCTCCGCGGAGCAGGTGCGCGGCGGTGCCTAACTCGCCCCCCCCCCCTCCCAGTCTGTCTCTCTCTCTCTCTCTCTCTCTTCCCCGCACCTCCTGAATGCGCGGGGGAAGAGGCCCGGGGCACCGTGGCCGCTTTCGGAGACTTCAACTCCGTGACAGGTGAGGAGGGTCTTTGTTCACGTTGGGCGGCGGGTGGGTTCCCCGGGTGCTGATCCCTGGCGGTGTGGGTGTGGGGCCGGAGCCCGGCTCTTACCTTGCCCCGGAGAGTGGGCGGATGGCGGGGCCTGGAGCAGCAAATCGGCTGCAGTGGCAGCTGAGCTCCGGTGAGCGGCGGCGGGCCGCAGCGGCAGCTGAGCTTGGGTAAGTCGGGCTGGACCAAAGGCGGGTGGGGGAGGGAAGAGAGAGGGTGTGGGGGGGAGGGGAGAGAGAGGGGGTGGGGGGGTAGGGGAGAGAGAGAGAGGGTGGGGGGGTAGGGGAGAGAGAGAGAGGGTGGGGGGGTAGGGAGAGAGAGAGGGTGGGGGGGGTAGGGGAGAGAGAGTGAGGGTGGGGGGGGTAGGGGAGAGAGAGTGAGGGTGGGGGGGGTAGGGAGAGAGAGGGAGGGTGGGGGGGGTAGGGGAGAGAGAGGGTGGGTGGGGGGGAGGGGAGAGAGGGTGGGGGGGAGGGGGAGAGAGGTGGGGGGGAGGGGAGAGAGGGTGGGGGGAGGGGAGAGAGGGTGGGTGGGGGGGAGAGAGAGAGAGAGGGTGGGGGGGAGAGAGAGAGAGAGGGTGGGGGGGAGGGGAGAGGAGAGAGGGTGGGGGGAGGGGGGAGAGAGAGAGGGTGGGGGGGAGGGGGGAGAGAGAGGGTGGGGGGAGGAGAGGGTGGAAAGTAAAGCGGGGAGAAACGGGGAGGATGAGGGAGGGAAAGAGTGAGGGGT